>NC_141346.1:21520209-21865209 GCF_057382095.1 Aulonocara sp. 'chitande type north' Nkhata Bay | reverse complement strand
CTCCGTAGTTCAGGTGAGCTGTGAATACTGTGGCTTCGACGTGGCACATTAGAGGCATGTTTAAGGAAACGCCTTTCTTATTACAGAAACATTAGGTCTTATGTTGTTATGGTAGAGGCGGGAAACACAGTTCATCAAATAGCTTGTCTCTCAGTTTAGGAAGTTGTGTTAACCTACATTAGTGTCCAGTGAGACCCACAAAGCTCCCAGCTGCTATTTCTGTCCCTCATTCCAGGACGACCTGCTGAAAATGACACACAGAGAAAACTGGAAGTGAGTACACCCTCTTCTGCATTTTCTTTACACGTTACATCCAAAAACATCTGCTTTTTAGTTTTTTTTTTAACAAATATGAAAATAAATGCAGCTTTTGCCCCCCACAAATTCATGTTTAGTCCTGACTCTCCGGCACATGCTTCACTCCTTTCTTAATCCTCCTCTTCATCTTTACAGGGTGCAACACGAGCGCCTGCACATGAAGCACAGAGGACACGAGGCCATGCACGCAGAGATGGTGCTGATCCTCATCGCCACGCTGGTGGTGGCTCAGATAGTCCTGGTGCAGTGGAAGCAGAGGCACCACCGCTCCTACAATGTGAGTGCTGCCAGCAGGGAGGCTAAAGGCACTGATTTGTCCCTTTTTTTTATGGTAAAAACCACAAACATGTTTAACAAATTATGTTTAATATAAAAAGTAAATTTTAAAAACCTATGTAGAATTTTTCAAACAACTCTTCACCACAAGACACAGGGGCACACCACAGGCTTGACACTTTCAGGGTGTGTCACTCCACCTGTTGTCCTCCTGGAGACGGCGCTTACATTTGAGTCTGCCTTAGTGGCTTTTTGGGCAGCGTCTGTGTCAGTGACTCCTGCTGTGGGGAACACCTGTCTTGTCCATCCCACAAAGCTGACAAACACTATGGAATCTTTGTGCGCTATGGGCTGAACCTGGTTGGCACTGCATATCTCATGATGCGAGGTGAATGCATTTGTTGTCGCAATGTCCACAAAATGCACCTTCATGGTCCTGTACGAGCAGGCAGTTTTTCTGTGAGTGAAATAATACTGAATGAGCTGGTCATTGCTGTGAATGTTAGTGAAAAAGTAGCTAAAGTTTAGTTTGTGTGACTGGGTAAATGGAGGATGTTGTATAAAGGACTTGGTCCTCTGGGAGAGAAGAAACGTGCTATTTTCCATTCACGCCACTGTATGCAGCAGGCTTAGTCTGATACTGAATACGGACTGTCTCTGTCCTCAACAGCTGGTGACTCTGGTCCAGATGTGGGTGGTTCCTCTTTACTTCACCATCAAACTGTACTGGTGGCGTTTTCTGTCCATGTGGGGGATGTTCTCCGTCATCACTAGCTACGTCATCTTCAGAGCCACCCGCAAACCGCTGTCCTGCAGGACGCCGAGGTAAGGGGAACGATCCTGCTGGCTCTTAAAACCACTGTGTTGATGGAGATGAAGGCAAACTAAAGACTGACTTTCTTTTACTGAAATAGAAAGACTGAAGATTTCAGAATAGATTATCTGAGTTATGGCATCACATACATACAATTACACCCTGTTTTATCCTTTTGATAGTCATTATACAGTTTACAAAGAGAGACCCGTAACAGTTGTTGACATGTGTCATTATGCTTTATTGATCGGGCATAACAATAGTATAAATGAAGCTTTAGGATTAAGGTTTTTCTGTATGTTTATATACTTCTGAGCGTTTTTTGGCCTTCCTAAAGTTTATATAATGGGATGAAAGTGATAAAACCAACAAAACTACAAAAAAGAAAAAGCAAAACCAAATCCCACAAAATACTTTTAAATCAATTTGTTTTTAAAGATATTAAACGATTTGTGCACAAGATACAATTTATTTCTGAACTTTAGCTCCTAATTTCAAAACCCTTTAATTCAAAGCAGATGTGTCCAGTGACATTGTATCATGTTGAGTGATAACTAACAGGACTAATATGGGAGGTTTTCCTAACACCAAGATGAGCAAGACACACAAGTGTTTTGAGCCTTGTTAAATGAGCCTTTAAATAAGGTAGTAAATAAAGCAGTAGTATGTATAGTGCTTAACTTATAATAATAATAATAATGGATTGGATTTATATAGCGCTTTACAATACCACTATTCATTCACTCTCACATTCACACACTGGTGGAGACAAGCTACAGTTGTAGCCACAACTGTAGCTTGACAGAAGCGAGGCTGCCATATCGCGCCATTGGCCCCTCTGGCCAACACCAGTAGGCGGTAGGGTAAAGTGTCTTGCCCAAGGACACAACGACCAGGACAGAGAGCCCGGGGATCGAGCCGGCGACCTTCCGATTACAGATGCGATTCCCAACCCCCTGAGCCACGGTCGCCCCGTGGCTTATTTATGTAAATAAAGTGCATAAAAAGCAGCTAAGTGAATAAATAATTACGCAAACAACTTCCCAGACAGTTGAACAAGTACATTGATAAACATACAGGGCCTTAAATAAGTATGTCAGTATTTGTTAATTTAAATGAGCCCATTAATAAATAAAGAAGCTCTTAAAATTAGGCAAAAAAAATTGAGTGTGAAGTCAACAAAAAGTACTTAAATAAGTGTGTAATTACCTGAATAATTTTTCATTATACATGTATTTAACTAAACTGATAAATGTGTACAAAGTAAGGAAAGAAGATCATTTACAGCTAATCGCAATGTATGAACAGTTGGAGGCAGTTTCAAAATGTAAGTAGGAGCAAAGTGATCGATGTAAAGCTTAAAAAGTAATTAATAATTAACAAAATCTGATTGCGTTTACATTCAGCAGGACTCCAGGGCAGGGATGGGAGTGATGTGGTCTTTGTCTCTTTGAATTTCCAGGATGGTCTACAAGTGGTTTCTGCTCATCTACAAGCTGAGTTATGCAGTCGGGGTTCTGGGCTACATGGCCATCATGTTCACCATGTTCGGCTTCAACGTCTTCTTCAGGTGAGTCAGTGCTGACAGCTCAGCTCTTAATGAGCTTGTTTAATCACACAGAGGTGATTCAAAGCTAATTTGGGCTGTTCCCTTATTCACAAGCAGTTACCACAGCAGGTAGATCTGCATATTTCTATTGGCAGATTTTTTTCACCAGATACAGAGGGAGTTTTTCCTTCCGACTGTCGCCAACGCTTGCTAATAGGGGGTCATATAATTGCAGGGCTTTTTTCCCGGTTTTTGTATTCTTGTAGGATCTTTACTTTACTATATTAAGTGCCTTGAGGCAACTGTTGTGTGTAACTTGGGACTATATAAATAAAATAGAATTGAGAGCCTTTCCTGACAAAACCATGTTACACAATGGAGCCACTGTTCATACAATAGTGGCTGTTAAACACTGAAAGTATTCAAACGAAAAGTATTCAGAAATCAAAATGTAGAGACACAGTCTGCTTCAGTCACTGTCAGAAACCCAGGTTATTGGAGTTGTGTACTTTGTAATGAATTTTTTTATTTTCTGCTTTCTGTTTTCACTGAGTTTCGTTTACACTTAGTTTCACTTCGATAAGTTTCATTTCCACTAAGTTTCATTTCCAGAACGGACTAAACATGCAGAAAGTTACCAGTGCCACTCAAGTGTAGCAGTGAACTGTAGATGGTGCTAACGTGTTGACTTCTGGTTGAGTTTACGGCCATCACTGAGTTCTGTTTTATTTGAGGTTTCAATTGCCTGGAAGAGTTTAAGATAGTGAGACAAAACACAAATAAACCTCTTTCAGTGGAAGTATTGAAAAGTTTTCGTTAAGAGTCACTCCATGAAAAATCAGTTCTGAGCCAGTATATGAGGACGATACAGTGGACATGAATGTCCCTTCATGTCCCCATACATTTATCACAAGTTGAACAGGCAGGTAAACTACAAGACATGAAGAGAGCATCCATTGATCCTGATACAAACCAGATTTTGCAGTTGGAGAGGTTATAAAATTGATGTGGTTTTTAACAGACCTTAAACATATTTTCAGTCCAGATGTGGTTTTCTCCTTGCTTAGGATATACACCAGGCTTAAGGATACAGGAACTATAATTAAAAACAGCTATCAAACAGTAGTCCTTTCACCTTTTACAGGACAGACTACCTTCAGATACAGTGTAACGCCTCTTTAGTGGCTTTTTAGATGCTAAGTGGTAGTTACATAACTCCATTTAAACACCTCTCAGTTCCATTGAGCACAGTTAAATTAGCTGTACTGACATGATTACAGCTACATAACAGAGTTATTCCTTTTTCTCTTTGTACAGGATCAAAGCAGAGGACTCGATGGATGTTGGTGTGATTATGCTGTTTTATGGACTTTACTACGGCGTCATGGGCAGAGACTTTGCTGAAATCTGTTCGGACTGCATGGCTTCTACAATCGGGGTAAAACGCTCTTCTTCTTTTTTTTTTTCTTTTTTTTTGCCCTCCCAGGTCAACATAACAGCCTTCAGCTAGTTTGTGAATAAATAAAGCTAACAGTGTTTTGAACTACAATTAAATTAAGCTTAAGTGCTTGCAAACAGTACAAATAGTCTTGGAGGCTGTCATCATTTTTGAAGTTTAACACAAACACGATCAAAAACAGTTTTGAAAGAAAATTGTTTTTGTATATAAATCCATAAAAGTAAAATAATGGTGACCTGTAATTCTATGCTCTGCTGATGTAGCACTTTTGTGTTTCCAGTACTACAACAAGGGTGGCATGCCCAGCAGGAACCTAACCAATGATATCTGTGCGGTCTGTGGTCAGAGGATCCTGGTGAACGTGGAGGAGGAAGGATTTATAGAAGACACCTACCAGCTCTCCTGTGGACACTTGTATCCTAAAGCCCTCTTAAATGCAGCTCAACTTCTTTTAAGGTTCTTGAAGACATTTAACCTCTCGTCTGAAAGCCTTCTTCAGTTCCAACAGCTGACAGGGAGTCCCAGTTATTTAACCATCCATATGATTACTACCTTGGAGGTGTCCCTGAGAGACCCTAACCCACCTCATCAACATTTGAATTGTTAGGGCACATGAGGCAATAGTACAACTTCCTGGAGAGTTTCTTGGATGGCCTCTGAACCGTACGATTGCATTAAATTCCTCCAAAAGTGGAAAAAAACACTCAAGGTCTGGTTCAGTGACTTTAGTTAGCCAAGCTTAGCAGGAAAGTAACAGCTACAGCCACCTATGTCAGGGAGCCACCTGTAAATCAAAATGGCTCTCGGAGTTATGATGATGATGAGTTTTCTGTAAACAGGTTGCTCTTTCTGCCTTAACTCAATCCTGAACCAACAGATTCCACGAGTTCTGCATCCGTGGCTGGTGCATTGTTGGCAAGAAGCAGACGTGTCCATATTGCAATGAGAAGGTTGACTTGAAGAGGATGATGAACAACCCGTATCCTTTTGCTGATTGAAGTTTTGGTGGGTTGTTTGTTATTTGTTGTTGTTGTTGTTGTTTTTTTTCTTTAAAAAAAGAAGATAACATGGAATTAATGAATAAATAAGTAGAAACTTCTTCAGATCTTCATAGAAAGTGATTTCTATGAAGCAAGTCATCTCCAAATAACTGAAAAAAAGCGTAGACTATTAACATTTACCTTGTAACAGTCAACATTATGTTCTTTTACTTATTTGATTTCACTGCTCTTTATTAATACAGTGCACCCCCAAAGTTTGTCTAAAAAACATGATGTTTGTCCTTAATGCCTCAATTTCCAGCTGGGAGAAGACGCATGTCCTTTATGGGCAGCTTCTCGACTGGCTCAGATACCTGGTTGCTTGGCAACCCATCATCATTGGTATAGTTCACGGCATTAATTTCTCCCTGGGCCTCGAGTAAAGCCCAGAGGAACACCGCCGTAAGTACGGCTGGAGTTGAGTTACACTCAGGACAGGTGTGGTAGCAAACTGTCACACAAGGAACCGATTGCAGCTGCTTTCAAAGCATTTCGTTTCGTGTTCTCGGACTGAACTCTTGCACGGTTTACTGCAGAGTAAATGGAAAACGTCAGAGTCTCAACACGACCCCAAAACTGCTGCCAACCCAAATAAAACGATTGGAGTGCAGAGCCAGTATTTTGGAAGATGAATCTAGTTTGGTCCTTCTGGAAGTGAGGCTGTCATTCATGCTATTTCTGTTTACCTGAAAGGTGCTTTACTTTTTTCCATCTTACAGATTTAGTGATTAATTTGCACACTCCTTCAGTGTTTTTTTGTTTTTGTTTTTTAAATATAATAATAATATATTATATAATATTTCTCCTTCCCATTAGACTTCATGTGTATTTGGATCGTTGCAGCTCTTTGCACATTGTTTTAAAAATGACAGCTCTGGGTTACACTTACACTTATAATTGTAACATGACAGTATTTGAGTGTGCCAATGCAAAGTACTGAAGCATGCTGTGTATTATGTGTAATCTTGATTCTGTTTGCTGTTCTTCTGTTTCTGTTACAGTTTGGCATACGTCTCCCACAGCATTGATAAAACTCAGAAGTCTGGTGTAACTCTCGGTACCAATTTGTTGTACAGTTTTCACAGAGTTCAAAAGGTGTTGTACTTTCTCCTCCCGTGAGAATGAAAGTGAAACCCAAGTCTACTCTGACATGCTAGCTCTCGAGCATATTAAATCATATGAATGCAATTGCAAGTTTAAACGGGTCACAACCGGGATTCGACTTATAATAACTGAATGGTGATGAGTACATGTTTATCATAGTCGCAGTTCAGGTTTGATGAAAAATTTAGTTTTTGCCTTGAATCTGCAGCTACAGCCTGAATTTCTGACATGTTTTCCCTTTTGTTTCATGCCTCGACATTCACATGTACACTTAAATATTGGGATTTCTCTTTCACAGAAATCTCAAATTGTTGGTGTTGGTGGTTCCAGTCAAAGAATATATCTGGTATAATACATGAATTGGCACACTCCCGGCTGTAAGAAGCTGATGTATTGTCACCCTGCGGAGTGGGCAGGTAGTTTGTGGATAAGAGGCAACATAGGATTTTGAAATGGATGCCATAGGTGCATCTACTGAAAATCTCAAGAAAAGTTTGAATCAAACTAAGACAAGTGTTACTCAGTCCAGTCTAAACAGTTTTGTACAACTGTTTACATTTAATGTACTTTTTTTTTTCTTCCCCATTATGTTTTAATTTATATGAAGCTGATGTTAATGTTGAAGTTGATGGTTAATGGTCAGCCTAATGTAGCAGTAGATGTCAATATGTCAGATTTGTGTTTATTAATGAGTTTTCATAGACTTACTAGAGTAGGACCATTTAAAGGCCCAGTTCCAATACAGTACTTATTCACATTCATTCTATTACTTTGGAGGGCCATTCAGACTTCATTTTTACATTTTCTTTTTTTTTTAAATGAAAATGGAAAGACACTCTGCTTTCATTCACTGCAGATATTGATAAATACATGGTTTTTGCCAGAGATTGTACAGTCTTAGGTGTTTTTGATATGTGCACAAGCAGCAATCTCCAAGGCTTAAATTAAATCCCATGTCTAGGGCTACATCAACATGTACACAGCTATTTTTGAAAATGCTAATTTTTTTTTCTATGCATTTGTGCTTTTTGGCGTAAACAGCATTTTGAGTCACTGAAAACTGAGATGTCATGCTGTGCGCCACGTTATTGTTTACATGAGATAAATTTCTACCATTTAAAAAAAAAAAATTACTGTTGATGTTAATTTTACTATCTGCTGTTTTTACTCGCTTACATATACACGCTCAGTTACTGTCCCTCCATTTAGAAAGACAGAGGCATCAGAGCGAACTTTGGACGTGGCTTTAGGTTTTCTGTTTGCTCTTTTTTCCTCCTTCTAGACTTCTTATTGGCCAACATTGCTACACCGTTTGGATTTGGCATGTTCTTGACAGCGTTTGACTTCATTTTTAGCGTTTACATGTGGATAGATATTTTTTTTCAAAACTGCACGTGTGGAAGGGATAAAAAAAAAATAAAAATAAAAAAACAAAACAGAAAATCTCAGTTTTCAAAAATACCCGTGTACGTGTGGATGTAGCCTAAGTGCCAAAAACTGTGGCTGTATCCCAATTCAAGGTCTGCAGCCTCAACGATCCTCAAGGCCACGTACTCAAAGACCGCTAAGGCCGGAAGTGCGAGACTTGTGAAATGGGACGGTCTAGCCTCCGTTGCGCTGCCCAGGTTGCCTAGCAACCATGATACTAACAGCTGGAAACGTGTCATACAGCTTTGTTTGACAGAAATGAAGGAGAAAATCTTTTGTTCATTTGTTTGTTTCTACATGAGCTTTGATCATTCTCTGTAAGATTAAGCTCAGCTATTGAACGGCGTATATTGTAAAGTAAAGGCTTTAAAACCAAGTTAGTACAAACATCGCTAATGTCACATGACTTTACTGACATGCGGCCAACAGTAATGTTTTAATGTTCTTCATTATTAAACATTTGCACATAAATAAGTGACATAATATTCAGTACTTACTTAAAGTGTACTCTTCGGGCGCCCCTCATCCGCCATTTTTTTTCCCCGGCAAATTTATCCACACCCACCGCCGCGCTATGCATTCTGGGATATGTTGGGCCACGAAGTCTACACCGCCACATCCTTAAAATTCAGGGAAATGAAGGACGCATTTCAGGGCCGCATTTCGAGCAGCCTTTGAATTGGGACAGCCTCCGACGCACCGCTGTGACGTAATCGGCCTTGAAATGCGTATTTTAAGGCTGCAGACCCTGGGTTTTAATTGCACCTTAGAACACACATGCATCAACACTACAATGAGCAGGTGGAGGGAGGTTTGGAGTCTTCTCTCACCCTCGTTCTCTGCGGCCTGGTGGAGCGGGGGGGCTAGGAGGAGTTGGCCGTCCAACTGCGGTCTGGAGTGTGGGGCCTCCCTGCTGCTGCGGAGTCAGCAATAAGCTTGATGTAAAGTACATATATTAATATGGAAAAATGGAGAAGGACAGACACAGGGTGTGAGCACAAGCTACGTGCAAACATGAGCAACAGAATGATGACTGCAGTTGCATTATCAGCAGTGCATGGCAACAAAAGAGGATATCTAGAAGTTACAAAGCAAAGCTTCAAGAAATTTACAACTTTAAAAAAGCCCAAAGCATACATTTTAAGTCATACTGACAAAGGCTGACCTTTTCACCGGTCAAAATACGTTAAAATTCCTTCTGGGGTTTTTCCGTGTTGGTTACATCACATTTTTCCTGCTGTTAATCATTTCCGTTCTTTGTTGAAGTCCTTAGTGAGTGAATCTTGCTACCCGCCCAAATTTGAAATTCAAAAGTTTTATTAAACCAATCACACAGCTCCTGCCCGGAGCAAAGTTTGTGACGTTCTCAGATTAGGACACGTGTAAGCCATTGACGGTTATTACGCTAATATACTGATACCTAAAAAGCTTTCTCAGACTTCACAGATCCACACTTTTGTCTGCTTTTGTAAGCTGAAATGCCATGAGGAGAAACTGAAGACCTATTTCTTTCTCTCTTTTTTGGATTCTGAAGAAAAAGTTCATCACTAACAGGTAAGTTAATGTTCACTGCAGAAAGACACTTTATTCTGGAGTGCATTCTAACAGCTCTTGGGAATTATGTAGAAAATTTGTATTCTTGGTTAGGATTTTATTGTCTTTCAGCTTAATTATTAAACCAATGTGTTTACATAATCACCTTTTAATCCAAATAATTCACAGGAATGAAAGTTTTGATGTTTTTAATGGTGTGAGAGCAGGTTCCAACTACTTTTCTTACACCGGAAAAAGCGAGGGAAATAAAAGCAAGTAAGAAAATATTGTAGTTGTTTTTTTGTTTTGTTTTTTTAATTTAATGACAAGCTGTTCAGGCTACAAAGAACAAAGTGCTTCCTTCAGCCTTTGTTTCGCTTGCAGCAGGCACTCATCAAGGACATCAGTTTCAAACCGCTATTTAAACAGGCTGTCTTAATATGGCAACACATGCTGACCACAGGAAAGAGGGATCAGGCAGACAGTTGTACATTGAAAATCTCAGATTTGACTAAATTACCCTACACAGACAAGCTACAACAATTTCTAATTTGTTACAATATAGATTCAAACAAATCACAACCGAAAAACAGTAAAGCATGATGGTGCCAACTTTTGGTTTCCTGCAGGAGCAACTGCTCATGTAATAGGTCAAAAAATGTAGTAGGTATTTCAAAACAGACTTAAAATGCTGATGAGCAGGCTCCATACTGGTTGGTTAAAAGGCATGACTCTAAACGACAAGTACAAGCGCCACATTCTTGACTTTTGGCGGGCAAATTTGTTCCTACTTGTGCAGCCAAGTCTGAGCTTTCTGGTTGCTCAGCGTATGTGAAATCATCATTGTATATGATGCTCAGGCAGAGATGATTAAATAACTGTGCTAAAAAGGATTAGTTTGAAGGGGAGTGTATAAACTTTTTTGCATTTTTAATAATATTAGAATATGTGTTATCATTGTGGTGTTGGATAATGGCAACAAGCCAACAATGTGTATCAATGGAGATTTTTTTTGTGTGGACATTTTTAGACATTAATTATCTATCTGATGAGGATTTGAGTAAAAAAAACTGAGCCTGCTGGTGTGAGGCATCTGGTGAAGACTTCCCCACCTTTAACCCCAACAAAAACAAGCACATCAGATACCCTATTATTAATTTCAGGAGAAAATGCCTCCCAAATGAAAAAAAAGAATGTGGGGGACATCATGCGCTTTTTAGCAAGGCAAACTGTGAGTAAAATGCTAATAAAAGTGCTGTGTCCATCCTTCCCCATTTATAATATGGATATCTATCACTTGTCGCCAAAGATTTTGTTGTATGTGCGTTTGTGTGTGTGTGTGGTGGGTTTGTTGTTGTTGTTATTGTTGTTGTTTTTAAATCAGGACAGCCCTGGTGGTAGCAGCATCAGTGCGAGCATGGAGCCACAGGGAGCTACACCCTCGTGGGTGACGTCTTATGTTGGTGTGAAGGGAGCTAATTGTTGAACTTTTAAAATAGTTACATTTTTAAGTTTCTAATATGTTTAATATTACAGCCACAGGTCTTTTGCACACATCTCTGTTTCACACTTCAATGAAAACAATGAACAACTTCCATGCATTAATAACAGAGTAATGACGAGCCAGTTAACTTGTGAATACACACTAAAACGTGCGACTCGGTCCGTGTTTCTGATTGATCGTGTCTTACCAGTGCTGATTGTTTGATGTGTACACGCTCATGGCTAGATTGAGAAACCCTGTTTTTATTCATGAAGTGTCATGTAATCACTTAGCTAACCTAACCTCCCTGCTGATGTTAGGCTAAACGAAGCCAGATAACCTGAGCAAGTTGAACTTGCGTCATAATAAAGTTTCTGACTTCACATTTTGAAAGATTTGAACACAATCATGTATGCTTTGCCTTTTCTGTTATTATTAATTATTATTATTGCTTGCCTAGCGCTGCTCAGTCACGTGACCGTACGTTAAAACGCAAGACGGGAGGGGGAGGAGCAAACTGCGCCTGCTCCCTGCAGTGACACATCAAAGCAGCGGCACTTACACAGACAGCCAGGTTGCCTCTTTGATGAAACCACAGCAGTGCAATACAGGCGAGAAACAGAAACGAAAGTATTGATTTCATTACACTGGTAATGGTATTGATTAATATCAATACAAACTTTAAATATCAATTAATATTGTTGATATTTGGATTGTTCTGCCCACCACTGCAATCCACAGAAATAACGTCATAATCACACTCCCGCAATCGGTTGGATATGACACTCATTGCTCTAAAGTAGGAGTTATTGTGGTGCAATTGTGGTGCAATTTAGCCAGGACAATTTTTTTAAACTATAGTTTTAAATGAAACAGTTTAATTATTAAATAGAAACATGTTAAACCACAAAAATGTATGTCACACTCACACTCCCGCCGTACGTTTCATACTGAGCTTGTCTTGTCTCTGTGATTCAATTGGGTTGAATTTGACAGATATGGGCGGGGTTATTTGCGGATTTGTTCCCGGTGAAGAGGCGCCAGTATTGACTGCTCTGACTCACTCCCGAAGCGGTCAGAGGACTGAGCGCTCACCCAACTTTCGCTCTTATTCACCCGATCATCAACTTTAGGAGCTGCTGTCACGAAACCTTGTGGATCTTTGCTCCATTTCCCACGCGTGTTTGTGAAAGTCAGCGGCTCTCTCAGCCTGACCGGAGAAACATCTGGAAATATCTGGAGAAGTCGGACTGAAAGGTGAGTTTAACTTTCTCACCCGTGTTTGTATCTCAGAGGATATAGGCTAATTTACACCAGTGAAACCTGCTCAAAAACTGACCTAGATTAAATAGATTAAATAGTGTGTGTGAAGCTGGATTTAAGAAATACGTGTGTCAGGGCAGGCGGGACGGACTCAGGCGCGGACTGACACAGTTAAACAGTTCTTTATTAAACAACACCGGAAGGCTCTATATACAGGTGGGGGAGGGTCCGCGCTCCAGGGGTCTAAACTCGCTCAGCTCCTCTCATTCCCCACGAGGGGAGTGAGACCCTAACCATCCTCACACACAAACTCCACGCCAAACTGCCAACACTCACGCTCAGGGGGTCCAAGGGTTCAGGATTCAGGACGGGTCCCTGAAATCTATTACATGGGGGATTAACTGCAGGTACGTGGGCCAAAGGCGGGAGCCCAACATGAGCTCCGCGCAGGCATAGCGATGAGAGAGAGAAAGAGAGAGAGAGAGCGCGCCGGGACGATGACAACGTGATAGAATCCGGTAATTTTCATTTCAATTCAGTCTTTATTGACTGACTTTATGTCCATAGAAACAAGACAAAACACAACATATAAACCTTAATAAAAAAATTTATATATATAAAATATAAAACATTGTAAAAAATTTAAAACCATAATATTCATAAAATAGACGATTACTTAAAAGAAATCAATAAATGCCCAAAAACTTCAACCAGTGCTTCCTCAGACTGGATGAGTAGCGGGAACCACTCACTGTCGGATCTGAGAGTGCTAAAATGATACTGTTACTGGAGCCATTGAAACTTCATCCATCTGCAGAGAAAAAGCAGCTGTACACACCTCTAAATGTGAACATTACATTTATTAAAGGTGCTTTAAAAGTCCAAACACCCACAGCTGCAAAACATCTAACTGGCACTGCCCCCTATCCTAAAAAGGATCCTCATTGCATCATTATATGCAACATGCAGCTCCTTCATGCTGCATTGTTTGTAGGATGACCACAAGGGGACAGTACATAGCGCTGTTCAATACACTTTAAACAAAGCCACTTTAACTGTGCATCAACAAAAGCTGAGGCGGAAATCCAGTTCATTGAGTTTCAGAAACATGCCACAAGGTTTCATAAGAAAGTTGTAACAGTTAAATTTGAAACTTCATCCATCTGCAGAGAAAAGTGGCTGTCACGCACCTTATCATTAAGGTGCTCCTCTTTGACATAGATATTTGCCTGCTGATTGTATTATTGGACAGAGGAATAGCCCATAGTTTGCTGGCTGCTGTGTCATCAATCATAGTGAAAACCATAGCCACAGCACAGGGAGTATTAATTCTTTGGCAGTTGTGCGGCTTTTGAGGCTGTGCCACTCAGTAGACAACTTTATAGGCGATGAGATGAGCATCTGCCGGCACAAATGCAGCTTTAGTAAAGAGACACTGTTCTTTGCTGAACCAAACCATTGAGACGTTAAAGAACAAAGTGCTTCCTGCAGCCTTTCTTTTGCATGCATCAGGCACACGCACGAAGGAAATGTGTTTCATACAGTTATTAGACCAGTCTTATCTTATCATGGCCCTGCTTCGTTCTGGTTGTAATTTTGGATTCTAAGATATTTAATGTACCATAATAATTCATAACAATTTATACCTGTTGAGCATTTATTTTGCTTTTTATACTTTTTGGCTAAATTACCCCCTTACAGACATACTGCCATATCTAATTTGTTACAAAATTAAATCAAATCCAACACAAAAATTAGTATGATGGACCATGTTTTGGTTTCCTAGAGCAGGAAATGTTCCTGTTAGACGTTTTTTGGAAAAGAAAAAAATGTACTTCTTCTGGTGTAAGTCCTTCTAAGCAACCTTAGCTGCTGGGCTCTATGCTGATTAGTTCAGAGGCTCAAGAGTAAGTACAAGCAGCATACATATGTGACTTTTGGTGGGCAATTTGTTGCTACTTGTGTAGTGTATTTTAGAAAAGCAACTAAGCCTCAGTTTGGAGAAACTTGGAGAAACCCACAAGACATCCATGGTTAGTTGTATTTTGACATTTTCCAACTATTTGCTCATAATGTGTGCCAACAGGCATTTTCAGCACTTTCCTTTTCTGGATATTTTTAGATATTAATTATTTATTTTTATCAGGAGGTGTGTGTACTTTCAATGTGAGTCTTCTGGACAACAAAACTGTTCGAAACACCACAGTTTTTTTCCATCTTAAGAACAAACACTTGACATACTCTGCTTTTATGTTCATGATTGCAGGAGAAAATGCCTCCCAAACGATCAAAGAACATGGGAGATATTAGGGACTTTCTTTCCAAGCAAACAGTAAGTAAAAACTAATAATACTGCAATGTTATTACTTCCCCATTTCTACTCTGTATTTATCAGCCAAATTAATTTATCTGTGCTTTTCTTTTTTTAACAGAACAGTCCCAGTGGCAGCAGCAGCAAAGCAAGCATGCAGCCAGAAGGACCTAAACCCCCTCAGGTGAGGTCTTATGTCAGTGTGAAAATAGCTGATTGAACAATAAATAAGCTCGTAGGTTCTTGACATGTTTAATATTTTATGTAAACATGGAATATGAACCTTTACATTTCTGACACTGTCAATGAAAACTGAATCTGTGTGAGCTTTATAGGGAGTTGAAGTATGATTGATGAGATATGCACATACCAGTGATTTGGTCTGAGGGCCACTTCATGCTTCACATCTCTGCAAGGGTCTGCTTCATATTATCCAACACTGTGTGCAACCCACAAATTGTGACAAAGGAAGGTCTTACAAGGAGATTCACCATTTTTCACACTTTTGTAATCAGAATACAACATTTTAATACCAAATATTCAAAAAACATAACATAAAGGTATTTTTAAATAATCTACATTACAAACTAAAAAAAACAAAGCAAGACAAAATACATTATTAGGTTAACCTTAAAAAACAGGACTTCAGCCAATATTATTACAAACACTAGAGTTCCACAGGGTTGTGTCCTCCGTCCCATCCTCTACACCCTGTACACCCATGACTGTGTCACCTCCAACAAAGATAACATCGTTTTGAAGTTCACCCACGACACTGCAGTGATTGGCCGCATCACTGGAGGGGACAAAGCAGCTTACAGGAGAGAGGTAAAATGGTAAATGGCCTGTATTTATATAGCGCCTTACTAGTCCCTAAGGACCCCAAAGCGCTTTACATATCCAGTCATCCACCCATTCACACACCCATTCACACACTGGCGATGGCGATATCAGATCATCCAAGTTGGGAATGCAGGATGAATGTATATTTTGTGGACTTTTAAAGACGAACAATTGTTTCCATGTTAAAATGTTTACATCTGAAGTTTTTTGCCCAAACACTGGTAAAATAAATGTTGACAGTGGCAAGTGTTAAATGGTTACTGCTGTGCTGTTGCAAAAAAACTGAACGCTGACAAGCTGTTTTATTGTTAGACCATAAATGGTAAATGGCCTGTATTTATATAGCGCTTTACTAGTCCCTAGGGACCCCAAAGCGCTTTACATATCCAGTCATCCACCCATTCACACACACATTCACACACTGGTGATGGCAGCTACATTGTAGCCACAGCCACCCTGGGGCGCACTGACAGAGGCGAGGCTGCCGGACACTGGCGCCACCGGGCCCTCTGACCACCACCAGTAGGCAACGGGTGAAGTGTCTTGCCCAAGGACAACCGGCAACCTTCCGATTACAAGGCGAACTCCCAACTCTTGAGCCACGATCGCCCCAGGTGCCTCACACCATGACACCAGGACACCATGATCGCCTCACACCATGACACCAGGTGGCCGGTCTGGTGTCATGGTGTGAGGACAACAACCTCACCCTCTACACTGACAACACAAAGGAGATGATAGTGGACATGAGGAAGAAGAGGAGGCCTCACCAACCAATGTCTATCCGGGGACTTGAAGTGGAGAGGGTGAACAGCTTTAGGTACCTGGGCGTCTACATGTCCAAGGACCTCACCTGGACACTGAACACCACACAGCTGGTCAAGAAGGCTCAGCAGCAGTTGTATTTCCTGAGGAGGCTGAGGGAATTTGGTATGTCGGCCAAGATCCTCAGCAGGTTCTACAGCTGCACTGTGGAGACCACACTGACCAGCTGCATCACTGCATGGTATGGCAGCACTATACTGCTATGGACCGCAAACGCCTGTGGAGAGTGATAACAACCGCGGAGAAGATCATCTTTGCAGAGCATCTACAATCACAGAGTCCAGAGAAGAGCTGCCTCCATCCTCAAAGACCCCACATGCCCCAACACGGACTGTTCACACTTCTGCCCTCAGGACAAAGGTTTAGATCCAGAACATCCAGACTCAACAACTCCTTCTTCCCCACTGTCATTGAACAGCTGACCTATTTTTGAACAGTAAAAATATTTTTTTGCACATCAGGTCATCCTGCATATTAAGCCAGCATATTACAGCCACAGGTCTTTTGCACCTCTGTTTCACAATTCAATATTTTGTCTCCTTTTCTGTCTTCATTTATTTATTTGCACTATTTGTATTTTTTCTGTTCTATTTCTATTGTATATATTAACCGGCATCTGAGGGTGGACAGCAAAGAAAGAATTTCATTGCATAGAGAAATGCTTTTTTTTCTTTGGACACATGACAATAAACACTTTGAATCATGAATAATTTGATATGTATTTATATATTTATATTTGTATTTATATATTTTAATATCTGTTATTTCTGCAGGGATTTACGCCAACTCGACCAAAGGAGGAAAATGACAGTGATTCCACTGTAAGTATACAGTGTTACATTACATGACCAAAATACTGCTCTGCTTCTTTAGTACCACTGTGTTTCTAACCATCTCACTCTAATTTCCTCTAGGTTCAACATTCCCATGAATTTACAGTGAAATTCAATCAAGCTAGTTATGAATATACTGTTCAGTGTAATCAGCTTTGCACAGTGCTGGAAGCCATAAAATCAAACGAGAAATGCAATGAGAAGATTAAGTGTGCAGATGAGAACATTATCATTCAGCTAGGTAAAGAGGATAAGAAGTCAATTGTTGCAACACATTTCCCCTGTTCTTGCATTGATGATGGTGAGTGTCTGATCATATCATGTAGAGCAGAAAAAGTTGAAGGTAAAGTCCAACATTCCAAAATAGTGCATCCAAAAGAGCACTATTCTGTCTTCTATATAGACACAGTTGGTGGGCTACACACTAAAACAAAGGAACTTTTTAAAAATAACGATGTAAAACAGTTCAAGAACCTCTGTGTTTATGGAGAAAAGGGAATAACTGTGGCTGAGGCTCTGAAGAGAGACAGTCGCTTCATTGATGACCTTGGCAACTTTGAGCTGTCCAACAATCAGGATCCCAAACGCCTCACTGTATGCACACAAAAGGTAGAAAAACTACACCAGAAACAATTCAAGATACGCCTTCCAAAAGATAAAAAAGAAAACAATGGAAAGTCACAAGAAAGCCCAACAAATAATTCTCAAAGTAATTGTGAAAGAAGATCAGAGTCAGAGATCGTCTATTTAGCACAACAGGAGGGAATCCGTGTAAAAACCGCAGTGAAAGAAACCAGCAGTGATGCTGATAGAAACAAGATTTATGAACTACTGCGTGAGCAGTTTCCAGATCTGAAACGATGGATGGAGAGTAGATTCCCTGGTGATTTGTATCAGGAAGCACTGAATCTCAGGAAGGAAAATTTTGGAAAGATCCAGCAGTCCTTCAGTGAAGTTCACAGAGTCAGGAAGCTGCTAGAACTGGGAAAGTCAGTTTGCAAAGTCATTGTTAAGGATGTTTCTATGGGAACAGGCTTCGTGCTGTTTGATACTTTCATCCTGACTAGCGCACATTTGTTTGATGGTTACGTTGAAGGAAAGGCGCTGCAGCAGGATGTAGAAGTGTTTGCTGTATTTGACTACGAGAAGTCTGAGCCAGAAACAAATTTCTACTACTTTAGAGCAGAGAATACATTCACTGACTTTGATGCTGATCTAGATTATGCAGTTCTGGAGCTCAATCCTGAAGGCTCAAAACCAAACCAGCAAACAAGAGCACAGAATATAAAGGTCCCACCAGGGCTGCTCAGTGAGTTTGGACCACTGCCTGCCAATGGTGAAGCCTGCATCATTGGACACCCAGCAGGGGGGGTGAAAAAAATGGATCCTACATGTATCATTGAGACAGATAAGAGAGGGCAGGCTATTGATGAACATTTGTATCAGTACAAAAACCTGCTCATCATCAAAACAATCAGTGATTGGCTCAAAGAGCATGGCATTAATGACATATTGATAGGTGGACGTAAAGCAGAAAAGGTAGCGACCTACCACACTTTCATGTATCACGGTGCCTCTGGTTCTCCAGTGTTTGATGGACTTGGCAGAGTTTTTGGTTTGCACACTGCAGGTTATATCTGTGATTCAGTCAACAGTGATGAGAGTGTCATTGAATATGCCATTCCTCTTCTTACTATATTTGAAAGCTTTGTGGAAAATCTGAAGGAAAGTGAAAATGAGGAGCTGCTGAAGAAAGTTGAGAAGGCAGCAAAAAGAAACCCACACCTGAAAGAGATACTCAATGCTGAGGAGCCAATGGAAGTCAGTTAGGTATACAGATTAGGGCAAGTTGCAAACTATGTCTGATTTCAGAGATTCCTTTTTTTCTAATGCATTATTCTTCAAAGAATTGAACACATAAGATGTAACCTGAACCTGTGCCTCTGGGGACAGGAGGATTTGAAGCTTAGTGAAGTTACTGTAGCCCTATACTGAGAGAGATTACAGTCAAAGCTTACACTGCAGACATAACCTCATGCTGAGTAAAATAATTTATATAATAAGAACATTTCTGACTTTGCGACTGAAAAACACAGATACTGTGTATTTACCCTTAAAGGCACACTACAATGATATAGATGTGATGTTTTAAAACCAAGCTTGTAGCTGGCCTTAGTTTAATGTTTAGATTTAAGTAGAAGTTTCTACTTAGTGGGTGTGTAGCTTTCTGTTCAGATGTATTACCCAGGGTTTTTATTATGTCTGTTTTTTTTGTTTTATAACTACTGGTGGAATGAAAACCATCCTTTGAAAATCATGTTTTTTTTACCCCTTGTGTTTTAACATTGCTGTGTATGTTTAGTACAATGTAATACAAACCATATGCTGTTAACCTGTTTGTGACATGTTTAGTGTTGTCATTATGAACTGTAATGTTTCTTTGTTTTAAACTTTCCTTCCTGTTGAAAAAGGAAATTTGTTTATTTCAAGTCAAGATTCTTTACACTCTATTCTTGAAAAACCCACACAGGAAAAGATTTTCTGTCAGACACATTTTTTGAGGTTTGGTGTACATGTCTTTTTGGCAAAACTTCCCAAATATAAAACGTGTCATAGTGAGTAGCACCAATCCTTTTCTCCTGTTATTATTTCAGTTCTGAATAAAATAAAAAAATAAATAAATGCTAAACTCACCTTCATGTTAGAGTGATTCAATTTTTCAAAACTGGTGGGAGAAACGTTTTGTTTCATCCAAGTGACTTCTTCGGTCTAGAGAGTATAAGAATATACTTATATATATATATATATTTTCTTCCCCAGCACGCCCCTGCGGGCGGTTTATCCTTCAAGCTCGGGTCCTCTACCAGAGGTCTGGGAGCTTGAGGGTCCTGCGCAGTATCTTAGCTGTTCCCAGGACTGCGCTCTTCTGGATAGAGATCTCCGATGTTGTTCCCGGGATCTGCTGGAGCCACTTGCCTAGCTTGGGAGTCACAGCACCTAGTGCTCCGATTACCACGGGGACCACCGTTACCTTCACCCTCCACATCCTCTCGAGCTCTTCTCTGAGCCCTTGGTATTTCTCCAGCTTCTCGTGTTCCTTCTTCCTGTTATTGCTGTCATTCGGAACCGCTACATCGATCACTACGGCCGTCTTCTTCTGTTTGTCTACCACCACTATGTCCAGTTGGTTAGCCACCACCATTTTGTCCGTCTGTATCTGGAAGTCCCACAGGATCTTAGCTCGGTCATTCTTCACCACCCTTGGGGGCGTCTCCCATTTTGACCTTGGAACTTTCAGGCCATATTCGGCACAGATGTTTCTGTATACTATGGTTAGGGCGTTCCATGTATACCCTGCTGTTATTTGCTGGATTGTCTCAGGGGCATCTTTACACAGCCTGCACCTGGGGTCTTGCCTGGTGTGATAGGCACTGTCTTTCAGTCCAGCTTTGTCCAGCTACTGGTAGGATTTCTGGATATCAGCCACCTCCTCTATCTGCCGGTGGTACATACCGTGCAGGGGCTTGTCCTTCCATGATGGTTCCTCGTCTCCCTCCTCTTTCCTGGGGCGCACTAACAGAAACGAGGCTGCCGGACACTGGCGCCACCAGGCCCTCTGACCACCACCAGTAGGCAACGGGTGAAGTGTCTTGCCCAAGGACACAACGACCGAGACAGTCCAAGCTGGGGCTCGAACTGGCAACCTTCCAATTACAAGGCGAACTCCCAACGCTTGAGCTACGATCGCTGGTCGCATAAGCGTATGACAAGTGGGCAATACGCCAGATAGAGAGTCGGCACGACAAGCTGGAGAAGACTCACTCACCACAGCGAGGTCCGACTGGAGTGTAAGCCGGTGAAGCAGGCAACATGAACACAGGAACACAGCCTGCAGTAACAGGTCAAGCTAGGAATGAGACCTGTCCATCCGCAGAGCCAAAGGAGCTGAGGAGGATGAACACCCTTGGCGTCACATACAAAGAATGTTTTGCTTAAAAGAAGTACAAAAGAACAGCTATGTCTTCAGCGTCGGTGTCTTCAGTGAGAGCCAAAACAACTTTTCAGCGTGAAAAAACTCAACTCGTGTAACCTGAGGAAAGGGTAAGTTTTCTCTAAATATCTTTTTAGCTGTGGTTCGCTGGATGTCAGTCTTATGTTACAGCAGCGGTGTCGAGCTCGAACTGCGAGTGCAGCTTCGGCTGTCCTTTTAACTGCTCGCATGGTTAATGACGCTAGAGTTCCACGCACATGCCAACAGCTCGTCTCTACTGCTTTAACTGTTAAAACAGAAGGCAATACTGCGGCTGACAGGCTTTATTATGTGAAACAGCAGCTTGTTTAGTTTAAACAGTCTGCATTAAGCTGGGCAAACACTGTGCAATTTCTTTCAGTCACGTTATTCAGCTCCTGCTCAAACTGTACAATTGAATCTCAGGGGTTAGAAGTTCATAGGTCACGATGCAGGTCTCACACCATACGGCCTGATGCTCTGATGCGACCTGAGTGCTCAAACTGTGCGTCCATAACATCAAGCTTATCATACAAAATCTGTCTCTCGTTCTCCCTCTCTCTGTCTTTCACTCACACAGACACACACACCACCGTCAACTTTGCTAAATTACTAATGAAAAACATTGACCAGGCAGCTGTGATTGAGCAGCAATGTCCATCCAACTCTTTTCATGTTTGTAGTCGTGATAATTTTGTGAGGCCACATTGAAAAGCCTCGGATACGGAAGCGTAGAGCTGCCACCCAGGCAAAAGAAAAGAAGAGATATATCACGTTATAATGTGATATATCACACATGAAAAATATATTGTTCTAACAATATACTTTTCACGTTTGAACAATATAATATCACGTTATTACAATATACAGAATTATCACGTTATCACGTTACAATATAAATATTATATAGGCTACATCGCAGCTCCAGTCACGCTTGCATCTGGAATTCATTGCAAACTGTTTGTGCGGGATATGAATGACAAGATTTTGTTTTTCTACAAGAGTTAGTAAAAAACATCTCCAGTGTGATCAAATCTTCTTGCCAAACATCCACAGCTGCAGTGTATACAGCACTATAATGACCAGACCTAATTCTTTTGAAAACCATACATCTTTCCACAGGTCTCCACTTCATCAGACATCACCTAGACTCAGAGCTGGATGAGGCCAGCACAAACAGCAGCCTAACCGACTAAGATGATGGATCCATGGGGTCAGGAAAGCCAGAAGTAGGGCTGGAGAGGTACCTTTCATGTCCATTCACTGGAGGTGTGGCTCTATTGCATGGCGTTCCTCACATCAAGAAGCTGTCGATCAAAATCAATACAGCTCTTCCTGCATCTGGAGCTTGTGAAGGACTTCTCAGTCATGCAGGACTCCTGTTCACTGCTAAACAGTTAGAGCTTCACAGAAAGAACCTTGAGAGCAAACTGCTGCTGAAGCTTAACCATCATTGCTTGAAAAATGTTGTGGAAATCTGAAATCTGGAAATTAGAATTGTTGTGCCTTATTTTGTTGATGTTTTTACATATATTCCTTTTTAAAATACAAAAATGTGTATATTTATTTATTTTTGTTTGTCTGATAGCATTTATTTATCAAATCAGACATCTCAAACAGTTACTCACTACTTGAGAGTTTTTACTCTTACTCGAGTAACTTTTGTGAAGACTACTTTTCACTTTTACTTGAGTAATAATATTTTAAAGTTACTTGAGTACAATTTTTGGATACTCGACCCACCTCTGCTGGCAGCCTAGCCTGCTGAAGTGGAGGGCTGAGCAAGGCGACGATCTGAAAGTCCACCCCCAGCACTGTCACTACGTGCTGTCCGCAGACAGATGAACCTCAAGAGTGAACTCAAACGAGACACTTAAGGTCAGTCATAAGTCCCAGCTCACTGAGTGGGCCTGTGTTGGCCGTGTAAGCCTGTGACACACAGGCAATGCACCAGACAGGGAGCCAGCGTTGTAGCCTGGAGAGCTCTTACTCACTGGCTGAAGTATCAGACACAGTGAGATCTGACAAGCGTGTAAACGCACGGCACGTGGTTAGCACGCCAGAAAGCACAGGCGGTTGGCAAGGACGAGCCCGCGTGCATGCTCCCCAAGGATCCCCAGCTGGGGCCTGGGGTGCCCAGGGCCAGAACCCAGAATCCCAGGGGCAGAGTAAGGAGAGGAAGCGTAGCTCACGAGCTGCTGAGTGGGGACCCCACTGGCTGTGCAACCCTGCAAGAAGCGGGCAATGCCAAACAGGGAGCCAGCGCTGCAGGCTGGATAACACTCACTCGCTGGCCGACATATCAGACACAACGAGGTCCGACTGGTGTGTAAGCCGGCGAACTGCAGGCAATACACTAGGGGAGCACAGCCTACCAGGCCACTTGAGCATGGCAGCTGGCTATCACTGTGAAAGAAACCTGCGAAATGCGGACGATGCTGCAGACGGGAAGTTGGGGCTGCCGGCCGGAGAAGCGGCGTCATAACAGATCCCCACCTGGCACTAAGCAGTGACACATTGCCAGGGAGAGAGAGCCTGCCACAGCAGCTCGGCCACTCAGTTGATGGCTGAGGTAGGACAAGGCCCAAGGCCTCTCCCAGTAGCTGAGCATCTAACCTGCACCATCCCACGACAGGGGAGGGGCTGGTTGCTCAGTTCACTGAGGGCCCAAGTGTGGAGCGACTCAAGTTTCGTCACCAGCAAGAGTGGGCCCGAATAGAGACACTTGTGGACAGTCGCGAGGTCTGACTGGCATGTAAGCCAGCGAACCATGTGCAATACGCCATTTGAGGCCAATAAACAGTCAAAAAAAAAAGGGAAAAAAAGCATTCTTTATTTTCCTGTTTACAGCATTTTTTCCACACCTTCCTGAAACTTTTGCACAGCACCCTATATGCCCAGATCCAGTTTTGAAAACTCCAGCACGCTGGCAAGGCAAATATAGATTTTTAAACTGTTATTGCATTTAATGAGTTTGACACTTTCTTATTTTTAAGTTATATCTGTATTTATTCTGCTTTTAACACAGATTGAACTACGTTTGCTATATTCTGAACTTGGATTTTTGTTTGAAGATACATTAAAGGCCTGACACAGAAAATCACTTCTTCAGGACTTCAATGGCAGAATCATCAAAGTTTGTGTATTTGCACTGTGGTACAGTGAGTAAACAAGATCTGTATTAAAAAATATAAAATAATAATGATTGAAGCAGCTGTAGAAACATCTTACATACTCTGACTTTATGTTTATGATATCAGAAGAAAATGTTTCCCAGGAAATGGCAAAAGATAACTGAGGATGTCAGGCCCTTTTTGGGGAAGAAAATTGTAAGTAACAGCTTGTCTAATAATACTACAGTATTCATGCTTCATCATTTGTCTTTTGTCTGGTTTCATTTGTACGTGCACATGTTTTTATCAGGGCAGTCCTGGTCCTGACAGCCGCAGAGTGAGCATGCAGCTACAGGGAGCTCCAGCCTCTCAGGTGAGGCCACATCAATGTGACCTGAGCTGACTGAAAGATACATACATCTTTAAGTTTTTTGTGTTTTTGATATGTAATATTTAGTCCAGTGTAACGCAAAGTTTGACCTTAGAAATAAATATAAATCTTTCCCTTACTGACATTGTCAAACAACTCTTCAATAGGGTTATTCAGTAATTCTAATAGTTACCACATTAAACTGAAAATATACTTTGTTTTCTTATTTTGCAGACTGCTACACCTCATCCAGTGACAATGAAGGAAGAGAATGGTGATGCCTATAAGGTGCATATTCCCTTTTGTACAAAATACACTTCATTTCACTACCACAAAAGTTTGAAACTTCCATTTCCCCACTCTGATTTCCTGCAGGAACCACATGGACATCATAACATCTTCAAATAAGTATAAGAAGATGGTCAAGGGTGCAGATGTAAATGTTATCATTCAGATGGGTACAGGAGATGACGTATCAATTGTTCCAACACATTTCCCATGTTCTTGTGTTGGGGATCATGAGGTTCTGACCATTTCATGTAAATCAGAAAAAGTAGAATCGGCTCAGGTCCAAGATTCCAAAATAGTACATCCAGGAGATGCCTATTCTGTCTTTTACTTTGATACAAAGGGAGGACTAAATGCCAAAAAAACCCCCAACTTTTTAAAAGTGGCACTTTAAAACAGTTCAGGTATCTCTGTGTTTACGGAGGGAAGGGGATAACTGTGGCGGAGGCTCTAAAAAGAGATGGCTGCTTCACTGATGACCTGGGCTACTTTGAGCTGGTCAACATCAATGACAAATGTAAGACTGAGTGCACAGACAAAATTGATAATCTGGAAAATAAGAAATTCCAGATATGTCTTTCACGAGGAGCAAATACTGAAGCAAAAGAATTAAATCAACAGCCTGACCATGTACAACTCAAACAGCAAAAACCTAAACAAGCATCAAATGATCACAATGAAAGACAGAAATAAGATTAATCTAAATGTAGCACAGCGGACAGGAATCAGTCTAAAAAGAGCAGCCAAATAAAGCGGCAGCAGCATTGAGAACATCTATGAACTACTGCGTGCCCAGTGTCCACCTCTGAAACAACACATGGAAAGTAGATTCCCTGGGAATTCTTTACAGGAAGCATTTAACCTGGGGAAAGAGAACTTTGGAAAGATCCAGGAGTCTTTTAGTGAAATTCACAAAGTCAAGGAGCTGCTAAAGCTGAGCAAGTCAGTTTGTCTCATAACTGGTTCCTCCATAAAGCAGGGCACAGGCTTTGTGCTTTTTGACAACTATGTCTTGACGAATGCCCACTTATTTGAAGACTGGGTTCAATCAAAATTACCTAATTGTCATAAATCTGTAAACGTTACTGCTGTCTTTAACTTTGAAAAACACGAATCAGAGAAGAACAAGATTAATGCCAAGGTGTTTTTTGGCAACAAGAAGTTTGATTACATCATACTTAAGCTAGAAACAGAGGAAGTGCCACCAGGGCTCCTCAAGAGATTTGGACCTGTACCTTCAGACGGTGAGGCCTGTATCGTTGGACACCCAGGAGGAGGAGTGAAAAAAATGGATCCTATATGTATCATTGAGAAAGACAGACGAGAGGAGGCTGTTAATAAAAATTGTGAGGACATCAAGGAATACTTCATCACTCTTTATGCAGTCAATCAGGTGATCAAAAATAACCCATTTGAAAATATCTATGTGACCTACAACTTTTTCATGTATTACGGCTCTTCTGGCTGCCCAGTTTTCGATGGTCATGGACGAGTGTTTGGTTTGCACACTGGTGGATATTTCTTTGGGCTTCTAAAGCCTAATCAGAGTGTGCTCAAGTATGCCTTTCCTCTGCTCACTCTATTTGAAAACTTTGTGGATAATCTGAAGAAAGAGGGCTATGGGGAGGTGGTGGAAAGAGTTGAGGAGGAGGAAAAGGGAAATCCACATCTAGAAAACATTATTGCATCTTTTGTGGGGTCAAAGCAAGACAGACCTGAGGCACTGTTGGAAGAATGCTCGGATAAAATGGAGTGAGACTGAAATACTCGAAGCTGAGCTTAGTTAGGTAACCAGATCTAAAAATTCTCCAGCAAGAGGGAAAACATTTATAGTTATAAAGAGACTGAATGATTATAGTAATTAGAAATGATAAAATTCTATCTTCTGTTTTGTACATACCAGAGTATTTTTCTCCCTGAAGGCAGCGGTATCCAATTGGTTCAGGTTGTCTGTTTGTCTGTCTGTTAGCATCCACAGCTTTTAAGATATGATGTTGTGTAATGTCTTGTGAAAATTATGTCAATGTCACATCAAACTTTCATTTTTTTCACACCTACTTGTGGCTTTTAATTCTGTTTTCTTTTACTTTTCTACTTAGTGGAATAAACTTTATTACCACAGGATATTTTAATAGTAAAATACCCTGTTTGTATGCCCTGAAGTATTTTTGAGCAATTTCTTTTGTTTGTTTTGTGTTTGTTTGTTTTTTTTCGCTCAGCTGCTACATTATTCATTCATTTTCTCAAAAATCAACAGTGTGCCTTATGGTCTGAAAAATACAATACAGGTTCTATGCAAAAATTCCTTTATATGTAGCTTCCAATATACTATGCAATCATACATAGTTGTATACACTCTCTCTCTGTCTGTCTGTCTGTCTGTCTGTCTGTCTGTCTGTCTGTCTGTCTGTCTATCTATCTATCTATCTATCTATCTATCTGTCTGTCTGTCTGTCTGTCTGTCTGTCTATCTACGTGTTTATATAATGGAATCACTGTGATAAGCAATTAACCTAAATGCTTAAAATCACAAGACCCACATATTTAGGTCAAATGTTATCCACAAATATATTATTGAAGTTTGTGCCACGTGTTGTATGAGCGTGAATGTTGTATGAGCATATGTGATCAATACTGTCTGAAATTAGGATCAATAAGTAACATTTGATTGTATTATGGCCAACATACAAAGGGTTACATAAACTTGGCCCTGCTAAGATGCACCTGGGAGCCTCTCTGCCTGTCTTCGTCAAAGGGACCCAATTAAAAATAACTGATGTTGGCAACAGCGCTCGGAAGTTATGGAGTAGCGCCAGAAAGTTATGTAAAACAAGTGTCGGAGTTTAAAAGAGGAACAAAGTGCAAACTGACACCTGTTTGGTGGAATGGAAAATACCCAACAACAGCTTTGCTTTTTGATATTATTTTGCTGTAAAATGTACGGTTTTGCTGTTCATATGATTCTGTGTATTAAACTCTTATACAAGAATTCTACTAGTTTCCAGAAGATCTTTTTAAGTGATTTGATTTTAATTGGATCTGAAAAGCTGGACCTCCACATCATCAGCGTAATGAGGGTATCTTATTGACTTCAAAATTTGCGATCACAACACATAACACAACTTTTCAACGAACTGTCATCGTCCAGGGGAGTGCTTGGTTCTTCCTCAGTGCTGGTGTTTCCATCTCTGGGTGGAGCCGCTGCATCAACGCTGATAGGCTGCACCTGTATTTAATTTGAACTGCCGACTTCTTAAGACCAACGCTCACAATGACACTTCGCCAGATTGTCTGCAAACCTGCGTTAGTCAAGGCTGCCACAGTTATTGAATGTGAGAGTGAATGAATAGTGGAATTGAAAAGCGCTTTGGGTGCCTTGAAAAGTGCTATATAAATGCAATCCATTATTATTATTATTATTATTATTATTATTATTATTGTTTCTTGTCATAGGTTTTTCCATGTAATTTGACCTTTGTGCTTTCTGCTCGCAGAAGATCTCTGGATACTGCTAAGTCACTGCCATAACCTACCTGGAAACAATCGTTGGTCAGCCCACAGCTTCTCTCACATGCTCGCCTGCCTCCCCACCCAGCATTCTGATTCTCACGGATTCCGTCATCGGATCAAGTTTCCCCTCACCTGGACCCCCTACCCCTCTATGGTACACCTCCGCCTGCTCCAAAGTAAGACTGTTTTCAATTCACCATGTTTCCCTTGGATCGGCATCATAGTGTACCAGCTAACTCCTGTTTCCCTCGTTTCTAGTGACTACCCCCGTTTTCTTCGTCCCACGCCCCAGGGGTCCTGCACTGGCAGTTACCCAGTGTCGGATAGCCCCAAGGCTCCCTCACGGAAACCTCACAGTACCGATTATGTTTGCTAACCCCTTGTTTCTCAGGTAGTGTTTGTGTGTTTTTTGTCTAAGGAGTTGTGTTTATGAACCATAGTATGCTTCTAGTTGGAGTTCATAGAAGTAAATTGAGTAATAGAATCATTGTTTTGCTCTGTGCACCATTTAAGTTTATGGTTTATTTTTGAAGTTCTCCTCGCCTTTCTGTTTACTCTGTGCACCTACACGCACTCTGTAAATAAAGTCTTTTGCTCTCAGATTTTTCTCAGATGTTTCTGAGTGCTGTCTGCGTTAGTCTACTTCCTTGAATTGGCCTCTGGCTGTGACGCTAGTTTTAAATCTGGTCTTTTGCCACTTTAATAGAAGATCATCACAAGAATGTATTCTTTTCAGTTTTTCAATTAATTGTTTTATATTGTCTTTTTTTTTTTTTTTTTTTGGGTTAGCATGCCCTAAATGTGCAGACAGTATCTTGTTTGTCTGTGTGAAGTTATTAAAAAAGTAAAAGTTTGAGCACTATAATTTAGCAAGAAACTCCACTCCAGGTGGAAAGGTGTTGCTGTAACTCTGCTTTACATGGTTTCAAAAGTTAAAATCTTCATTTTTGTATGCAGTTTTTATGGTCTTCAGTGAACCATGACTATCAGACCACATTTAAAGCTGGAGAAGCCTTGATTTTCAGTATTTCTGAACATAATATTTCAAATGTAACATCTACATACAAGATGTTTGCTTGGATTTAGTTTGAAACAGAAGCATGGAAGTAACAAAGCATGGCAATACAGAGGACCAAACTAATATTTTAGGCATTTTTCAGATATCATGCTATTTAAATAAAGACATTTTGCCCAGTTAATTCAGCGCTTCCCTGGATGTGAATTACAGCGATTCCTCATTTACCGTATTCACCATATTTGAATATAAAACCAGCTTTATCATAAAATAGAAATTTGGCCTCTAAATAAGGAAAAGGATAAAATGAGAAAGTGATTCAGACTATAAAAACAGCAGTGACACTTTCGTGTTTTCTTCTGAGGTTGTTGCTGGAATGAACGCCTCCTCTGGCTGTAAACAATACACCACTGGCTCCCTCTAGTGACCATTTCTCCACACTACAAGCAACAACCCTCATAATAAAACAATAAAATCTGATGTCTTGATGCATTCTCAATCGTCCAGGAAAAATCTTTTAGAGAATAAAATCAGATCTTTTTGGGGTTCATTGCCATCAAAACTTAAACCCCAGATCTAAGCAGTACCTACTGACCAATCTGTTCTCTTTTCTTTGATCTTGGATCATCTGTGGTTAATGAAAGGACTTAATGCTTTTGGATATTCACTAAAAAAATGTTCTCATTGTAAGCAATCAAAGCTATTTCACTGCCCTCTGTGCCTTTATATTGTTACATAATACTAAAAGAGAAAGCACGAAAACATTGTAAATTAATTTTTTTAATATATATTTAGGTTTCACTTGAACCTATATCCATTAAACACCACCAAAGTGCTGAAGGAATGACGCTAAAAGTGGGCTTAGTAAGTCTCCTTTTAAAATTTGCTGTCTCACTGATGAAATAGAAGTAGACAGAGAAAAGGTGACAGTGCAAACTTTCCTATGTTTACTACTTTTTCAACTATTTCAACACCTTCCTCTATACCATTTGAGAACCCCAAGTATTGAGAGCGGTGAGACAAAGAGAGTAAAGCCCCCCCGGCTTCCTCCTGACTTCACATCTGATGGTCTTAACATCCATCCTGATGTGGTAAAAATGATCAGAGTGCTAAAACAGAAATGTTCCTGTTAGTTGTAAATCATCTTTATTTTTAATCAAAGAAAAGTCAAACTATAAGTTTGGTGAATATGGGAAATAAGAAATGAGTTAGAGTAATGAAAACCACTGTTCTTATGTCTGAATTTGCATCTGTAGGAATGTGATGAAGATAAGAAATGTGTCACCAACCCATCATTATACATTATTTTAAATGAAAGAGTTGTTAAACACAGAATCACACAAAGCTCAAAATCTGGAGCCATAAAACATAAAGTCATATGTGATTTTGCCGATAGTTAATTATACTTAATGCTGATTAGAATAGAATGAGATATACTGATATACTTGTCTGACTTCTAAAATATTTGATATAGTAAAAATAATTTGTATTGGGTAAACGTTTCGTCAGACATCCAGGTGACTTCAGTCTCATCTGGACCTGCAGGTTTAATCAACCTGCAGGTCCAGATGAATAGATTCCACAATATGTCTGTGAAGGTTCTCAGTCATCCAGGTCATCATAGTCTAAAGAGCTTGGAAAGAAAAGTGTCTGGACTTCTTTAAGTTGCTTGAAGACGTTTCACCTCTCATTCGAGAACCTTCTTCAGTTCCAGGATCAAATAGTGGAAAGTCCTAGATTTAAGGCCTATGGAAGTGTCCCCCCAAGAGGGACAAAGGATCCCTTAATGATCCTAATCACACGAGCCAAGGTGTGAAAACGGGTGTAGGTCACAATCAGCCAAGGTTTCAGGTGAACTCTCGAGATTCGAAATTCTGCAATATTTTCCCTTGACCATTCTTAGCTTTTCTTTATGTGGTGGGTCAATCAGTTCCCTCTTCAAACACTTTCTTAGCAAAGTGGACATCAATCATTGCCTCGATGTTACATTATAACCTTTCCAAATAGAACTGGACTCCCTTTCCCAGAATTAACCCCACTGAGGGGCTGCAAAACAAAATATCACTTTTTTTTGGTTTTTACAATAAATGTACCTGCATAAAAGCAGAGTCTCAGGAGAGATGATAAGAAAGTGTAAAACAAAAGAAGAATGGCACTTTACTGGAATTTTTTCTTCTGTTGCTTATGTGTAGTTATGATAGTTCTTATATCATCCTTTGTCTATTTACTCGTGCTCTTTCCGCTCTGCTGCTCTAATAATGTGAATTTCCCAACTTCGGGACTAATAAAGGCCATCTTATTTTATCTTACAACTAAAATACATTTTATTAAGGGATTGGTCTTTAAATATTTTGTAAGTATTCAACAGGCATTTACTGGAAATTCACTGGTGTTACTGTAATAAGGATGTGGTTCATTTCTTTGCTGTGAGTGTAGCTGTGAAACCTGCCACACTGGATCTGCTTTACTTTAGGTCAGGTTCATGTAATGTTATTTATTTATACCTTGTCACATGTTAAAACAAATGTAGGTTGTTGTTGCCCAAGGTGCTAATTAGAAGAGGCGTAAAGGAATCTTGTACTTCAACATCAACATAAGTGATTTTCTGCCAATAGTAAACTTGAGACTAAAGAAAGTATCAACATATAACATGCATTAAAAGAGACCTTTTGACCTTCAGTATTTGTCAAATGTAAATGAAACCTGTATGTCTTATATATTATGACATCAACGTGTTGCCTAGCAATAAACTGGAATCACAGGCCAAACAATACTGTAGCATGGGCATGTACTGGTTGCCACCATAGGCAATTTTTAGTTCAGTTCTTGCTTTGTGTGACTATAATGCACACTCAGTTTCATTTTTATGCATTTGTTCACTATAACTATTGTTGGTATGCTGAAAAACTTGTTGAAGATGTGCGCACGAAATATTCTTGGGTAAGTACAAAAGAACCTGCAAAACAAGTCAGGGCCACGCCATCAGCCGATAAATAGTAAAATAATCCACCACCACTACCTGAAAGTCAGTCAAGTGGTGTCAGCTGAGGTTGCCTTGTCCTGTCTGATCTCTTCAAGTAAAGCTGTGGTAAGACGCTCATGTTCTTTCTTTTTTAATGAATGGATGGTGTAGAATCTAAATGTCTTCAAAAATGTTATCTAAAAATAGAACAAAAATGTTTGCTCCAGCGCAGAAAAAAACCCTCCAGCTATATTTTTCTTTGAGTTACTTTCATTTTAAAAATGTTGTCAGCCCTTTTTTTTCATTTAACAGAAAGTATGACTTGTTTTTTGTGTTACTGTGTGCCAAGTTGAACCTTATTCTCTATTATTCCACATCTGTCTATGTCAGGAAGGTAAAGTGAGCTAACATTAAATCGAAATGACTAATAACATAAGTGGGGTGGGTTCCACAGTCTAGTGAACAGTCTGTTTCTAAAAGGGCCGGAATTTGATCAGAAACGTGCTAATTGAGTCTGAAGAGGAGGATTTTTTTGTACTATAACATAACTCCTCCTGCATATTTTATACTTGTGTTGTGTTAGTACGAGAGAGTATCTCCAGCTGTCAATTCAATTCAATTTTATTTATATAGTGCCAAATCACAACAAAAGTCACCTCAAGGCGCTTCATAGATACAGAGAATCTGTCCTCCTAACATGATTATTCTCTTTCAGAATAAATCTCAAAAGAGGAAAGCATCAATATGGCGGTAAGTGGCTGTATGTGCTAAATCATGTATTAGTAGCTTCTTATGGTTTTTGTTGAGTGTTTAATATTATTCTTCCTTCAGAAGAGGAATAATAGCAATTATTTTAGCAAAATAGATACTGAGGATTATTACAGCAGTATTCAGCTCCTTCTAACCAAAAGGCTGTGATTAAACAGCATAATACTGCCAGATGGACTTTAGACAGGTGTTGAGGTTTGTGTAGCAGCAACATGTAGTTTATTACATTACTATAAATCAAGTTTTAGGTGGTGTTCAGTCACGTGCCACATAAGTAGGCTTAAGGAGGGGCAGGCATCACTGCAACCAGTGGGGGACGAGGGAAGGGGAGAAAGCAGAGAGAGAGGACAAAAGGCAAACCATGCCTGACCTAAAAATAGTTTATATAGCAGAATAAGATAAGAAAACTAAATGCTATTTCGTATTCAGTCTTTATAGTGAGTAGTTGTGGCCATGCTAATCCTCTGCAATCCAACAGGGGGTGCTGCAGCGACCCTTACTTACTACAGCCTTGTAGCACACACATACTGTGTTAGTAATTAGTAATTATCAGTCTGCATGTTATATTAATGATGCTGTTGTATATTGTTTATAAGAGCGGTGAAGACACAGCTGCCCCTCCATTTAATGGCAATGCTGACCAGACTGAGGAAGACTCAAGCCAAGACGAAACAGAGGAACAAACTGTAAAAGCTTTACAAGAACAGCTTTGTGAAAAAGATAGAGAGATCCAGGTGTTGAGAGAGATCCTCGCAATGTCACACGTAGGTCCAAACCCTGAGCCCTCACAACCAGAACAGAGGGCCCAGAATGACATCGTCATCCTCATTGACTCCAATGGAAGATTTATACGTGAGAAGAAACTTTTCCCCAGGGACAAAGTGGCTAAATTTGATTGTCCAAACACTCAAAAAGCCATTGAGCTTCTGGCAGAGGAGCATCTGGGAACTCCAACCCACATCATCATCCACACTGGCTCCAGTCAGCTGAGGCAAGAGCAGGACAGACTGTCAGAATCTCTGAAAGGAGTCATAGAGAAAGCTTCCAACACTTTCCCCGAGAGCAGAGTGGTCATGTCAGCCCTGCTTCCAATGAAAAACATGCACTGTGACACCATCAACAAGATCAACAGCAGACTAGAAAAAGAGTGTGAGAAGCTGGCCAATGTCCACTTCGCCAAACACCCTACTATAAACATAAATTGTCTTTATGATAAAGTCCATCTGTTGAAAGACAAAGTCCGCATTTTTGCCCAGACACTAAAGGACGTGGCTCTCGACAGATACCCATCCACATACCAAACAACTGTACTAGGAAGAAGCAGCTCAACATATATTCAACAACAATAAAGATGTAATTTTAATTGTAATTGTTCCCAAAACCTAGTTTTAGTTTGCTATAACGACCTTGGTACAGATTTATTCAAACCAACTTTGTCATCACAGGAAATTGTAATAGTGAACTTCTCAGTTTGTGAGTCTGTGTCTTTGAAAAAATAAATTGTATTTTTGTTCCATATTTAAGTTTATCTGCTTAAAATCTTGTTGTTGTTTTTTGTCTTACCAAAGCTGTTTAATATATGCTCAAAAATGTTGTTAGTCTGATTGTGATGTATTCAAGTTAGAGACTAAATATTATACAGATTGTGAACTGACAGCATCCACATGCCAGCCATAGGAGACAGACTTCTGTAAAAATTCATTAATAACAAAATCCAGGAAAAAAAGGAGATTCCTCCAGGAAGTTTTAAAAGGGGTGCATGACAGATGCCACGACAACAACAGAGACATACTAAGGCTGTAAACACAACAACACGCGAGAGACGAGATTCAGACTAATTATCAGCAGCTGGAAACAATCAGGTGAGTGACAGACATGCAGTAAAGTAACACAAGATATCACAGACAACTAACCTACAGAGGAAAACAGGAAACAACCTGAGAAGAAAAACCTGAATACTTGACACTTGATAATAAACCAAATTAAAGTTTAAACATTATGCAAAGCACATCTCAGAGGTTAAAGGTAACGGAAGCAAACACAAGAAACTAAACCTAATTAACAAACAACAACCAACTGGACTAACTGGACCAAAGAAAGAAGAATAAAGAAACACGACTGATGACTAAAAGCAAAATAAATAAATAGATGAATAAATGAATAAATAAATAAATACTAAAATAAAAAAGAATCTTAGAAGCTCATAAACCTTGGGTCCAAGATCCAGGACCATGAAAACATGACTCTTTTTAGTTCTTGTTGTTTTTAATATGACATTTTAGGCTCAGTTCTTGTTTCATTTTGGACTTCAGGTTTGAACACTGAGCTGTCCCGCTTCCTTTAAAATATGTTTTTTTAATGTGCCTTTTCCTCTTTTTCATAAAGGAAGGTTGCTTTCATTTGGTGTTAGAGCCAAATTTCCTAAAGTATATTTTGATTGATATTCTGTTTGTAAATTATTGTACAGATGATGAATGAACATGATGAATAAAAAGTCACTTGTACTTGTGTGTATTTTAAAAATGACAGCAAGATAATGAAAATAGATGTATGTTTTTATAGGTTTCATTTTATTGTAATTTGTCTTTATTACAAATAATTTATTATGATGTTTGGCAAAGCATCGTGGTTAACACACCTACAGTTAAAAGCTTTACAGCTCCAAAAGGTTTAACTTTATGTTTTTCTGGATGAAATATTTCAATATTACACATCTACAATCCAAGCATTTGATGTAGTTTGAAATTTAAGCACTGAATGAACAAAAAACACCCTGCTTTTGACTCATTAGAATTTGTTGTTGATTAAAGTATTACAGAGGCACACGTTCATTCAGTGTTTAATGTTAAGTTGACAGCATCATACTTTAATAGAAAATTTACTCAAGCATGCTTTAAGTTTTAAAATGAGGAAGAAAATGTGTTTTGCGGGAAGCAATTCCCTAAGTAAATTCCATTCTTCACGAGCAAATATGTATGTTTTGAACTTCTTTTCAGAATAAAAATGATTGAAAACAATACTTATGAAAAAGGTAGAGGAAGAAAGCATTGGTTTGGTAAAAAAAATAAATAAAAAAATAGGACCTTAAAAAATGTACTGTATAAAAATATAAAAATAATAATGAAATCAAAACTATAAAGACAGTGTGTGTCACTTTTCTTTGTTTGTTTCAGATGTTATTGCTGCAATCTGCAACTCATCGGGCTATAATAAACCACCGGCTCTCACAAGTGTCTATTTCATCACATCATAAGCAAAAGGGCCATGCTGATTCTTGACTTAAATAGGAACGCATGGTACACATATAGATTACTATATTATCTGTTATTTTACTGATTACTTATTTTCAAAAGTAATTAATTACTTAGTTACTTTTTAAAAACACGATTTACAACCTGAATAGGTGATAAAGCGATAGATCTTTCAGCCCAATTCTACTTTTTCTGCATAATCCATCATACAAAATGTAATCAAATGGAAAAGTCTCTTTTTAAAACTTGTTTTATTAGTTTTAACCTTTTAACTGTATGCATCAAGCAAAAATTTAATTATATGCAACATTCTCTGACTGGAAGAAATTATTTTCTGCACATTCCTGCACATAATTTTTTTTTTGTGTGTTTACACTCAGTCTTTCAAATAGATGCAAGTAAAACACAGCAGAAAATAAATAACATCAAAGACTCAGCGGTCCTGTTGCTCTTTTCACCTGTAAAGCAGGAGTGGGGTAGGCGGAGGTTTACCCTGGTGCAGGTGAGCCGCAGCGGTCAGTTGAAGAATCCACGAGTTTCTCTGTGAGTTTCCCATAGGGCTTTGGAGCGTGATGTCACGGGGGTGGGCGTGGAAGTAACACACAACAGCCATGGTTCGTTCTTGCTGTGTGGTCGGCTGCAATGTTCGATCGCACGACCGGCAAGAGAATAAGCTTAAAAAGGGTTTATCTTTTCATTCTTTCCCAACCTGGAAGCAACATGAGGCAGCTCGTGTATCGATGTTACCAAACGAAGGCGTCTAGCCTGGATAGCAGCTGTGAGACGAGCTGACGTGCAGTTCTCTTCCATCTCCAAATATCTGTTGGTGCTCCAGACATTTTCATTCCGGTAAGTTCTAAATATGTTCATGTCACTCTTTATAGCCTATTAGTTTTATTTTCGATGCGCTCTGAGCTCATAGCAAATTAGAACAAACATCCTACTGAGGGATTTTGCAGAACTACCTTCTATTTATAGAGTTGCTAATTATTTGGCATTATTGCAGCAAACCAGCCTATGAAATGGATGAAACATCATGACTGGGTTCCAGCGCTACACAAGGGACCTGCTTCAAGCAAACCACCATGCCAATCAGATTACTTCTTCCATGTGAGGGTGAAGAGGTGACCCTCCTGGATAAGATGGTGAAGGTTTGCTGTGTTTGGTGAACAGTGTGATAATAAAATCAGGGAAGAATGAAACCTGCTCCTGTTACATATTCTTAAGTATTTTGCTGTATAAATAGCGGTATTTTTTTTTTCAAAAGATACAGTAAATAAAGTCGTGTTAGTAGTGGGTGATATCATGTAAACACTGTCATGATTCTATGTAAACACTGTCATTTGTAAACTATAAATGACATGGATTCTACACTGTTACTGATGTGATGTTCTATAAGGTGGTTTTAATTTAAAAAAAAGAGGCAAAAATTAGTTTGTTTCTTTATTCAACTTTTGAACAGTGGGACTCAGTCAGTATATATTCAGTAAATGCAAATTATTTACACGGCAGTGCACTACAGGCATAAATCTAGTCCCCTAGATAAAACATTATGGCATTATAGCAGTGACAACTCCTCCACAGTAGCAGGTGGGATTTTTCTGTTTTGAGGGCGGCTCCTTTAACCTTTCAATACGGATGGTCTGTTTATGTTTTGATCAAGAGCCTTTTTTTGGGCAGCTGAAGAGGAGAAGTCTATCTTATGTCCAACCTCTGGCTGTATCTTGGTCATATTACCCAGCAAAACCCAGTATGCAGATTCATCTGTAACAGTCCTTGTGCCACAGATCAACACTGTTGCTTCTACATTAAACAGAAGAGCAGTGACGTGGGTGCAGGTCTCCGCGACTCCGGCCTTACAGCTGCAGTGGGCGGCTTCAACCTTCCCTGTGATGCTCACAGTGACCCATGGCTGCAATGCTGGTTCATTCAGTCTTTGAGAGTGCAGGACCTGAAACACACACAGACAAAGTTCATTTAAAGACAAGAACTATGAGCCAAGGCAGACATAAATGTCTTTAATCTACTTTATCATAAATGTAACAAAGTGTTTAGAAAGTTAGCACATACATGTAATTTTTCATTTTTTTATGTGTCCATCTATAGAACGCTGCATGTTATAGTGTAAATCTGCCTGTTCTCTGTCAGAAACCTGCCTGCAGAAAATGAACCTAAAGTATGTAATGCAAGATAGAGAAAGCATAAAGCGACAATTATGAATCACTTAGTATGATAAGGAGATTCTGCAGGTCATTAATCAATGTATAAAACTAAAATAAAATGTATTTTTAGTGACACAGGATACAAATACGGAAGCAAGATGTATAATTAGGATTATTTATAATAAATATGAATAAATTAGAGCAATTTCTTTAACCATAAAGAATAACTAAATCCTTCAGGACAATGTCACATCAATGCACTGAACTCACTATGTTATCCACCTAACAGCCTCCACATGTTCTCACTGTAATTTCCCCTCATGAATGAATTTATGCTGCACTAATCTGAATGTTTGCAGGGAAATCAAACGCATTTCACTCGCAGTACTCGAGCTGACTTACCTTTGTTTGAATGATGACTTGTACGCGCTGATTCCACAGACAAGGTACGAGAATATGTCAGGCTATGTCAATAGCGCTAAGTCTACAGGGTTTCTACTCCACGGCCGTATTTCATACGGGTCCACATTTCCAATGTACGCTATTTTCTGCAAGTACCGCCGCTTCGCCTCTGAACGAAATCGGTCTCTATACAGTTCATTCTCTTTTGAGCTGCTTTTAAGCATCTTGTAGTCGTCGTTCCAACACAGTGTGTTTGTTTTGATTCGTAGACCCCGAAAATGGTGCCGCGCTCCAACAATGCATTGTGGCGTGACTCCAAAGCCCTATTACGTGGTGCTTGCTTGGAAGTTTAGGGTTTTTTTCCGCTGTAAAAAGAAGTTTTCTTCCCACGCACAACGGACACTAATGTTTTTGTCACTTTTTATGGAATCAAACTCGAAGTAAGGTCAGTACTTCCACGCTTTAAACGCTGCACGCTCATACTCTCTCCTGCACTCGATATATGATCCATTGTTGATCTGCAGACAACTGTTGTCACCAACGTCGCACTCGCTTACGTCAATGTCATGAGACATTCTTGCAAAAAAATCACGGTTTTAGTAACGCAGTAACGCAGCGTTCCTACGGGAAAGTAACAGTAATCTAATTACCGTTTTTGCAATAGTAATCCTTTACTTTACTCGTTACTTGAAAAAAGTAATCAGATTACAGTAACATGTTACAAGTAACGCGTTACTGCCCATCTCTGGTCATCAGGATAGGGATTTGTGTTGGTGTTTAGGGCTGTAGCCTCAGGTTTATATTGTGAACGGTAATAATGTGAACGTGTTTTTCAGATAATTTTAAATAGTAAAATTAAAGTAATGAGTAGTATAACAAACATCTTTATCCTGTTTGTAATGAAGTAATGTACTGCATTACTTTAAAGAAAAGCGTTCTTTGCAATATGTGCAATAATTACTTTTTTCGAGTAATGATCCCAAAACTGATCACAACAAAGAGGCTCTGACATGTACAAACATTTGAGCATACAGCATGTAATTAATTAGCATGATTTTAATGTCTTTGATTTGCTGCTTAGAGATGGTGGTGACTCTCACATTGGAGACAATGAGATTGATAAGTGAAACAAGAACTGGGATTACTAAATTGTTATCAATTCCCATCCCTAGTGACAATGATGTCCTAGTTGGTGGAGGAGGCCACCTCCTTGGACTGACAGAAACTGGTAACAACCACAACCCTTTTTGCTTTTCTCCAAAACACAGGAATAAATTTGGGGTTTGGGGCTAGGATTGTGATTTTCAGTAATGATGACTTGGATATCAGTGAATTAAGATGCTACAGCTTTACTTTGACTTTATTTATCCCTCTCTTGTATCCCTTATTGTCCAACTCTTTCTTTTTCTTCTCATTCTTTATTATATTCTGCTCTTTTAGTTATCGTTTCCTCTCAAAGCATTGCGCAGACTCCTCCAGAACTCCTCCCTCTTCTCTTCCTCCTGTGGCCACTCTAGGTAGGTGGTGGAACTCATCAGTTTGCGCAGTTTGTAGAAGCGTTTGGGGACATCATCCTTCGACAATGGCTCTAGTAGGATCAAAATGGCTGCCTCACCAGTGGCTTGACCATCAAAAAGCCAGAAGTGAGAGAAGTCAAGCTCATAGCGGCACCAGTCAGACTGCACAAAATTCTCGGAGAGGATGAAGACAGTTCTCCGACTGCGTTCGATAGCATTCATGATGTTGTCCACAATCCATTGTCCAGGAAGGAAATCCCGCTTGTGAAGGCAGAGAGTCAAGGGCCGGTGGGATGTTGACCTAGTCCCAGAGCTGCTTTCACTGTTGAAGTGAAGAAAAAAGCAGCTTTCAGCCTTTCTACTTTCTAATTTGGTATACAGCGTATAAGCCAGAGACTGCACAATCAAAATAATTAATATACTTTAAGTTTTGCAATCATTTCATGAGTTTAAATCTGTATGATTTAAAAAATGGTTAATGCAAGAATTTTAAAAACTCTATTAAACTTGCTTTGATAACACATTGTTTGGACTCAGATCTTGATCAAAGATCTTCCATGTCAAGTGTTCTACATCACCCCAAAATTTAGGTTATTAAAAAATGGAAGCTTTTTAAAGAGGTTGATATACCCAGTTTGGAAGTGTTTCAGTTTATTTAGGTTAAACTATGTTTGAAACCCAATTTTGTCTTCTTAACCGTCATTAACAGTAGCCAAAAGCTCTAGTTACTTATATCATGCAGCATTTACACAGAGAGCAGTTTCATTGTCGGATGTCAGAACTACCCTTTTAAAAAATGCCAGATAGCTGTATTTGTTCAGAAAAACTACACTGAAACCTTTATTACTGATGAACACAGTAATGACAATATGGACACTTTGGCTGAAATTATGTCAAATAATATCACAAAAACTGATGAACTTACCTTGGCTCCTCTAGCTCAGGTACCAAAAAATTTTCCACCCAGCCAGCATCTCTTTCACTGTAGGAAACAAAGGCATCAAAGGATATCAGGGCTTCTGTGTCTGCCTTATCTCTGCGTTGCTGCCGTTGTCGAGAATTACGCTTGGTCTTGAGCCATGCCCAGATCATCTTGAGGTACCAAAAGGCATGGATGCGCCACAGCACCACAGACAGCAGAGTGGCTACAAACAACGCCAAGCCACAGCTCACTGACACAAACAAAACCTGATGGCACATGACAACTGAGAGTCGGACTTGATCCACTGGCTGTCCATGTAGATAGAAAGGGTAGTCACAGATGTAGCTGTCCACTCCATCTGTCAGTTGTATACCTCCACCTTCTCGGAGTTCCAACTGGACAAAGCTGACAAAGTCACAGGAGCAGACAAACTTATTCTGACCAGCCTGGAGGTTATCGAGTCGCTGGTATGACTGGAGGTCTGTTTTGCCAAACATGTTCAGGGTATTTGACTGTGGAAATAAAATGTGTATCATAATGGAAACACTACGAGGATCAGAAGCATAAACATATGATCTGACTTATTACCTGGATGGTCAGGGTTTGTAGATTGGGGAAGGATAGCCCAGAGGGCAACCTCAGAAACTTGTTGCCAGAGAGATACAGTTCCCTGAGTACAGGCAGAAGTAGAGTGAAATCTTTAAGGTTGTTGTTGCTCAAATCCAACACCTGTAAAGAATAAAGCATAAGGGAAAAAAATAGGTTGCCAGGTCAATCTGCCAGGTCAATACATGGTCTTCATACCTCCAGGGTTTGGGGTAGACAGGGGGTAATGGCTGTGAACTTTGCCCCGGAGATGTTTAGGAATCGCAGGGTGGAAGGCCAAGGACAGCTTGAGGGCATGAAGCTGTAACCGGTCCTACTAATATCCAGGTGTGTCAGTTTAGAGAACTTTGTGACCAGTCGGCTCACGGTGGACAAAGACTGGACAGAAATGGGGAATGAAAGATGGAAAGTACTTGTCGTCATCAATCCTCAGAATTCTTGAATACTTGTAGGTAACGCAGATTTTATTAAAGTTTCATACTTCACCTTCAGAGCATTTCCACTGAAGTTTAAAACTCGAATGTCCTTCAAAGTTTGTGTTGTACCACAAAGCGTCTCCTCCAGAGTCAGGTCCGTCAGAAGGTTGTCGGACAGGTCCAGATACTGCAGGTTCTTCAGCAGATGGGACGTAAGACAAGGCATCACAAACACCTAAAGGAAAGAACCAAAACTCGTCAATATGACTGCAAAGTGGGAAGCTGTAAGGTAAGGGGAGACACTAGTTCCACTAGTGTCTCCCCTAGTATTTTCCTTCAGTTTGCATTATAACTCCAACATCCGTCCACAAGACAGACATGTTAGGTAAACTGTTGATTCTTATTTGGCCACAGGTCTGATTGTGAAAACGAATAGTTATCTGTCTCTCTTTGTTAGTCTTGCAACAGACTGGATACCTGTCCGAGGTGTACCCTGCTACCCTATAAGGTGGGATAGTCTCCGGGCCCCTGCATGACCCTGGATTAGCCAAATTAAAGAAAAATGGTGGACAGCTGTAAATATTGCATGCACAGGAAACAGGGGCCTTTTTGGCAATCATTTCCATTTCCATGTACAATGCAGAAAACAGTATGAACAAAGTATATTGTAGCAACTATCAGGTAAAAAAGTTTCATGTAGAAACTTGAAAGAACATCCAACTACCCTGCAGGGCATTATAAACATGTTTGCAAGTATCCTTAGTTTGATTTTATGTCTCCTGAAGAGGTTAACTCTGTAAGGAAAACTTAAACTGAAAGGGATGTGTTGATACAATCTATAATATCAGTAAATAGTTCAACAAATCTCTGGCTTTGCTTTCATCTGCACTAGGGTCAGAGAAAATAAAAACAAGAGTTTTTAGATGAAATGGCCATCTTCATCTATGGTATGTATAAACAGTATATACAAGTAAAACTTATAAGCTAAAACCTTTCTCTTGAATACATGCTGATCTGAAAATTATCCACATCTTCACACAAACTCCACAAAAGCCAAACTCACAGATGACCTAAAGATAAGTAAAAAAATAAACAGACCATCTAGGTGTCTGTTTATGTTCCGGTAGAAAAGATTTGTTTTAATTTCATCTTACTAATTTTTTTTTGTCAGCTTAAAAAAATCCATCTTCAACTGAAAACAGTGAACTCAAGGCTTTCAAAATCATAGTTGATCACTGTATGGATATCCTGAAAAAATGTCTCTAGAGAGTAAACTAATCAGTATTTTCCATAGATTTGTTCTCCATCATCCATCCAAGATGGCGCCGCAGATGGCAGCCTCGGTACTGCGCTCTCTCGCACTTTTCTTGTTTCTGTTCATTTTCTGCGCTTTTGGTCACTCAGACTACATCACTTTCTCCAGAGAACAACTGCTAAACATCAGGCAGTCATCTCACTATAGTTCTTATCCATTTTTCACAAACCCGGAAAGTTTTTTGGAGATTTTAGTTGGAGGCGCAGCAGCTCTCTGTGGCTCCTGGAGAAGCCACAGAGAGCGACGGGGGAGTCGCGCTGGTGAAGCAAACAAAGACCTGGCCAACGAGTTAAACACTTTCTATTGCAGGTTTGAGACGGACAGACTCCCACGCCCCACCCTCCCCTCCCCAGGGACATTGCTTCAGACATTGACCCCCAACACACCTTCCACCTCTCCCCCCTTCACCCTGCCCCTCCCCAATCAAGACTCAACGACCACCCCCACCCTCCCCAATCCAGACTCAACGACCACCACCACCCTCCCCAATCCAGACTCAACGACCTCCACCCCCCTTTCCTCCTCCCTGAAACTCAGAATACACACTCAGGATGTGAGCCGACTATTCCAGAAACAGAAGCCCAGGAAAGCCCCCGGACCAGACGGCGTCTCACCCTCCTGCCTCAAAACCTGTGCTTAACAGCTGGCTCCCATCTTTACTCACATCTTCAACAGATCCCTGGAGCTGTGTGAAGTTCCCTCCTGCTTCAAACACTCCACCATCATCCCTGTTCCCAAGAAACCCACCATCACAGGACTTGAATGACTACAGACCTGTCGCCTTGACGTCTGTGGTCATGAAATCCTTCGAACGACTGGTGTTAGCCCATCTGAAAGACATTACTGGCCACCAGCTGGACCCTCTGCAGTTTGCCTACCGGGCAAACAGGTCGGTGGATGATGCAGTGAACATGGGGCTGCATTACATCCTGCAACACCTTGACAGGATCCTGGAACTTATGCCAGGATCCTGTTTGTGACTTTAGTTCGGCTTTTAACACCATTGTGCCTGAACTTCTTTCCTCCAAACTCTCCCAGCTCAGTGTGTCACCAGCTACCTGTCAGTGGATCACCAGCTTCCTGACAGACAGAAAGCAACAAGTTTGGCTGGGGGAGATCACCTCTGAAACCCGGTCCCTCAGTATTGGTGCCCCTCAAGGATGTGTCCTCTCACCACTACTGTTCTCCCTCTACACTAACGACTGCACCTCCAAGAACTCGGCTGTCAAACTCCTAAAGTTTGCAGATGACACCACTGTCATTGGCCTCATTCAAGATGGTGATGAGTCTGCATACCGGCAGGAAGTTGAGCGGCTGGTACTCTGGTGCAGTCAGCACAATCTGGAGCTGAACACTTCTAAGACTGTAGAGATGACAGTGGACTTCAGGAGACATCCCTCAACTCTACTCCCCCTCACCATATCAGACAGCCCTGTGTCAACTGTGAAGACCTTCAAGTTCCTGGGTACAACCATCTCCCAGGACCTGAAGTGGGAGACCAACATCAACTCCATCCTCAAAAAGACCCAGCAGAGGATGTACTTCCTGAGACAACTGGGGAAGTACAGTCTTCCACAGGAGCTGCTGATCCAGTTCTACACTGCGGTCATTGAGTCTGTCCTGTGCTCCTCCATTACAGTCTGGTATGGAGCAGCCACTAAACAGGACAGGAGCAGACTGCAGCGGACTGTACGGACAGCAGAAAGGATCATCGGCGCCCCCCTGCCCTCCATCCAGGATCTGTACCTCTCAAGAACCAGGAAACGAGCAGGGAAAATCATCACAGACCCCTCACACCCTGCACACAGACTTTTTGATCTGCTGCCCTCTGGCAGACGGTACAGAAGCCTGCAGACCAGGACCACCCGACATAGGAACAGTTTCTTTCCCCTCGCCATCTCCCTTCTTAACAGTTGACCTGTCACACTGCTCCCACTGCCACTGCCAGACTGCAGCTGTACCTTATGTACATTCTGTAGTATTCATTTCACCTCATTTCATTTCTGTATTCTATGTATATAAGTTTAGATTCGTTATTTATAGTTGGTTTACACAGCTTTGTGTATGTATGTGTAATGTGTATATATAGACACGTGTGTGTGTGTGATTTACATTGCTGTGCTTGAGAGCCACCATCTACCGGAACCAAATTCCCTGTATGTGTCTGCACATATACTTGGCCAATAAACACGATTCTGATTCTGATTTTGAAAATGTTACACAAGCAGCATACATTACAGAGCTGGTCACTTTAGAGACTGGCATTTTAATAGCATTTTTTTAAAATAAACATTTCAAAATATTTACAGCACAATCAGCTGTTCTGCATCAAATTTGATGCCACACAAATTATTTGTGCCACTCCAAAAATAATTTCTGTCTACTATGAAATAAAGGAGAACAACAGCCTGATACCTGCAGTCCTGACAACAGGAGATGTATCACTGCTGTAACACCTGTAATATTCAGCAGTCGCCTCATTGTTCTGACACACACAAAACTATTGACTACACTACACACTAACTACACAAGATTTGCGCTAAACGTCACAAATCTCTCACATCTCAAAACACCGCCATCACTCCTAAAACTTCCCCCGTTTCTTAACAACTTGCCATATCATTTTTTGATTGGTCGACATCTCCAGTGGTTGTACACGTTGTCATTAACGTGGCTTCACTCCACATCAGCCACGCCGCTTTGCTAGCTAAAACACCGGTGTGGGCACATTAGGACGCTGTCATAGCCTGTCAACAACGTTGATTAGCTCCGTATATACGAATGTGAATCACATCATTGGCTGGACTATGGGATAAGGTGTCATCGTTCTAATCCCATACGGGAGCAGCCAGTCACTCACTGACTAACACTGCAAAACGGAATTGTTGAAGTTTTAATTTTAATTTCAATTCAGGTTAGATTTTTTTTTTGTGTGCAACGCAGACTTTCAGTGCGCAGAGACCGTGCCAGCAGAGGGAACATTGTCAATCGTAAGTTTCCCTCCTCTTTAAATTTTCTCTGAAGAGTAGCAACATGTGGGTCTCAAAAAACTCTCAAATGACCTGAAGACAAAGACTGTTCACCATCATGGGAAGGATACAGAAGGGGAAGGATACAGAAAGCTGTCTCAGAGATTTAAGCTGTCTGTTTCCACAGTTAGGAACATACTGAGAAAATTATTTTTACCTTGGCGTTTATGACAGACACCCTTCTTGGATACTCCAGCAGAAAACCCAATTGTAGAAGTGAGGTAAATTTGTAGACATCCAGAATTACAAGGTTACGGATGTAGAACTCATCTATGCTTCTGTGATCAGTTTGGCTAGCTTTCCCCCACCTAACCCCAACCAAAAAAAGACAAGTTTGTTGTTTTCAATTTCCTGTATAATACACAAACGTTTCTTTTGAACCAAAGTTGCTAACTGGGACATATGCCAAAAAGATAATGTGCTTCTTTCCTACCAGCCTTCGCCCATCAGTGTGACATCTTCTATGGTAAGTTTGGTCAGTGGAACTCCATCTAATACCACCAGGAAGTCAACAATAGCCTCGTCAGACACAGAAACATTATGTAGGGTCAAATACCTGAAGAGTTACAACACAGAGGAAGAATAGGTTTGTTTGTTTCCCAGTTTGTTAGAATATTAGTTTTACCCAAGTAGAAGTGATGTCCATACCTGATCCTCCTTTTGGCTGCCTTACTAAAGGGCTGAACAGACTGAACTCCATTCAAATTGATGTCTTTCAGAATGATGGGTGTCTCAGGATATGACACATCATCAATCATAGACCCAGCCAAGGTCACATTTGTTAGAAAAGGACCATGGAGACTCAAGGTGACATGACCTAGCGGCCAAATGTGTGCTAATGTACCAGCGTCATAGCTGCAGAAGCAAGATACAGAAGCTAAAAGTTGAGGATATGTGAAAAGGAAGACAGTATACACAATAATAAAAGCATCAGATATTGATTTGTATATTTAGTAAAAGCACATAGAGAAGTGTTGGTTTGTTAGCCCAAATAAGTATAAAGAATCTATAAAAATAGACCATAACCAACACATTTTAAAGAACTTTTTTAAAAAAGTAACTTTTATATATAACTGAAATTATATATAAAAGAGTTATGCCATAAATATGAGTCTTTAAAGATGTCTCTTAGTTATTCTTCATTATTTTGACACACATTTCTGAAGTTGAGATGGAAACGGTTACATTTTGCAATAGCAAAGAAAATTCATAAAGCGTGTTGATTCATTAACCTACTAAGTAACTTACTTTTAGCCATCTATAGCCACCTATAAAAATGTATTCATAGCCTCACTACAGTTAACCATAAACAAAAGACTCAAGGCAGTTAGAATAAAGGACACTAATTTGAAGCTACCACCACTAATAAAGACAGTAACTTAACACCACTACCAAAACCCGTGCAAACCTGGTCAGGTTGTTTGCATGAACAGTTAACTCCTCCAGCTGGGTGACTCCAGACAGATCTCCTCTCCGGAGCTCCTTCAGAGAAGGACCTCCAAGGGCCAGCTTCCTTAGTCTGACTAGGGCCCCAAATACTGGAGGAGAACCGAGGTAACTAGATGAGAGCACAGGAAAAGAAAATAACCATAATGTAATAATAATAATAATAATAATAATAATAACTTACGTTTTTTTTTTTTTTTTTTTTGTCTTGTCACAATTTTGGTACCTTTAGCTTATTACCTGTATGGGTTGTTGAGTAGGTTGAGCTGCTGCAGAGCTTCCAGCTTGCTGAACCATTTGTGGTTGAGCATAGTCAGCTGGTTGTAAGAGAGATCCAGCTGTTCCAGGCTCCACAGAGAGTCAAAAGCTGATGGATGGATCTCAGCTAAGCCATTGCCTGGAGGATAGTAACATCTATCTTAAAACAAATTGTAAACACATTTTATTGATGAAAATCAAACACTGAATTGAAATCCCAGAGCTCTGCCAAGTCTTTTTTGTAGCAACTGGAAAACAAACAAGTAAAAAGTAACTGTAGCAGATAAAGGATTTGTAATGACTTGTTACAAAACATCATAATGTCATTGGGAGCCCTTGTTCATGGCACACTTTGTTGTAAAGTAAATATTTAAATATATAACAAGACTTTGGATCAAGTTTTTCACAATCATAGTTCACATTTTATGCATGACTGCCTCCCCCCAGAGTCTTCAAGTGAGAGTGTGATGATGCCATGCACTTAACCTGAAATCACCTTTTCAATGTTTTAAAGTACATTTCAGGACAAGGTTTCATGGCCATCGTGTCCCTTGACGTGCATAATTTACACATCCAAATGTATAGACTTTGGTAGACTTTCACCCAGTCGGACTATCACTACAACATGACTTCTGGCTTCAAATTACATCCCTTATGACTAAAACATGCAACCACAAATCCAAATGACTCCCATTATTTAAAAAGAAAAAAAAAGATTTTTGTCAAATTTTAACTTGCAACAACACCTGCACAATACAGAGTGAGTAGACAAAACCAGTATTTTGTCCATTGGGATATGCTGATGATCCTACTAGTTACAGAAAAAGCAGATAAAAAGGCTGAAATAGTCTCACTTTTCAAAATAAAATGTTGTCAAAAGAATATTTTTTATAGTTAGCTGTTGGTATTCTTCTCATTTTTTTCCATCACCACAGCTTGCCCCTCCACCAACACCCACTCAATCAATACTTTATGTGTTACCGTGGAGATCAAGAACCTTCAGTTGCATGTGGCCCGTCAGGTCATCATTCATCACAGCTGTTATTTTATTAAAGGAAAGATCAAGACTCAAGGCACTGCCTGTTACAGTGGGAACACTGGTGAATCCACTGTGGGAGCAGTTACAGAAGAGCTGCTGGTTGCAGTGGTCGCAGGATGGCTTCTTGTTGTCTGTGTTCAACCTCTGGCCCCAGCTCTCAGAGAGGAAGAGGAGGACGAGGATGAAGGAGAGAGCAGAGGAGCAGCTGGTTGGACGTCTCATGCTGCATGAAATCAGTGAAGAACATGAAGTAGTGTTTGAGATGATTTATAAATCAGGGAGAAAGTGAGTCATACTTCTCAGACTGCAGAGGACCCACACACAGAAGTGAAAGAACAACAGGGAAGAAGCACAATTTCAAAGAGGAAGCCTAAAAAGTTTCATTCACAACACAATTCTGCAAAAGTGAAAGGTGTTATCAGAAAACAGAGATGTCTTCAGCTTCTCACACACCCTACACCTAATGGTTCCATCTGTTAAAGCATAAGCACATTAAGTTTTCAGTCATGTCGCAAATAACAGCCTCCATTCTTATGGCTCCAGGGTATTGATCTTCTTTGAACAAAGCCAGTGCATTGAAATCAGAGCAGGAAGCAACAAATATCATCTCAAAGCATTGACTTGTCAGCATTTTATATTTATACATTTATAGAGCAGTTCATCCCATGGGAAAAATAAATGAAAGAACCTTTGCACCTTTCACTCCAGAAATAGCAAATGCTTGTCTAATATTTGTGCATTTTTCATACATTAATCACAACTCGATTCATACATTTTTACATATTATGTAAAATGTAATGTAAAATGTAAATTGTATAAAATATAACACAGATATTTGTAATTGTTTTTTAAAGTTATTTTTCCATACGGAATTTTCCAAATGTTAAAATAGAAATATGTAGTAACTGATGTGGAAACTGATGTAAAGGTGGGTCCAAAAAGCCAAATACACCACTGCAAATTTTAAACCAGGCTGCATATCCCATTAGGATCAAATTTTTGTTCTGCAAATTAACGCGGACACACACAAACAGGGATCAACACCTTCGCCAAGCTTAAAAGCTAGCTTAAACATAAAGGTGAGGTCCTAAAGAAAGGCCTGTAAGGTATATGATTTGTGTCAAGATGTTGCATTCACGGATGAGCACAGATATGAAGCTGTGGACAGGAAACCGGGGCTGAATGTGATCTGAACAGATGTACATAAATATGGCAAAAATCTGTTTCACATCCTGCAGTGAAGGTCATGTTTCATCGCAGCAAAACAAATACCATATCTGGGGATTTTTGCAGGAATTCGAGGTTTCTTTGAATTTTGTCCCGGGGCTGGAATTATTTACTATTTATGTTAATAGCTTGTGACATAATTTTAATGCATTTGTACATTTCTATGCAGATGATACAATTATTTATTGTGCTCAAAACATCAAGATGGTTTTTAAAGAATTACAGCTGGCTTTTGATTTTATACAGTCACAGCTGTGTCAGCTCAGACTGATTTTAATTGCTGAAAAAAACCAAGATCATGTTGTTCTCAAATAGAAACAGCATACCTGCAGTACTTACCTCTCTTGTATTTGCTCAAGACAATTTGTGTTGAAACTGTGGCTTCATACAAATACTTACAGTATTGTGATTGATAATAGTTTTTCCTTAAAGCTACATATTGACCCCTGATAAACAAATTGAGGCTTAAGTTGAAGTTCTTTTTATGAAATCTTTCACTGCAAGTCAAAGGCTTGTTGCTGCCAACTTTTTACCCCTTCTGGATTATGGTGATATAATTTACATATATCTTATTCTCTCCATCTGTTGGATTGTGTTTATAATGGGGCATTAAAATCTATAACCAGATGTAAACCTTTAACACACCACTGTTGACTTGTCCCCACTGTCCTTATTCAGGATGGTTCATTTATATCTTCATATATTAATCTGTTTCTGGTTTACTCCCCTCTTATTTGTCAGATTACATATTACAGAAACAGTTTAGTCATGACTCAGGACTTTATTAGATTCACCTGTTCATACAGAGCTCAGACAAAAAGCATTCTCCTCATCTGCCCCGTCTTCATGGAGTTCATCACAGAAGGACTTGCAGCGCTCTCAATTGATTTCACTTGCAGACTTTAAAAATGACCTTGTGATATCATCACAGGGAACTTTTTCCTGTTTTTGACACTGTGAAAAGGTCATGCCAAATACTAATTTTTAAGGTTTTTTTTTAAAACTTCTTTGCCTAATATACTGTATTTCCAGTTGTATTTGAACATTTCAACAAGAGCACTCAGGTAGTCCATAACTCCCCCTGAAGGGGAAACATAGAACAGCTTTATGCTAATGTCAGCATTGCTAATATGGAAATCTACTCTAGTTTATTCATCTTTGTTTTTCATTGTAAAGTCATATAATTTTGTCTTTAAAGATAATGTTTTAAAGAACTTAAAAAAGAGCTCTTTAAAACAGATTAAAACAGCTTAAAGTTGGAAAATAATTTTTTTCTAATTCAAGTGACCCTAAGCTGTAAAAACTTGGGATTTTAGGATATATTTATAAATAACTTTAACTGAGAATCTTTATGGCATCATTGTGATGTCATAGGGGATCGTATTGAGAAAATAAAAAGGTGTGTTATACAGATCTCCCCATGCCCCTACACATGATGTATTTCTCTATTTTTTTCAAGTTTAACTCTGACTTTGGGCGCTATAAATGAAGGTTATGGTCAAATGCTTAGTCAACCCAGGGACTCGTGTCCCCTAGGACTAAACATGTGCTTGTGAACTTTGAAGACGATCCATAAAATGTTGTGGGTATTATAACGTTTAAACTTATTTTCACATTTGGTGTGATCTTTATCCAATTTTCACCAAAGTTCAGTTAGCTTGAGCTGTTGTTGGTATCTACCACACTAAATTTGTGAGCGATATCTTGAAAACTGTGGATGCTAGACTGCTAAAAAACAGACAGACAAACACACAAACAGAAGTGATTATATACAGTATTTCTTCCCTGAACCTGTTTCTTCTTCTTTTTTTCTTCTTGTTTTTTTAAAATGAGGTGACTCAGAAACCATTGTATAGGATTGAATATTGACAATAAAGTCCTAATTAATTTCTAATTTTTTATTATTCTTATTCTTTTTCAATCCCGGTGATAGAAATGCACTTTCGGAACCTCAACTTTCACATTAAATGCAGCTACTCTGCAGTATGTCACCATAAAACTATTTTTAATATTTATCTTTTGGTGGAAGGTGGTGGATGGACATTAAGCAATCCTTAGTTTGGTGTGCAAACAGCTTTTACTGAGCCTTTTACAGCACTCAGCCCAAGTTCTTCTCCTTTTTTCTCTATCTGTGACAGAGCTAATCAGTGTATGGTATCATCACTGCTGCTGCAAAATTAAAAATAAAAACTGAAACAATCTTGTAAAAATCAGCAAAACTTTACAGCATAAAGTTTTTTTCATGGTTTGTTTTAGGATTCTGTCAGAAGTTTGTCAAAGTCTTACCTTATATTTTTGCCGAGCTGACTGCTGAAACTCGTTAAAGACAACAGGATGAGTTGAAGTGTTTTATGACTTCATAAAGAGGAAGTATAAATCTCAGGGGTGACAGCTGGAACCAAGTGTGAAAAGAGGTAGTGAGCGTGACGTGAACTTTGGGAGGAAACCTTGTGAGTGCAAAAGTTTAAAAATATATTTCAAATGTACTATTTAACTATTTTCAGACTTTCTAAACTAAAATTGGAAAATTATATTAGGCTAAGTTATATCCAGAGAAAAATAAACTGTGTTACACTTTGTTAAATTTAATCACATATACTATTTGTTATCAGGAAAAAAAAAACTGACTGGAGAAGAACCAGTATTATAAAATTATTATCATGCACATGGTTTCAGTTCCAGAACATGCTTCAACCGCTGTGTGCACAGTACCATGACCACAATGATTTCCTGTTTCCTTTTGGCACACATAAACAACTACCATGCCGAGTTTGTAGGCGAGCATATATATTTATATATACATTAAAATTGCACTTGTCTATGTTTTAATATGATGTTACTGGATAAAGTTAATTGTAATCATATAAATAATAAATAAAATTTTATATTTATAGTGTACAGTGTCCTGTCTTCCTCCCCTCAACCCGAGCCGCTCGCTGCTAAAATGGCCAGACGAGCATAAATATTTTTTGATTTCACACAGTGCTGATGATAGTTAAACTGACTAAAACTGAAAAACGGGATACAGGCGGCTCTGTTGTACATCATCATCAGTCAGCAGTAAGGGTGTACTTAGTTTTTCACGCAGACTTCTTCTGCATTTTGGCTTACTTATTAATAAATAACCTAGGGCACTGTGTCATACTTGTAGGGAAACAGACATAGCGATCTGTTTCAACGTTTCAAACTGACACCAGTCCATGTCGGGTGGGGGATCATCAGTTTCTCAAAAAATTTGAGAGACTGATGATGACAGTACACAGGGTCATTCACCATTTATTTATATCATTTTTTTTTCTCTTATGGCTCGGGATGCATTTATTACTTCTTGGCTGAACTACTGTAAAAGACTTCAGTTAATCCAATTTGCTGCAGCAAGAATACTAACAGGGACTAATATGTATTTAGTCCCTGTTAGTCTCCTATATTGGCTTTTCTTCTCTGGCTCCCTGCTAAATCCAGAGATGAATGTATACTCCTTCTCCTCTTGAATAAACAGGTAATATAAGGTCATCCTTAATGACCTTTTAGTACCATATCACCCTATTAGAGCACTTCCCTCTCAGACTGCAGGCGCTTACTTGTTGTTCCTAGTGTATTTAAAAGTAGAATGGGAGGCAGAGCCTTCAGTTTTCATGTCTGCTTTCAACCAGCTCCCAGTTTGAGACAGACACCCTCTCTACTTTTAAGATTGGGTTCAAAACTTTCTTTTTTGTTGGCATGATTTTGGTGAAATCCTCCATGTTGTTTTGCAAAATTACAGGAAACAACCTGTTTTTTTTTTTTTAACCAGAGTGATGTAAATGGTCGCTTAACACATTTAAATGAAAAATCACAAGACAATAAAAAGGCACAAACATGGTAAATAATTCCAGTACAGTAACTCCAATTACTGGAGGTGAGGACCAGCTACAGTTGCCCATATCAGCACGTGTCAATCACAATGCCATGAAACAACTGTGTGGCAGGGAGGATTAGGACCAGGACTCATGAGTCAAAAAATGAACTCAAAGCAGCTTTCATGCTGGAGTCTTTCATAATACAAAACTAAGAATCCAGGGAAACAGAGCAATGGAGCACACAGAACTGAAGGAGACTGCAACAAAGGACAAGTGGAGGCAATAAATATACACCAGGTAATGAGGGCAGAGGGAAAAGGTGGGAAATGCAATGGGAACACATCAGAAATAACAACACAACGAAATTTAAATTCACTACAAAGTACATAAAGAATAAAACAGGAAACAACATTGAGACAGAAACTAAAGAAATAAAATTCGACACAGAATCAACATTTGAGGAACCATGACACACGCCCCTAAATTTTCCTAAAAAATCCAAATTGTGACTATACCTGCATGGTAGTTTGCAATACAGGTATCTTACCACATGATGGGACTGTAGCCTGGTTTGCCTCACAGTTTCTCTAATGCTGGATCTCGTGGTTGTAGTTGCAGTGTTTTCAAGTCAGTGGACATATTTAATAAACAACAAGTAACTGCAACAATCTAGTGACCAAAGCAATTACCAGTTTCACTTAAAACCTAAAGCCTACCTACAGCTTTATGTCGGCTGGCAGTCGTTGCCAGTTGCCAGGGTGCAAAATCAAGATGAAAGATTTGCATTCTTGAGTTTTGATCTTATTTGGAAAACAAACAAAAAAAGAAACCCACTGACAGCTAAGGGTTTAGTAGAGGTGAGGGCACTTCCTACCAGATTTGGCTTAAGTGTGGATGCCTCCCTTTGCTAGCTAAGTTTATTGACTCAGAGCATAAAATGCAGCCGTTTTTTATATAACCATTTAAAACTATTTACAGAACAATCAGGTGTGCTGCATCATATCAGAAGGCACACAAATTATTTGTGCCACTCCAAAATAAAAGTTTTTGTCCACTCTAAGACATATAGATGATAGAAAACAAACAAACAAATAAAATGTTATCGTATTAACAATAAAGAATTTTTGGTCAACCAGCAAACATTTGGGCCAAAAAAAATTGGATCAGCTGTGGCTAAGGTGGTAGAGCAGGTCATCTGCCAACTGGAAAGTTGGTGGATGACGCTTTACGTATCCACAGGCAAGTTACTGAACCCAAAGTTGCCTCTGATGCATACATCAGAGCATGTGTGAATGCTAGATTGCACTCAGACATAGATAAAAGCGCTGCATGAATGTGTGTGCTTTTGGGACGAGACCTATAGTAGAAAACCAGCAACACCACCAAAACAACAACCACAACCAAATCCCACTTCTGAGTATTGTTTTAATCTCAGTTAGCTCTCAGGTAGCAGACAGTAAATTGTTCCTAATGTGTGTAACCACTGTTCCTCACAGTGGGGAAAATAATTCAACTCTCTAATTTTATGGTAGTTTCAGTTCTCTCTCTCTCTCTTTTTAAGATAGAACCAGAATATGAACAAAAATCCAGTTCCTTAAAATGGAGGAAATAATTATGGTCTCTAATTTTATGGTAGATTCATTTCTCTCTCTTATTTTAAGATAGACACAGAATATCAAAAATGCTGTGGTCAGAAGAAGACAAAAATGCAGGTTGAATTCATACCAAACAGCTTTGGAGGGAACGTAATGTGGACTGTGACCCAAAGAAGACCATCCCCACAGTCACACAGAGATGGAAACAGCTTAACAGCACAAAAATGACTCAAAACATACTGGCAAGGTAAGCAGTAGCTAAAAATGAACCACATTAAGCTCATAGAGTGGAATAGCTAATCTTTCGACTTGGTAGAACTTCTGTTGAGGGAGCTGAAGCTTGGAGTTTCCAAGCAGCAGCCGAGAAACCTAAAAGATTTAGAGAGTTTCTGTAAAGAGGACTGAGCCAAAATGCCTCACGACATGTGTGCAGACCTGGTGACCAGCTACAAAAAATGCTTATCATGGTGGAGTTTGGGTCAATTCAGGAAAAGGCATCACATTTCATGTTAAAATACTGTAATCATAATTATGGTAATTTTTTATGCTATCAAAATATGAAACGGGTCAAATATCATTTAACACGTATGTAAAAGTTGAATGTGACGGGTTGTGGTTTGTGGCTCAGCCGAAGGGGAGGGGTGGAGCAGTGGGTTGAGGGATCAGTGCTGGGGAAGGCTGGCTGGTACAGTTGATTTGCATCATGCTAACCACTGTAACTATAGTTCACTAAAATGCATCTAGAGGTCTGCCTGTGTTATACGCCAGGGTTCGTGTAAAATTCATACAAATACCCAATGAAAGCATGTAAGTCTTTTACTTGCAAATAACCTCACTATCATAGTATCGTCAATTAGCCAACAGCTGCGGTTGTATTCTTAAGAAATATCCTTCAAAATTGAAGTACGAACATTATGTCACAAGAGTTGTGGCTTCATGTCTAACATATCATCATTAAAAGATTCAACCACAGGAAATAGATGTTTGTAAAAACACTTCCAGAGTGTGAAAGGTGAAATTTTTATTTGTTGTTGTTGGGTTTTCTTTATAAGGCTCACACAACGTTAAGTTTATCAAATGTTTGCAGAGGTGCTAAGGAAGCTGCAATATCCTTTGTCTTTCCAACCACGTGTTTTTCATGACTGATTAACCAAAATTGTTCAGAAATTTGTCATTATCATTGCCTCTATGGATCTTGTGCTCAGTTTGTTCCTGTGCTGCCATGATTAGTGCCTCTGTGCTCTATTTTGGTGTCTCCCAATTTTCCCTGTCTTGTCTCCAGCTGGTGCAAAAATGCAGCTGTACTTTTAACTGATACACAGAAGAGAGTTTTGGCCTGTTTTCTTCTGTTTTGGCCTCACTGGCCTGGCCCGTTCATTTTATAGTTCATTTATAATTATTTTGTTTTTAAGTCTTTAAAATGTCTTGCCCGATCCCATCTCTCTGAGCACTTACATTTGCATGTACTTTCCCAGTCCTTCAGGTCAACTGAACAGCTGCTCCTGAATTTGCCGAGGACACAACAAAAGCTCAGAGGGGACAGAGGTTTTGCTGTGGCAGCACCTAAGTTGGGGAATTTGCTGCAGCTGCATATTACACAGGCTTCCTAACTGTCCACTTTAAGTCACTTCTTAAAACCCACCTCTTTTCATTTGCTACAGGATGAGAGTTGGCTTTAAGCTTCATTTATTTATTTTTTATTTTAATAATTTTATTCTAAATGTGATGTGTGTACTTTTGCAGGTGGTTGACCTTCAGGAGGGCAGGCCCGTGCCTTATCTTACGGCTGCACTTGGCTAGGCCCCTTGGACTAATAGAGGTCAGCTGAATCACTCTGACTCCTCACCCAGGACAAATCCACCTCGGGAGACCAGGGCGAGCGTCCCTGACAACATAACCCCGGAATCACTGGGACACTCAACCCCTCCACCATGATAAGATGATGACTCATATGTGTCTCTTTTTGTGCCTCTTAAACATCGTGGTTACAACTCTGACGCAATAGTACCTGCTGCTCACTCTAGGACTTATTGTCAATGTCCATTGTGGTTGTGTTGTGTTTGTGTCACGCACAAATGATGTTACAGGACTTTCAGCCGCATTGCTATAATGACTGATTAGAGTCGAGTCGAGCTGGGTAGGTACGAGTGAAAAAGAGGCAATGGTATCTAGCTGCATACACATAACAGTACCATGGTTTTCAGTAACAGGGTGAAAAGTCCTGAAGTCATTTCTGGCCAATATATGTTCTTCAACACACACATTAAATATGTAGGACTGCTTCGTTTGAGAAATATCAGTAATAGTAGACACATCCTGAAATATCTTAGAGCAGGGGTGGGGGAACTCCAGGCCTCGAGGGCCGGTGTCCTGCAGGTTTTAGATGTCTTTCATCCAACACAGCTGATTTAAATGACTAAATTACCTCCTCACCATGTCTTGATGTTCTCCAGAGGCCTGGTAATGAACTACTCATTTGATTCAGGTGTCTTGACCCAGAGTGATATTTGAAGCCTGCAGGACATCGGCCCTTGAGGCCTGGACCACCCCTGTCTTACAGTGATGCTAAAGAACTACTTCATGCACTCATTACTTCTAGGCTTGATTGTTATAAGTCATTATTATTATTAGGTCACTAAAAGCTCCCTAAAAAGCCACAACATCGTGTTAACAGGAACAAAAGAATGACATAATATTTTTCCCATATTACCTGCCATCCAAAACCCAACAATGTATGCGAGGAAAGGTATTTTAAAATCAAAGTCTGAAATACAAAGTTTTGGTAAAACTTACAGTTGGAGGTTTGATTGTGGGATCATAGTTCAACCCTTAGTTATGCTACTATAGGCTGCTGATGGGCTTACCATGATTAGTTATTCTTAAACTCTGGTGCTTTCCAATATTGTGTCATTTCTCTGTCTTCTTTTCTTCTTTTCTGGTAAGTGCTTGTGCATCAACCAGAATGCAGCCTGTGTCAGTTGATCCCACTTTTTCTTCTTATTTTTTCTCCCCACTTCTTTACTTCAAGTTCAAGTTCAATGTGGGTTCATAAAATAGTGATGTGCCATTCTGTTGTTGCAGCGTGTGAGAAGAGCCGACTCCCGTTGAGGTGAGCCAGCTCTGTGGAGAATCCATGCAGGTAGTGTAGTGGTAGAGGCCAGGTAAGCACAGAGAGCTGGGGACCTGGATTTAAATTCAGCCACGTTAGGAGAAAGTTAAGAGAATAGAAAGTAGGAACAACTGGCTGCAATTCAAAAACATTGTCCTTCTGTTGTTGCAGAAAGGAAAAAGACTGCAAAACTGAGTGCAAAATGTACAAACTGAAAATATCAATCAGAGCAGGGTCAACAATAAACATATACACTCACTCGTCCATACAGCTGGAGGAGATCTGCCCTTTTCCTCCAGCCACTGACCCTAGAGCAGTTTCCCATTTTGAGTACTTCTATAGTATCCATTGTCTTGCCGAAAACTGCAGGTATACACTGGCCTTCAGCAATTCAATAATTGTACATTTAGGAAAATGGGTGCATTTATTCCAAAACAAATGACCCAAGGCAAACGGATAAGTGTTAATGAGAAACTGGGTAAGGAGCCAATTACTCCTCCAAAATGGAAAATGGCTAACAACATTTGTCCAATCTTTAAACACCATATCTATTCTTACCAGCAGTAGCAAATGCAAAAAGTAAGACATTTATGAAAACACTGAATAAGCATGTCACACATGCATCCTTTGTATTTGAAGGCGCTGAGAGATACTAAATGAAGAGCCATTTGAGAGCTGTGCCAGCTGGCTCTTCAAAGGGAGCAGACCAAAAAGAACCAAATCTTTGAAAAGAACTAAAACCTCTCCGGAGGACATTAAAGAACCTTACTTTAGGTAGACCCAAAGTACTTAGTTGGGCAATATTTGAAAGTATGATATGGCTGCTTTATGTCATATAACACTTGAAAAATTGATTTCTTGTTGTTGATTCTTTTTCAACATAAATGCAAAAGCATCCCAAAATTAGCTGCGATGCTTAAATGCATCGCAGCTGAGACTAGAGCCACATGTCAGATATAGAAAGTCACCAAGTCATTCTTAAGGAGGAAGTGGAAGTGAAGGCTCACCACTTCCCTGTGTCCCTGTGTTCTGCCAAGGCTTCTGGCTTCAACCAGCACACAGTTCACAAAGCTCTGGATCTGATATGCCAGATTAAGAGTGTATGCGACAAGATTTTGGACTTACTTTATTACTGTTTTGTGCATTTCCACAAACATTATTTGAATATATGTCAGTCTTGTCGCTAACCATGTTTTTAATACAGTATTCTCAATGAGGATGCACCTGTAAGTAAATTCTAGGTTAAGCTTAAAGACATAAAAGAACATTTACATCGCCTGCCTACTTTATGTAATTGCTCTTCTGAATTGTTGTGGGTCCCGTTTGATCTGTAAATGTAATAAATATTTTGCCAGGTGATTAAACAGAAGTTGTTACTGTTACGTACTCTTTTCCTGTAAAATTAATAACAGAAAACATAATTATTCCATTTTTTTTTTTTTTTTTTTTTTTTACAGTTTCTTCCATCTGATCTACAGACTGAAAGCTGTTGCCCAGACCTGGAGCTGGTTTCACCAACCATGCTGTGCAGTATGGCCAGACACCCGCAATTATTTTTCTTTTCTGTCCAATGGACATTGTTCCAGAAATCGTATTGTTCGTTTAGATACAACTTTGCAAATCTAAGGCATGATGCTATAGCCTTTGTAGAGAGGGACTGTTCTCCTGCCAACTCTGCCAAACAATCCATTCAGTGTATTTGCCAACTGAGGCCTGCAGTGTCGAAGATGAAGCTTTCAAGTTATTTGTTTTGTTCGTTTTTGAAGTGTCTCTGATCTTTGCACAGTCTCATATTGGATGAATTTTTTGGAATGTCCACGCTATCTTCAATTTTTTATTTCTCAGTTTAGAATTCTGTACTTTAGGTTATTTGGAAATAGCCTTAAAACTGTCCCCCGATTGATGAGCAGCAAAGCTGCTTCTCTAAAATCATTGTCTTTCACTCCTGGATGCTCTAGACCAGGTGTCTCAAACTCAAAATGAGCCACTGGCCACTGCTGGCACCGTCATCTCATTGGAGGGCCACTTTAGTGTTCAAGTAGTACAGAAAAAAAACAAAACAAAACAGAAAACACCCACTAATATTTCCTGAAATCAGTTTTGTTTGCTTTTTCAAATTTCAAATATTGTTAGGGTCCCTGGGTTGTTGACCCTGTTTTGGGTTTTTGGTTCTTTGATTTTGTTTATTTCATTATATTCTAGCTTTGTCTTATGGGTTATAGGATTATTTTTAGTTTAGGTTCTCTGTGTGGGTTTTGTTTGAGTTTTAGTGTTCTGGTTTTCTGACTGTGATCCATAGTTACTGTCTCCCCTGTCTGCTGTATCCCCGTGTCAAGTCTGTGTCTCTGTGTTATGTTTCCTGTTTTACTTTGAAAGTCCATGTTTTATGTTAATGTATTTGGTTTTGCTTCCCCCATCTGGTTAGGCCTGATTTTTGTTAGGCCAGCTGTGTTTCCCTCCTGTTACCCATTCCCTGATTGCTCCCTCTGTGTATTTTAGCCTTGTGTTTCTCTGTGTCAGTGTCACGATCTACCATCATCTTTTACTGTGTGTTCTGTCTGTCTGCTAGCCTGATTAGGTTAGTTTTGTATTGTTATGCAACCAGTTTTCAGTTTTGCCATCCAGCATTAAAGTTGTATTTAAGTTCTCCTTTTGTTTCCGTGAGTCTGCACTTTGGGTGCACCATCCCTGCCTGCACACAGCCTTCATATGACAATAACAAGACAAAACTGCAAATGTTAACGCAATTTTCTTTCTCACTCTTAACCAACTGAAGCCTTTCATTGAACTGCCAAATAAACAAATTGGTCCTCTCTTTCTGGCCAGACACCTGGCAGCACTTCTGCTATGATTTTGTTTGTATTTAATTAAATAAAAATGCAGACATAAGTGTACACATTCGTTTTTGACTGTTAGTGAAAATTGTTTTCTTTTTGTTTATACTCTCTTGTTACCTCGGCCAGGTCCGCGGCTCCGAACCATAGTAAAAGGACCTCTGGCTAATATGTTGGGTTACGTGTCAGGCTCATAGCCGAAAAATAGCTTTACTGTCTGGGTCAACTTTGCTAGCGAGAGACAGAGAGAGGTGTTGAAAGGCTGCTCCAACTGAACTTATTGTTTTGGAGGAAAACACGAACACAGTGTACAGTCGAGTCTTAATAGCTTACTTACAATTGGGCTCGTCAGGCTCTCTTCTTGGCTGCAGTGGTTGTTATTATTATATTTACATGCTTCCAGCTCCCGTTTCTGGTTGGTGACAGCTCGTACTTTTCGACTCTCCTTTTTCTCCCTCCCTTGCGCTCACAGACACATAATGGGTATGGCAGTCCATTCTGCCTGCAGCACGGACTACACTGCCTATGAGGCTACATTCTTTAGGGCTATGCCTGTAACACTCTGCCTATTGCCTTCATATGAAACAAATTTTTGAATAATAATTTTTAAAAAAAATTTCTTCATGTCAATATGTGAGCCGCAAGTAGAGGTGACGTGGCCCGTGGGCCGCGAGTTTGAGACCCCTGCTCTAGACCATCCAACCAAGAAAACCTCAGCTTTTTTCACAGGACCACAAGCGTGTCTACCTGGCCTTGTGCTGGCCCATGTGTGGGCCATACCAATGTTGCTATGTGGGTAACCTCACCAGGTTTTGGATAAAGTGTACACTCACAAACCTGTCAAACATGCATTTGAAATGTTCGCTACCATAGCAGTATAGTATTGCCTCATGGTATTTGGATCTTCTAACTAAAGTATGAAAATAGGAACATAAATAGTGCCATCATTGCCAGACCTTGCCCACATCTGGTTGACATACACCCCGCCATGACACCAGTCAGTCAGAAGTGCCAGCTTGATGCCGGATCCATGCCAGACCTGTTTTCTATTAGCCTGGGCCATAAAAAAACCAAACCACAATTGGGCCAGATGTGGCATGCCATCACATGAACAGTGCCATCTACAGGGAGTGCAGAATTATTAGGAAAATGAGTATTTTGTCCACATCATCCTCTTCATGCATGTTGTCTTACTCCAAGCTGTATAGGCTCGAAAGCCTACTACCAATTAAGCATATTAGGTGATGTGCATCTCTGTAATGAGAAGGGGTGTGGTCTAATGACATCAACACCCTATATCAGGTGTGCATAATTATTAGGCAACGTTCTTTCCTTTGGCAAAATGGGTCAAAGGAAGGACTTGACAGGCTCAGAAAAGTCAAAAATAGTGAGATATCTTGCAGAGGGATGCAGCAGTCTCAAAATTGCAAAGCTTCTGAAGCGTGATCATCGAACAATCAAGCGTTTCATTCAAAATAGTCAACAGGGTCGCAAGAAGCGTGTGGAAAAACCAAGGCGCAAAATAACTGCCCATGAACTGAGAAAAGTCAAGCATGCAGCTGCCAAGATGCCACTTGCCACCAGTTTGGCCATATTTCAGAGCTGCAACAAAACTGGAGTGCCCAAAAGCACAAGGTGTGCAATACTCAGAGACATGGCCAAGGTAAGAAAGGCTGAAAGACAACCACCACTGAACAAGACACACAAGCTGAAACGTCAAGACTGGGCCAAGAAATATCTCAAGACTGGTTTTTCTAAGGTTTTATGGACTGATGAAATGAGAGTGAGTCTTGATGGGCCAGATGGATGGGCCCGTGGCTGGATTGGTAAAGGGCAGAGAGCTCCAGTCCGACTCAGACGCCAGCAAGGTGGAGGTGGAGTACTGGTTTGGGCTGGTATCATCAAAGATGAGCTTGTGGGGCCTTTTCGGGTTGAGGATGGAGTCAAGCTCAACTCAATCAATCAATCAATCAATCAAAGCTTTATTCGTCACATGCAGGTTGCCCTGCAGTGAAATGGGACCCCCCTGCAGTGAAATGGGACCCCCCCCCCCCCGACCTTACACATATAGCACAAACATTACATGGGGATACAGGTCGGAGATTGGTAGAATCAGAGAAAAGACATTGAAATGTACACTACAGTGGGGAGAGTACAAGAGGAAAAAAGAGACCCCTACTCATGCTGTGCTTCCATGGTAGGACAGCATGAGAACAGGAAACAAAAAAACTCCTTTGCACAAAAAAGCACAAATGTCCACAGCACAACACTGTGAAGACATGACAAGCCACAGGGGTGGGTGGGGGGTGAGGAGTAATCCGAAGAAACACAGCAGCCACCATGCACAGCGCTATCATTCCAGCGCGGCACACAGACCCGCCGTGTTCCCTCGCCGGAAACAAGCATCGAAGGCGTTGGAAAGGGAGGGGAGATGAGTGAGTGCCTATCAGTGTAAGTGTATGTGTGTGCGTGTCCATAGTTGAGCGGAGACAGTGTCCTTCGCTCTATCAGGCTCCCAGTCCCAGTCCTACTGCCAGTTTCTGGAAGACACCTTCTTCAAGCAGTGGTACAGGAAGAAGTCTGCATCCTTCAAGAAAAATATGATTTTCATGCAGGACAATGCTCCATCACACGCGTCCAAGTACTCCACAGCGTGGCTGGCAAGACAGGGTATAAAAGAAGAAAAACTAATGACATGGCCACCTTGTTCACCTGATCTGAACCCCATTGAGAACCTGTGGTCCATCATCAAATGTGAGATTTACAAGGAGGGAAAACAGTACACCTCTCTGAACAGTGTCTGGGAGGTTGTGGTTGCTGCTGCACGCAATGTTGATGGTGAACAGATCAAAACACTGACAGAATCCATGGATGGCAGGCTTTTGAGTGTCCTTGCAAAGAAAGGTGGCTATATTGGTCGCTGATTTGTTTTTGTTTTGTTTTTGAATGTCAGAAATGTATATTTGTGAATGTGGAGATGTTATATTGGTGTCACTGGTAAAAATAAATAATTGAAATGGGTATATATTTGTTTTTTGTTAAGTTGCCTAATAATTATGCACAGTAATAGTCACCTGCACACACAGATATCCCCCTAAAATAGCTAAAACTAAAAACAAACTAAAAACTACTTCCAAAAACATTCAGCTTTGATATTAATGAGTTTTTTGGGTTCATTGAGAACATGGTTGTTGTTCAATAATAACATTATTCCTCAAAAATACAACTTGCCTAATAATTCTGCACTCCCTGTAATCTAAGTAGCTCAATGAGGTAGCTTGAAGATATATTGTTAATAATTCGGAAGGTGAGCAGCAGGATTTTGAATTGAATGTGATACTATCAGTGAGGCCAGGGTGAGCAGGAGAGGAGGGGGGGGGGGGTTGCTGTCTTATTTAATTAATCATTTCAATGTAAGCAGCTATCTCCTGGAAGTTTTCAGTCTTTTGAATATGTGGCTTTACAGCTGAAGGCCCCATCCAAAGTTGTGTTTCTTAATGTTTACAGGCCTCCCAAATACTGCACAGACTTTTTTAATGACCTCAGTGAACTGCTGTCTGTGATCTGTGTTGACTTTGACTGTGTAATTATTGTTGGGGATTTTAACATCCATGTGGACAACCCTCAGGACAAAGGGACTAAAGACCTGAGTAACACTCTGGGCAACTTTGGGCTGACTCAGCATGTAACAGAGGCCACACATAATGGAGGACACACTCTTGACCTACTGATCTCCAAAGGCCTGAGCATTTCAAAGGTTACTGTGTCTGATGTGGGCCTGTCTGATCATTACTGTGTTTTCTTTGAAAGTAAAATCTCAGCCCACAAAAAATATATCAACAACAGTGATCACAAAACGGTGTATAACTGAACACAGTACTGCAATTTTTAACCAGGTCTTCCCATTAACACCTGACCTGTCCAGAGGGTCAGTCAATGAGCTCGTCAATAGCTTCAATGCTAACATGTTAAATGTAATGGACGCTATTGCTCCCATTAAGGTGAAGGTTATCTCTGGAAGGAAAAAGTCTCCATGGAGAAACTCCACACTGGTGCAAAATGAAAAAAAGAGAGTGTAGGAAAGCTGAGCGTAGATGGAGAAAAACAAACCTCCAGGTTCATTATGACATTTATAAAGAGAAACTTCACAATTATAATTTACAACTGAGGAATGCAAGGAGGTCCTACTTCTCTGACATCATCACTAAAAACAGCCATAATGCTCGGGTCTTATTTTCTACAGTTGACAGGCTAACAAACCCTCCTGTGTCAGTGGCAGCTGAACTTCATTCGACCATGGCCTGCAATGACTTTGCCAAATTCTTCACAGAAAAAATCCAAAAAATTAGACAAGCAATTGGTTCATCAACAGCAGATCCAGGATATGTACTGTGTCCACCAAAAAACTGTTTAAACACCATGAAACAGTTTCAACCTATTAACAGCAAAGACCTGGAGGACATCTTAGGTCAACTGAACTCCTCCTCCTGCTGTTTAGATGTCCTGCCAACAAGTTTTTTCAAAAACGTCTCAAAGACTTTAGAGTCAGACCTGTTACAGATCGTCAACTTTTCTTTATTATCAGGTGTGTTTCCAGAATCACTAAAAACTGCTGTAATCAAACCTATACTGAAAAAGGACAATCTTGACAAGACACAAATGAACAACTACAGGCCGATCTCAAATTTCCCATTTTTAAGTAAGATCATTGAAAAAGCAGTTTCTCAACAGCTCAGTTACTTCTTAAAACAGAATAATTGCTACGATGCCTTCCAGTCAGGTTTTAGACAGAACCACAGCACTGAAACCGCTTTGACCAAAGTTTTTAATGACATATGTCTGAATACAGACAGTGGAAAAATGTCAGTCCTAGTTTTACTGGATCTCAGTGCAGCATTTGATACAGTTGACCACAACATATTACTCAAACGACTGGAGAACTGGACAGGTCTTTCAGGAACTGTACTAAACTGGTTCAAAACATACTTAGAAAACAGGAAATACTTTGTATCAATAGGTAACTTCACATCTGAGCAGACAAGTATCACATGTGGAGTTCCCCAAGGTTCCATCTTGGGACCCCTTCTGTTTAACATTTACATGCTCCCACTGGCACAGATTATAAAGAACAACAAAATAAACTATCACAGCTATGCAGATGACACACAAATATATATCACAATGTCACCAGGAGACCGAGGCCCTGTACAGGCTCTTGGTAAATGCATTGAGGAAATCAATGACTGGTTGTGCCACAATTTTCTCCAGCTAAACAAAAACAAAACTGAGGTAATAGTCTTTGGCGCCAAAGAAAAACGACTACAGGTCACCAGAGAACTTCAATCTATACATCTAAAAACCACAAACCAGGCGAGAAATTTGGGTGTAGTGATGGATGCAGACCTAAACTTAGAAAAACACATTAAGACAATTACAAAGTCAGCTTACTATCACCTCAAGAATATTTCAAGGATCAAAGATCTGATGTCTCAACAGGACCTGGAAAAACTAGTCCATGCATTCATCTTTAGTATGCTTGATTACTGTAACAGCATCTTTACAGGTCTACCTAAAAAATCAGTCAGACAACTACAGCTCATTCAGAACTCTGCTGCTCGAGTCCTCACTAAGACCAAAAAAGTGGACCACATCAGTCCAGCTCTGAGGTCTTTACACTGGCTGCCTGTCCGTCAGAGGATAGACTTTAAAGTTCTGATGCTGGTCTATAAAGCTCTGAATGGTTTAGGACCAAAATACATCAGTGACCTCCTGACCCAGTATGAACCTTCCAGATCCCTCAGGTCATCTGGATCCGGTCTTTTATCAGTTCCCAGAGTCAGAACCAGACACGGAGAAGCTGCATTCAGCTTTTATGCTCCTTATATCTGGAACAAACTCCCAGAAAGCCTCAGATCAGCTGAAACACTCAGTTTATTTAAATCCAGCTTGAAGACTCACCTATTCTGAGCTGCATTTGAATAAAGCACCAAATCCACACTTTTAAGCTTAAATTTCAAAACTTACATTTAACTACTGATTTTATCTACTGTTCTGATTTTATCTGTTTTGATTTTATATACTGTTTTGTTTGTTTGTTTGTTAATTAGTTAGTTAGTTTATTTGCTTGTTTTAATCAATTTTAAATCATGCTTTTTATTTGTTCTTGTTTCTAATGTCTCTGTAAAGCACTTTGAATCACCTTGTTGTTGAATTGTGCTATACAAATAAACTTGCCTTGCCTTGCCTAACCAATCAACCTGATCTCACTAACTATGGTGGTGCAGTGCTTGGCACTGTTGCCTCACCACTTTCAAATCCACCACCTGACACAGATAATGTGTGTGGTGTTTGCATGTTCTGTCTTAGTACTCCAGCTTCCTCCCAAAGTTCACAAACACGCAGTTAGAGGGGGTAACTTATACAACCTGCAATTTTTAAACACCAATCAAAAACACTGTTGCCTGTCAAAGCACAGATCAAGAAACAATAGTCGAGGGAATAAAGGATTTTACTCTAATTCTGCGCATAAAATAGTGGCGACTAGAAGCAAGTAAGCTTGTCTAAGGTGACTCCATTCCTTCCATACGATCATGTGAAACAGAATGTACTCCTTATTTCAATTCTAAGGTTTTGCCCATGAGGACATAAAGAACCATCCCACAGTTTTGAGGTTAGCGTTAGCATGGGGGATGATATTGAGTAATTACTCTGCACACAGAGAACAACCAATATAAAATCCCCATTTCTCTAAACTCCCTAGTCAATAAAAATACTGGCGGCTGCCAGTGCTACCCCTCATCCTCCTAGTACCACAACTGTGGTATTATTTTGAATTACTTTACTTTAAATTAGAGAAGCAGAGCTATTGCAGGGGGGCCCTGTATGAATTGGGTAAAAAAAGGGGGCCTAGCAAAAAAAGTTTGGGAACCACTGCCCTAACTCATCTTTATCTAAAAATGAAATTAAAGTATGCCATCCATACTTTTTATGGGTAATGTGATGCTGAGTGTTAAAACAGAGTTTATCTACATGTGTTTTTGCTCATAATTAAATTATCTCTGATTTTAATCAAAAGTATAATTAAATATGATGTGTAATAATAATACTAATCACACTCAATACTTTAATTAGTATATCAGTCTAACCAATATGATGAATACGAAAATATATTCTGAATAATAAAATGATCTGCATGTAGTTGTCTGTTTGTGCTAAAAATAACTGGGTGAGGGGAAATTGGAAAAAAAATGATATTGAATATATTTTGCAAACACAGGAAAAAAGTACTGCTATGTAACAGAGTTAAAAAGAAATCATGTTGGAGTCATAGTATGGAGGGTGCTGAGTGCCAAAATGTTGGCAGCAGGAACTGACAAAAAGGCTCCTGACCAGATATTTGCAGTTTTTTATTTAAAGTTTACCTACAGGCCATGCAGAGAGTCACAGTAACTTTGTTTAAGATAAACAGTTGGTTTTTATACACCACAGCGATAAAACAGTTGAACCTCAGATTCGAACACATTTACATAAATTTGCAATCTTGGAATTTATGTAACTATAATGAACTTTAATTTCTTTAATTTTCTCTTAGGTTTTCCACACACATCTGTCCTCAATGTTTTCAAAGACCTAAGCATCAATTGGACGAACCTGGCCACAACAAGACTCTTTCCTAAGGTACAGTTTGGTGTTACTGTTTGGAACATTACCAAGGACAGTGGTCATTAACCCCTGAAATGTTGCAGGGGCATTTTTTCATCCCAAATACCAGTATAGTACAATACAGCTCCTTGTGAGCTCCTGTTTCTGAAATATATATTTTAACTATCCAGGCACATGTAATATCATGGCTCCAGTTCCTGGCTCCTATCTAGACTGGCAACATAATCACTATTTCTGGGTCCTCCCAAAAGAGGACTGAAGTAAGGCCAATTAGTGTTAATTCAAATTATGAATTAAATTAGTCAGCATTAAGCATTTGGCTTAATGCTTAACTGCATATTTACCTATCACAATGAATAGACATGTCTGCAACTACATAGTTCATACTGTCTTGAACCTGCCTGTTTGATTGCCTCATTGGCAACACTATTTCTACTACATTATTTTCACTTAGATTTCTGTTCCATTAAGTAGAAGATATATAGTTTGTTACTTTACCTGCATGATAACTTGCAGTATCAGTATTTGGGCACATGATGGGGCCGTTGATGTTGCATGACTTTTTAATTTTGGGGGAAAAATATATTTCACCCTATTTTAGGGGAGCTTTAGGGTCCCTAATAGTATATCAATCATAAAATCTGACACCAGTGCAGTTTTCTTTAGAAAAGGTTTAAGTATTGCATTTTTAAAACACTGAGACAGAGGCAGTAGGCAATGAAAATTTTACAGTATAGGGGAATTGCAGACCAACAATCAGAGGTACATCTTTCACAAATCAGTGGAAGTGGTGTTGATTTGACAGGTGGAGGAATTCAGGTGGTATGTTATCTTGTGTAATTCTTTAACTGTGATCTCTTAAAATTAAAATATTAAAAAAAAAAAAAACCAGACAGCTCAGGGTTCAGTACAGGTGAAGGAATTTGTCATTCTTTTTTTGTATTTCTTCCATTTTTCCGCTTTCAAGAAATAGTTAAACTGTTCACATTTGTCAGTGGATGTTTCCTTTGGATTGCTGAAGGACTGATCACCAAGTTTTATTTTCTAAAAAGATACCTTTTGGGTTTTAGCAGTTTAAGATTAATTTAGGCCAATATCAGTTTTTTTCTCCAAATCATCATAAGAGTTTTTATCATTAGAATAGAATAGAATAATCCTTTATTATCCCATGGATGAGAAATTTCGGTGTTACAGAGCTCTTACAGCAAGGGAAAATATAATATATAAGAGGAAGACACAAGGTGGTCCTATAAACATAAGCAGCCAAAGTTCATATATACAACTATATATGAACTCAATGTTTTTTCATGCAGTGGAGACAGTGCAACAGAAATAGTGAACACATCACAATAAAATCACCTTAAGGATCATTACACTGCCTCGCCAACAATAAGTTCTTGTCCTCGAGTGAAAACACACTCTCTGAGCTGGGGGTGTAGTCTGCGTTGGCTCTTAGGTCTCCTAAATCTCTGAGAGGTAGAAATAGCTATATGGATTAGAGGGGAAAACCTGAAGGAGGGGAAGGCAGCACCTGCTGGAAGTCCATCTGTAGAGGGGTATGGGGGCTTTGCACAAATGCTTCAAGGAAAGGAGGAAGAGAATGTCCTCTATAAGGGGCCATTCGGTCTCTGTGCAACACCACTTTCCACCTCTAGAAGGCAACTGCACCCTGTAAACCACTTCCCCAACTCATTCCAGGACACTGCAGGGCCCCATTGAGTGGCTATCCAGTTTAAAAAAAAAACCCATCCTTTTCCTCTCTTTGGACGCACACCAGCTCTCCATCATGGAAGGGCCTCCCCTTAGTAGTGTTGTTGGAATTTCTATTTTGGCGCAGTCCTGCCTTTGCCAGCTGCAGCTTCCTCGAGTAGTCCAGGCCTGGTGGTGCCTCCAGTGTGTCAGGGGGCTTGACGAAAGCCAGCCTGGCAGGGATACTCAGCTCTCTCCCTAAACAGGGCAGGTGTGCATTTGGTGGAGTCTTAGACTGCTGACCTGTAGGCCATGAGGGTGAGGGAAAGATGGAAGCCCCACTGGTGTTCTGAGGTAAGGATGGCTAGCTGCTTGGCCAGTGTCCTATTAAACCTCTCCACCAGGCGGTGTGCGTTACGTCCCGGTCTAGTTACCAGGACAGTCACCGGGACAGCAAGCTGCCCAGTGCACTGCCATGTTTGTTTACATCACGTGACGGGGTACCATGTGACGGGGTACCACGTGACATCAACTCCGTCCCGCTGGAAGTTCTAACATCTAGTTAAAGCTGGAGAGAATTCAGAGACCATTTCCTTCATTCTATGCAGGTGAACGTGGCTGACTGTCTCCTGAACCCTCTCTCTTAATCGTGTCCGGCAACATCATTGGGTCTTGTGTCTCCAACCAGCAAGTAATGTCACTAGCAATAGCTCTCTCGCTTTTTTAAAAATCTGACACCAGTGTAAGATTCGCATAGACTCTTAAGTGCCAGACGTTTTGCTCTTACCACGGTTTATTGAGAAGGTATTGTAATACACTGAAAAAAAGGCCATGTTGGATTTACTTGATTCAATAATGGACATTTGTTGCACACAAATGTTTTGCTTTGGCAGAAAATTAAACAACTGAGTTAAATCAACACAACTTTTTCATATTCAATAAACCTGTGCATTTTGTGTTCCTAAAACGCGATTGAAACATGTTCAGATGAAGTAAGTTGAGCTCTTGGAATATTTTAATCCTTCACAATTTTGTCATTTTATTTCAACACTATTCAATAACTTTTACCCCAATACTACTTGCTCACTTAAATACTACATGTTGTCTTCATATTACATAATGTTCAACAAAGTCTAGATCCTTGTTACCATAAAAATTGAATGGATTTACAATGACTACCATCCTCCGGGTTTCAGGAGGGCTGGGAAATAACAGGTTACGAGGCAGGGTACACCCTGGACACCTCACCAGTCTATCACATAGAAACAAACAACCATTTACACTTATATTCACAGGTAATTTAGAATCACCAGTTAACCCTAACTCTAATAACTGCATGACTTTTAACTGTGGGAGGAAACCAGAATACCCAGAGGGAAGCTGCTGCAAGCTAGCCAGAATGTGGATTTGAACCCAGGACCTTCTTACTGTGAAGCAACAGCACTAACCACCATGCCAACAATCTAGGAAACACAGGAAAACTATGATTTCCTGTATTTGATGCAGAATTGTTTTGTTTTTGTCCTTGCCAGGTTAATCCACAATAAATAGCAATAGCATGCACGTGGTGCGTGTGTAGTTCTCTGCCTCTCATAACTCCACTGATATTCCTGCAGTTTGAAATCTTGTGCGATCTTGTGAATTTCATGAGTTCAGCAACTAACCACTCTTACTAGATTGTATCAGGTCGTCTCAACAAGAACAAATTAAGTGTTTGAATTCCATGCAAATCCTACATGATTTAATTATGTTCATAGAAACATGAAATTATTGTGTTCAAATTACAAGTTAGACTTTTTTAATGTAACAACCACCCAATTTACTTTTTTTGGTATACCAAAAAAAGTAGAGGTGGCTGCTCGACTTGACTGAGATGGATGCCTTCCTGAAACCACGATCTAAAGAGCGCGAGTCTGAAACCCGTGCAGTGTCGCAGGATTTAACATTGCTATATTATTGACTTACTTCACTTGAACATGATATGAACAATTTAATCTACCCTCTCTGCATATCATGTAGTTTCTACACTATATAGTTACACTTAACTTTAAAGCATGAGGCAATTGTGTTAAATACACGCAAGATGCTTATGTAAATCCAAGAGCTGGCCAATCCCTTTTTTTCAGTGTAGGGCAGTTAATGCCATAGACAATAGTCCCAAACAACTCACTCTTCAACTCTCTCACTATGTGGGTATCCACCAACAATATTCCTAATATGCCAGTCCTGTCTCTTTTTTAGTGTTGTATTGGAAATAAAAACAATAATAAAACAAGATTCAGAGATGATCAGTAAAAATCAGCTACTTATGAGTGGTCCCCTATCAGTAAATCCTACATGGGTCATATAGGCATTTAAGTAATCTTTTAAGACTGGACCACCTGTTTCAGTTCAGAAAACAATGACCATGAATGTCTGATGCTTGGTGGATCTTTCATTTGTCTTATGTTTTCTTAACCATACAACGAAAACAGATAACCAAGAAGAGGATGTCCAAGTCTAAATTGTAGATAAACTCATTATCACGGTTATTATCAGTATTAATCATCAGCCCTAGCTGTTACAGAAGTGACAGCTTTTGAAACAGTGTTTGAAGTTCAGACATTATTTCGCTTTATCTGAATTTCAAGACATATCAATGTTTACTAAAACCTCAATAACCTTGCTTCGTTTTTTAGACCATATTGATTATTTTGTATATTTGGGGTCACTTTGGGGTCAGGATACATAATTTCATTGAAAAGAATTATATTTAAGGTATTTTTACTAGAAGAGCATATTTAAGTCTGTGACCTGCACATAAACTCTTTATCATGCTATTATCAATTAGCCGGCAGCCTTAGTAGAATTCTGAAGAAGGAACGTCTTTCAAAGATAAAGTTCAAACATTATTTCACAAGACGTATAATTTAATCTTTAACTCACTATATTCAATTGTGTCCACCACGTGAACATATGTGAGTGCCTGATCAGCACTGAACTTTAAAATGGTAAACGGCCTGTATTTATATACTTTACTATTCCCTAAGGACCCCAAAGCGCTTTACATATCCAGTCATCCACCCATTCACACACTGGTGATGGCAAGCTACATTGTAGCCACAGCCACCCTGGGGCGCACTGACAGAGGCGAGGCTGCCGAACACTGGCGCCACCGGGCCCTCCGACCACCACCAGTAGGCAACGGGTGAAGTGTCTTGCCCAAGGACACAACGACCGAGACTGCCCAAGCCGGGGCTCGAACCGGCAACCTTCCGATTACAAGGTGAACTCCCAACTCTTGAACCACGATCGGTAGCTGAACTTTACTTTGTCCTTCATCCTTAAAAGCCTGAAACCAACAAAACATTTCCTTTCCTTCCACCCCTGCACAGTTACCAGCTGTCAGCTACCTAAAAAAGGATCCTGGTGTTATTTGTCTCTCAGAAACAGTTCATAACTTCAACTCATTCATGTCACCTAAAAGGTAAACCTGTTTCTCCATCACCTGTTCAGTTCTGATGATTCAGTAAGGACATCTCCTGGTTTCATCTTCATGTTTCCCTCTCACCAGATAACCAAACCATATCATGACCAGCAGCTTTACAGCTGTGGCTCCAGCAAACATCAGCTGATACTAGAAATTAATATTAAATAAATTCTAACAACAGCTGATCGAGCTTAAACGTGCTGCTGTTGTCTAGCGCGACACCAGCTGGTTTCCTCTTTCGGCGCAAAGTGAGCGATAAACAAACAAGAGAGCCGATCAGCTGATCATTGATCAGTTTTCATGATTGAAGCAGAAACGGGAGAGGGAGGGGAGAATGAGAGAAGAAGAGGCAGCTGTGCAGCAAAGACACAGAATAACTCCAGCTTTGTGCCTTTTTCATTGTAGCTGAATTACGGGACAAACTGTTCCTTTTCACCTCAATAAGAAACGCGTAATATTTTCTCTGAATACCAGAAGGGACGGTTGGCAACTCTAATAACTTATGAACAAAATAAAGTTCAACATCATTAACTTCATAGCACCACCCAGCTGTATAGAAACTCCGTCATGCTAGCTAGCACGCAGTACGGAAAAAGTCAGAATAACGAAAATAAACTCCACCTAAACTTGGTTCATATCTGACCCAGAGAGACTGCAGGTCATAACTTCTTACCTGAAGTTCAGTTCACACTCGGACCGGGGGCCGCCTCGGGTCTCTCCTCCCTCCTCCACCTGCTGGCCTCCACCACTTGCTAATGTTACTGAATCTGTGGAAGCTCCGCGATAGCCACCACACGAAGTAACGAGTAACGACCCTATCTAAATCCCAGTAACGACTAACGTGTTCCTGATTTTGGCATAATAACTAGTTACCGTGCTCGTTACCACAATAATAACGTAGTTACTGTAACGCGTTACTTAATAACGCGTTAGTCCCAACACTGATTATTTCACAAGCCTTGTGAATTTCAAAACACATCAGTGTTTGTTAAAACCTCACTAACCTTGCTAAAACATAAATATTTCCTGGTTCTGTTCAAACCGTTCTACAGCTCTTCTTCCATTTGACCTTTAGGTCAAAATCCCCAAACTATTTCATGTAGGAAAACACAAGCACCAAACTATACTTACATTTCCAGACCTAAGGGAAAATAAATAAAGAAAAATAAAATGAAACACATACATACACATTTATGAAAGCATCAAATTTAAAAATATTTAAAGGTCATTTTTTCTTTTAGAACATGTTGTTTTGTGTACAGTTTGGTCACGTAAGGATATGTAATCAACTTTTGTGTAAACAGGTTATATTTAAAGTATTTACTGTTCTCAAAAGTCAAACTAGGTTGAAAAAAAAAGTGCACATCTAAGCCTGTGACTGGCAGATAAAGACATTATCATGGTATCATCAATTAGCCAACAGCCTTACTCATATTCTGAAGAAGGAAAATCTTTCAGAACTGAAGTTCAAACATTATTTCACAAGGTGTATGGTTTACTGCCTAACCCAGTATGCCCAATTGTGTCTACCATGTGCAATATTTTTGAATTCCTGATCATTATTTAACTTTAATTTCTCCTTCATCGTTAAAACCCTGCAAAAATGAAAAACATAATTGTACAGCTTTAAAAAAAATAAACCAATTAAATTAAATTACATTAGTTAGAAAACTGTCTCATACTGCAATAAATTTAATGACATTTCTCTCATAAGAACTTGAGGTACAAAGTATTGATGGAGTTTATTTTTAAATAAAAGTAAAACTTAAAGAAAGACTGAAAATAACACTGATGAACAAGTATCTGTCAAGTGTTGCTGTGGGAGCTGATTATTGTGGACCCAAATCTGAAAGACCGGAGCATTCCCATTCCCAACATGTAACATACAGTGGGGCAAAAAAGTATTTAGTCAGCCACCGATTGTGCAAGTTCCTCCACCTAAAATGATGACAGAGGTCAGTAATTTGCACCAGAGGTACACTTCAACTGTGAGAGACAGAATGTGAAAAAAAAAAATCCATGAATTCACATGGTAGGATTTGTAAAGAATTTATTCGTAAATCAGGGTGGAAAATAAGTATTCGGTCAATAACAAAAATACAACTCAATACTTTGTAACATAACCTTTGTTGGCAATAACAGAGGTCAAACGTTTACTATAGGTCTTTACCAGGTTTGCACACACAGTAGCTGGTATTTTGGCCCATTCCTCCATGCAGATCTTCTCGAGAGCAGTGATGTTTTGGGGCTGTCGCCGAGCAACACGGACTTTCAACTCCCGCCACAGATTTTCTATGGGGTTGAGGTCTGGAGACTGGCTAGGCCACTCCAGGACTTTCAAATGCTTCTTACGGAGCCACTCCTTTGTTGCCCGGGCGGTGTGTTTTGGATCATTGTCATGTTGGAAGACCCAGCCTCGTTTCATCTTCAAAGTTCTCACTGATGGAAGGAGGTTTTGGCTCAAAATCTCACGATACATGGCCCCATTCATTCTGTCCTTAACACGGATCAGTCGTCCTGTCCCCTTGGCAGAAAAACAGCCCCATAGCATGATGTTTCCACCCCCATGCTTCACAGTAGGTATGGTGTTCTTGGGATGCAACTCAGTATTCTTCTTCCTCCAAACACGACGAGTTGAGTTTATACCAAAAAGTTCTACTTTGGTTTCATCTGACCACATGACATTCTCCCAATCCTCTGCTGTATCATCCATGTGCTCTCTGGCAAACTTCAGACGGGCCTGGACATGCACTGGCTTCAGCAGCGGAACACGTCTGGCACTGCGGGATTTGATTCCCTGCCGTTTTAGTGTGTTACTGATGGTGACCTTTGTTACTTTGGTCCCAGCTCTCTGCAGGTCATTCACCAGGTCCCCCCGTGTGGTTCTGGGATCTTTGCTCACCGTTCTCATGATCATTTTGACCCCACGGGATGAGATCTTGCGTGGAGCCCCAGATCGAGGGAGATTATCAGTGGTCTTGTATGTCTTCCATTTTCTGATGATTGCTCCCACAGTTGATTTTTTCACACCAAGCTGCTTGCCTATTGTAGATTCACTCTTCCCAGTCTGGTGCAGGTCTACAATACTTTTCCTGGTGCCCTTCAAAAGCTCTTTGGTCTTGGCCATGGCGGAGTTTGGAGCAGGGGCGGAGCCTGGGGGTGGCTTACTGGGCTTAAGCCCGGGTTGTTTTGTCAGAAGCCCGGGGTCTTTTGGAGTGTAATTTTTTTCATAGTTAGATGCCTGGCTGACAACTGTATAAAACAAAAAGTACACACAATATTCGAAGCACATAGTGCACACTGTGGGAATTTACGACTGTGCGTGAATCCCCCCTGATATTGGTATGATCTGAGCTCAGGCACTAAGCGACTGAGCGAGAGGGCGGGGCAGCTGCTGCCTGTGAGTGCGCTGTTGGAGAAACGGAGCCAGCCATACTAAGGAGAGCTTAAGTTTGAGCAGGTACCAAAGCAAATCATTCGTACCGTACAAATAATGTAAATATGACGGTGTATCACGAAAGATTGATATGAAACTGATCACTTGACCAATATTACGTTACTTGCTCTTCAAGTGAATCAACAAATGGTGAAATGAAAAGCTGAACAAATGCTTTTTTTTTTTTTATAGAGTCTTATCTTACGTGTGTTTATTTCATATTTTCAGTTCTTACCCTCCCCGACTAAATCCGTTTCAGTTATGTACTGAAATATAAGAATGGACATTAGAGGGCTCTTTCAAAGAAAAAACTCAGGTAAATGTTATTTTATATATTATGCTTTGTATGTTGTTCAGTATATTTCTATGAAAAACAAGAGGGATTTCAGTACACAGCAGGATATTCACATTTGTAACCAGATATTTACATACACTTTAGGGAGAAAACATAAAACATTTTTACTGTACAACATCAATTTAGAGTAAACTTGTTTTGTTTTGGATAAATATTGAAATATCTTTTGAATTAGTTAAATGTCAGAATAAAGAGAGACAGACCTGCCTATTTTTATCACTTTCATCAAATTTAGGAGTACATATACACTAAGTTTATTGTTAATTAATAAGAAACTCCAGACGATTCCATTCTGAGCTGAAGAAGCTTCTGATAGGTTAGTAGAGTCCATGTGAGTAAACTGGTGGCACAGCTGTGGATGCATATAAGGCAAAACACAGAGCCTGTTTCTGTGACATGGGAACATCAAGAGATGTCAACCAAAAGACCAGGAAAAGAACTGTGGAGCTCCATAAGTGTGGCTCAATTTTGAATACAATTTGGTGCCATTTGCAATTAAGAAATACAGACAGTTTCTCTCTTTACTCTTAAAGTTAACAAATGTGTTTTTTATATTTATCAATCTAAAAAAAATAAACATTTAGTCTGATTTGATGTTACAATTAAAAAAGTGTTTGTGTTTTTATCTGAAGATTTTGTAAATATCTGTATATTTGATGATTGTCAGCACAAAGAGGGAGAGAGAGGAACAGAGAGGGTGAGAGAGGAGAATGAGGACAGAACAGAGGTGGAACAAGAGCAGGTGAGACACACATGTTAGTCAAATGGTCGTTTACCAAAAGTATCACCGTATCATAGGTACTCATGTATCTCGTACCTAGTGTTTCTTTTTAGGTTCGTTATTTTTCAAATTCTATATTTATTAAGTTATGCAGGCTTGTTTGCACAACAAGGCCAAATAATTATATAAACTTTTCTCAATCTAAATAGTGTACTTTGGTAGAATTAAAAAATAAGTGTAGTGCAGGTCTATGATGATTTTTAGTGCTATCATCTAGTTCTGATTCTGGTTCTGTCTTGGTTAAGTCCTCAGTAGTCCTGATTTTGAACTGTTGTAGTCCTGTTTTAATTCCAGATCAGTTCTGGGTCTGGTTGAATTGGGGTTTAGTCCTCGTGTCTTGATACAGCCCCGACTTTGTTCTGCCTTGCTGCTTAATTAAAAAACTAGTTGATGGTGTCCTGCATATGTGATATATTTTTTCCTATATGAAGTCATTCTTTTTTTGAACAAAACTCAAAACAGAGCCTATTAATCTTTCAGTCATTTCTAAAATAATAATTCCACATGCATACTACCCTTTAGGGCTAAGCCCCGGGTGTTTCAAATGTCTGGCTCCGCCTCTGGTTTGGAGTCTGACTGTTTGAGGCTGTGGACAGGTGTCTTTTATACAGATGATGAGTTCAAACAGGTGCCATTCATACAGGTAACGAGTGGGGGACAGAAAAGCTTCTTACAGAAGACGTTACAGGTCTGTGAGAGCCAGAGATTTTCCTTGTTTGAGGTGACCAAATACTTATTTTCCACCCTGATTTACGAATAAATTCTTTACAAATCCTACCATGTGAATTCATGGATTTTTTTTTTCACATTCTGTCTCTCACAGTTGAAGTGTACCTCTGGTGCAAATTACTGACCTCTGTCATCATTTTAAGTGGGGGAACTTGCACAATCGGTGACTGACTAAATACTTTTTTGCCCCACTGTATGTGTGAACTAATCATACAAATAACAGTATGAATATAATTGTCAACTTTGACGGTTAAATGTTTTACTTTGTCCTGCTCTTCCAGAAGATGGTGGGACAGAGGCAAAGCCATCAGGTTGGTCAACATTTTCAGGATTTTCACTGAAATTAATCCCATTTCTGTGACGCTGAACAGAAGAGCATCACATCAATATCCTGCTTATGTGCAGTTAAATCTTCAGCACAAAGTTGTTTTGAGGCCCTGGAGAGAAAATATTTCCAGAAATGTTACATATAACCAATATGTTAAAATACACCAACAAATATGTACACTTTAAAATCCTTAATTACTTTTACTCAAGTATTATTTCCTTGTCATCAGAAGAACATCTTGTTGAGAAGAGATGGTATTGGTACAAGTATCGGGGTTGGTATAAGTATGGCAACAGATACTACCGCTATTTTCCCTATCGTTTGGATTGGGCTCATGCTCAGGTAAAAACAGTGATTTGGATTTTTTCATTTGTCCCATCTCTGTTAATTCCCTTTAATATTTTATAAAGTCCAGCTTGGTTAAATCGCTTTTTTTTTCTTTGAAATTTCTGGTGTCTGTTGATCTGCACTACAGAGACACTGTCAGTCTATGCATGCAAACCTGGCATCTGTACGCAACCTCAGAGAGTACCGGGTGATTCAAAGGGTCATATATCGTGCCACTCACAGTTACCCAATTACATGGCTTGGAGGCTCTGATGCTCAGAAGGTATATTACTGATCATGAAACAAAGGCTTGCATATCAAGCATTTTACTTTGATAATTTTCTATTTATGTACATAGTTTTAAATGCATTATTGTCCATTTTGTTCTGTTTTATAGGAGCATCATTGATTTTGGATCGATGGAACTCCTTTCAGTTTTACGTACTGGTGTCGCAGAGAGCCTAACAATGCTCGCCGCGGAGAGCCTAACAATGCTCGCCGCAGTGAGCACTGCATGCACATGAACTGGTCAAGTAAGTATATGAATAAAGTGTAATGCTGATGTTGGGGGTATCCAGACTTGTTTGGTGTGTCAAATACTTACACTGGTTGTTTCAGTTCAAAATAACAGTATCTTTCAGTTAATATTACATAACAAAACATTGTGGTATTTCATTAAATATGAATATATATGTATATATCAAATGATATCTATATATTTATGTATTTATATATGTTGTGAAACTATAGTCAAAAGGTGGTTTGCTGTCATAAAAAACGAAATCTTATCCTCAGTACAAATAAGTATGTGTTCATGTTATCATGATTTCACTTAATGTTGGTTTTTGGTGCTTAAAGGACACAAGTGCATGAACGATATCTACTGTCACTACCGATACCCATATGTCTGCGTCTGGAAAAGAAGATAATTCCTGGCATGATGGTATGGTTCACTGGACAAAGAAGCAAATGATCTCATATATCCCCCTTGAAAAATCCCATTTTACATCTTTACTTCTTTTTCTTTGCTGTAACGCTATATAAGGAACGACACGACAAGTGACATAAAGTGGTTTTCTCTTTCAACAGGAGCAAACTGAATGTGCAATGGAAAGAATGCTTTTAGTAAATCTTTATTCTCCAGAATGAACTTTTCTTTTTCGTCTTCATGATTAAAATCTCAAGCATTGAATCCAACTGGTCTGTGCGTGTGTTCCACATCTCACATATTTTGGGGTCTAATAACTAAAGTCTGAGACATCCACCTGCATCATTCCATTTAAGAGCAATCACGTCTTCGGCTCTGCTCATCTGCGTCTTATGTGCATGAAAGCTTTATGGTAGAAAATGTGAACATGCATAATGATTGCTGTGAAATTTTAGCTTCATATACACTCAGAAAAATAAAGGTGCCAACTGGAACCAAAAGTGATTCTTTAGACTGATGCCATAGAAGAACCTTTTTTGGTGCCACACTGCAAATTTCTTGTAGCTTAACAAGATTTATTGTCTTAAATTTAGCCAGATTATCTTGTCCATCTTGTTTTGAACATTACAAGCTAGTTTCCAGTCTCATGTGTTAGATGATTAGACTTGTTTCAAGTATATATTGCTTTTTTTCTTATTTAGTCTGTGTTACAGGAAAAATGATTCTATGTTTCTTTACCTTCTTTTAAATGTGCAAGCATGCCCTTTTGTCTATGGTTAGATTAGTTTAGAATTATCTTTTTAGACTTTCTCAGCAAAGACATACTGTTTTGGGACATATTGTTTTAGATTGTTTTATCTCTCATAAATCCAAAAATGAACCATTTCACATTTATTTCAAGCAAAAATAGCTTTTAGATAGAGTGTAAAACAAAAAATTATCTTAAAATAAGAAACACACACCTTTTTCCTTGAAATAAGAAAGTCAATCATTGGAAGGTATATTTATACCTGAGACCTGTCACAGATGTATTTGTTACCATGTAAAATAAGCCACTTTACTCTAACGGCATGATGTATAGCATCTTCAATCACCAAAAACTCCATATTAGCAACCTCTGATACAGGACCTAGTCCTTTCTCATTTACAGATATTGGATGCTCAGTTCCTGCTTCACTTTGACAACACTCCAGCAGCTGATTGTGCTTTACAAGAGACTTGCACACATCCTTAAAGTTTAATTTGGCTGACCATTGTTTTAAAAAAAACAAACAAACAGTGTTTAGACTCAAATTTCATACACGTATGACAAATTACAGGTCCCAGGGCAATAATCTGAGAGGGAAGATGCAGCATGTAATCTTCTATCATTTGTTTAGTTTGGACACAGTTTGTAAAGACGCAACTGGGGCAAAAAGTATTTTAACAATTTCAATTAAATCAAAATAAACTGGATAAAGGGATTTTTCTCTACAACACTGTCCAATAAGAATGGCAAAATCTTGATCAATATAAGCATTTGTCCAGAGGACTGTTTTAATCTGTTGTCACTTGAAGCTAAAGTAGCATTAATTTTTTTTTATGAATTATAGAAAATTTTTTGAGACATTTTATTAAATTCAATGAGTTTATATTCCAAAAATCTCTTTTTCCCAAAGTCCGTTTTTGTTTCATAATGGGGTTTTTCATAATGGTGTATTTATTTCAGAAGGTCATTTAACAACTGAATTTCTTATTCCGGCAATCAGGGTCAGTGGGTGGGACCTGAACGCTCATTGGCTGCTGCTTAAACAGGTGCTTAAAATTAAAGTGTCTCAAAATGTTTCTATTGTTACAAAAAAGAATCGTAGTGAAATAAATATTTAATTAAATATTATAAAAATACACAATGTAAAATAAAAATTAAATGACACGTTTTAACACTTTGGTGTTCCATAGTCAAGTTTATATTAAAAAGTGAAATAATGTATTAGCACCAGAGCTGGGCAGTAACGCGTTACTGTAATCTGATTACTTTTGTCAGGTAACGAGTAAAGTAAGGGATTACTATTGCAAAAACGGTAATTAGATTACCGTTACTTTCCCGTAGGAACGCTGCATTACTGCGTTACTAAAACCATGATTTTTTTGCGAGAATGTCTCATGACAGTGACGTAAGCGAGTGCGACGTTCGTGACAACAGCTGTGTGCAGATCAACAATGTATAATATATCGAGTGCGGAGAGAGTATGAGCATGCAGCGTTTAAAGCGTGGAAGTACTGACCTTACTTTGGTGTCGAGCCAAACGGACTTTAACGTGTGTTTGAACGAGCTGACGGTTCACTCGTTAAGCCGAAAGAAAGATGCTTTAATCACATGAGTCACACATGTGTCCACTGTACCATCTGGGAACTCTTCTTGTTTCGTAATAACACAAACACTAAATCCTCCTTCTCTGGTGCTGTTTTGTAGCAGTGTATACACCTGAGACTGTCACCTGTCTGTCTGTCCTGCACTCTCTCTCTTTTTCTTTCTCTCTGATTGTGTAATAAAAGTATGAACATGTGTTTATAAGTTACACTTGTGTTTGAATCCTGCACCTTATCACACATTTGATTTCCATGTGTGACAACTGCAAGTGTCCAGAGTGAGGACAGACTGAGGGACCCACTACTTCACATCATCTGTGAGGCTTTGCACCCCTGATGATTCACCAGGACAAACTCAGCAGTGTGTGAGGAAGAGGAGGAGGAAGAGCCAGCAGCAGCTGACAGATGGAGAGAATAGACGGACTGTTCCCTGTTTGTGAAGGACTGCTAGGAAAGTTTAACATAACTAATTGTCTGTCCTGAATCAGTCTTATTAGGTAATGTTCAAATAATTTGATCATCCCAGTGTTTGCAGTGTGGGAGAAAGTACTCAGGGCCTTCAAGTTACACAGTATGAAAGGCAGCAACAAGTTTAATGTTCAGAATAATAAAGTATGTATCAGCAGCAGAATGGACCTAAAAATAAATGTTTGTTCCAGTTCTATGAAGCTTTGAGTATTTTGGATTAGTAGCACTGCTGTGTTTGTTGCATCATATTGCTGTAATTGTTTATATGCTTTATATATTCTGAGGTAAGTTGATCTATAGTGTTACATCATATTCTATAAGGATGTTATGTGTTTGTATACTTTCTGCCCAGTTTGACCCATTTAGCAGAAGTCAGCCTGTTTAAGGCTCTGATATCTATTCTGTATGACTTAAAGCAGTGATGACATGGTCTGAGTTTCTCACCCAATAAAGGAATATTTCATATATCAGTCTACTCTTCATTCGATCAGAAACAGTTATCACAGCTCGTACATTTTCTTTTTATACATATATGTAAGCAATGAGCCAAATTTAGTAATGCCAACATACTGAAGGAACAACATTTGTGTCACGATCCTGGGTCTTATGACCCAGTGTTTTGAGTTTAGTTTATTTGGATGTTTATATGATTAAGCTCATTAGGTTTTCTAGTTCATTTGTTATTAGTTTCCCCTTGTGTCTTCCAACCTCTGTTAAGACTCCCTTGCCCTTCATGTGTTAGATGTCTGTTATGTTGTCAAGTTCATGTAGTCATGTCTGCGTTTCATTATGTTTCCTATTTTATTCTCTAAGAGGTTCTGTGTTTTGTTTTACTCTTTCCCTCTGGCGTTGTTATGTCCACGTTGACCACAGTCTGTCAGACTCGGCCCCCACCTGTCCAGCACCATCACACTCAGCACCGGGTCTCCACAAGGATGTGTTTTGAGTCCCCTCCTGTTTACGCTCTACACATCCGACTGCTCCCCTACCCATCTCTCAAACACCATCATAAAGTTCGCGGATGACACCACAGTGGTTGGACTCATCTCAAGGGGGGATGAGTCGGACTACAGAGATGAGGTCAACAGACTGACTGAGTGGTGTTCAGTTAACAACCTCCAACTGAAGACCACGAAAACTAAAGAACTTATCTTGGACTTCAGGAGGGGCAGAGCAGACCCGGTCCCACTTTACATTCACGGGAGCTGTGTGGAGAGGGTACGCTCCATGAGGTTTCTGGGCGTGCAGATATCTGATGACCTCTCCTGGACTGCAAATACTACAGCGGTGGTTAAAAAGGCCCAGCAGCGTCTCCACTTTCTGAGAGTGCTCAGGAGGAACAACCTGGAGGAGAGGCTGCTGGTGACATTTTACAGAGCCACCATAGAGAGCATCCTAACGTACAGCATAACAACATGGTATGCAGGGTGCTCAGCTGCAGACAGGAAAGTACTGCAGAGGGTCATCAACACAGCCCAGAAGATCACTGGCTGCTCTCTGCCCAGCCTGGAGGTCACTGCAAACTCTCAGTACCTCAGCAGAGCTGGCAATATCATCAAGGACCACTCTCACCCCAGCAACCAACTGTTTGAACTATTACCGTCAGGCCAACGGTACAGGTCACATAAAACCAGGACAAACAGATTCAGGGATAGCTTCTTTCCCAGAGCTATCACCGTAGTAAATAAGCACAAAAACAATTGAACCTGCTTAGCTATACCATACTGTCACTGCCATTATATTATGCTGCTATTCATACTGTCATTATATTAATGCTGCTATCCTGTATATATCGTACTTACTATTGTTTGAGTACTTGCGATTATTTTATTGTACTTTTTATATTTTACATTTATATTTATTATTTATCTTGCACCAAGGGAGTGGCACTCCAATTTCGTTGTACTCTGTACAATGACAATAAAGGCTATTCTATTCTATTCTATTCTAAAGCAGCTTTTTGAGTTTAATTTTGTTGTCGTGAGTTTTGCGTTTTGGTCCTTCTCCTGCCTGTACACAGTCGAAACATGACAATTTGTCTCTTATATATGATACACCTATGTATACACTGTCAAAGATACTTTTCTTTGAGTGAAGATTTAAGGTGATAAGACATATAAATAACTGCAACTTGAATCTGTACTGAAGCTCAGTATTTGACACAGAGTTCATGTTCACTGCTGTAATAGCTAATAATGATTAATATAATAACTATAATATTGGCCATATTATATTTACATTACCAAATTGATATGACTTTAGTCTCATGAACAACATCAGCTAATTGTTATTTACTAACTAATCTTAAATGACTGTTCAGTACAGAAATGAAGCCCAAAAATTATGTTTTACTGTCCTGTGGTCTCAGCCTCAGATACTTATCAAATCACACAAAGCTCTTGTAGAAACAAACAAACAAATCAACAAAAAAAATTTGTTCTCCTTCATTTTTGTCAAACAAAGTTGTATGACACGTTTCCAGCGGTTAGTATCATGGTTGCTAGGCAACCTGGGAAGCGCGACGGAGACTAGACTGTCCCATACAGACAAACTTGCTGTTTATTTTGCAAATCGAGCTCAACACTGCCCCTAGCGTCCTGGAGCACTTCCATAGTGTTTTGGAATTTGCATGTGTTTTGGGGTTTGCAAGTGTTTTGGATTTTGTACGTGCTTTGTCTCTAGGGGCCACCGTAGCTCTGTCCATTATCTCACTGCTTTAATCAAAGGACACGAGGGAACAGGTTTGGACTGGATTCTGTTAAGGTAATTAACTTTTTCTTGCAAACATTTAAGGTTCTTTTAGCTTTGACTTACTGTAGTAACATCAGTCGTGGTCAAATATTAAGTTTTACCAAGGCAGTGTTTATGTTTTATGACCAAAATTACATTTAACCAACACGAGTTTATTCAAATTTTATTTGCAAGTCCAGTTTGGGTAATGAAATTAAAGATAACACAAGGGAATAAAATAATGCACATTTATGAAAGACATCTTTACCTATAGATTTACTTTAAGCTTCATTTAAAGTAAAGTAAAACCTGACATTTTTTCGTCTGAGTCTGAGACCTGACATTTTTTTCGTCTGAGACTGACACCTGACATCTTTTTTCCCAAGACCTGACGCTGTCCTAAAATGTACACCGTACAAGTTCCTCCCTTCAAATCCCTCCCACTCTGAGACAAGGAGCTGAGAGAGAGAAAACAAGGGTCAATTATAAAGAAGAGAGAAAAGTGAAACCCTCCTCAGAAGGTCTGACTTGCATACCTGCAGTTGACCTGTGATGGACTCCAGTTTGGCGTTCACGCCATCCCAGCGGCGGCTGCACTCCCTCGCCAATGCCAGCAGCCGAGTCTGCAGGGTGCCCTGGAAGAGCAGAGTTACTGTTCGACTCCTCCTGGTCAGGCTCTCCAGCTGGATGAGCCGAGGTCTCCCCTCTTGCCGTAGCCTCTGAACACACAAACACAAATTGCATCTGAAGCAGGAGGTGCAGATTGTTTTTGCTATTCTTTTCTAAATCCATTCTTGATCACGTGGAGGTATTTGGAAAACTTTTTGGCCACCGGACGACTGTTGTCTCGCAGAAAGTCATATCAAATGTATGCGATACACAATCAATTCACAAGAACACATTATAAAAAACAAGTTCAGTTCTTGCCTGATTTCAACTGAATTCTGCATCAAAACAGGGTGACAGAATTAAAACGAGTGTTTGCAGCAAATGTGAGCACAAAGCCTCACTTTGTACAAGCCTGCTATTAAAGTTCTCCTCTATGCAGACGACTTTCCTGTTTTGAAGGCACAACTTGGATCTGCTGTACAAATCTTATGGATACACGCTAAATGAAACAGTAGTGTGCACGACTCCAGATTCTGATCCCTCATCCTAATAAGTCCATAAACCAATGGCTGACATGGGTTTTATCATAACGGTGATAAATATACAACATATGTTCTTAAGACTAAAAGTATAATACAGATTTTAGTCTGAGAGATTTGATGTTCATTTACCTGCAGATGCCATAAATGTGCCTGCTCCGTGGTTTTCCACAACGTTTTGCAAACTATTTAATACAGGAAGTAAGTGAACTAAAACAGGTCATCTTTATTTGTGAGAGGACCATATTAATGAAACAAACCTCAATGACATCATAGAGATCCCTAAAGATGCTCCTGCTGCTTTTCTTCCTCCTCATCCTAAACTTCCTTCTCCTTGTACTCAATTGTAATTCAGTCTAATTGTGTTTCTCCCTCCTCTTTCTCATTTTGTTGGAGCTGTGAACAGAATTACTGTGAATCTGAATTAATTTGTGCAAACAAGAAAAATCTACAGCTTTTTGGTCAGAGGTGCTCTTGTGATTTAAGCCGGGTAGAGTAGATTTATGTGTTGATGCTACCTGCTTCAGCTCTGGCTGCTGAGTGATATTTACACCCTGGCTGGATTACAAACTTTAACCACGTGCTGAACTATGGGCCAGTGTTGATACCTCTTGTTAGTATGGCGTCTGATAGGTTTGTAGCTTAAACCTATTCGCTGGAACGTTCAAGACAATTCAGTTACACAGCAAAAAGCATTGACACCAAGCAGAGCTCTTTATGATTTTCGTATACGAGGGAGACCAACTGGACAAACGTTGTTCCTTCGCTTGACCCCAGTCGCTCTCGTCCGCTCCCTCGTAACACTGCTCTTTTATTGAGGTTACATGAATATACATAGGTTCATTAACATATGACTTCTACATACAAAGAGTACCTTGCCTGTGCGTTGTGTAAGCATGTGTGTGTGTGTGTGGTCAGAGTGTGACCCCATACATGACTTCCTTAAACCTGCTGGTCTGGAAATCCAGCAGTTCATTCTAAACAAAAGGCACTTGGAGTAAAACAGATATAGATGTGTTTGCTATACCATATATCAGCAAGAAAAGATACGACCTCTTCCCATGACCCTAAGATTGTGAGTGTGAATGCCAGAACTCTCTGGAATGCACACGAAGTCTTTGCAGACTCCTAAGTCACTGCAGGCTCCTAAGGATCACACATCCTATCACTACACAATTGATTATACACCTCTAAGCATATATGGTTAAATATCTCTAAGCATAAATGACAATCAACAATACAAATCTAACAGCGTCTTCTTGGCTTAATGTATGATGGTCGATAAATGAAATGTACAAAGAAAATTTAACTATATTACAAAAGGACATTATCTTGGTAAGATCAAATGATCGGAGCATAACTTGTCAACTAGTCCGAAAATAAGTTATACAGGAACAGTCAAAGACACACCTTCTCATGTCACATTTCTATTCATTCAAAACACTTATGCATAGCTGTATTTTATACAGCTCTTACAGAATTCAAAGTACAGGTTCATGTGAGTATTAATGTACGGCTCAGCTCTACTGAATTTCTGAGTTTCTAGAGCAGACACAGAGCTCATGTCACAACAGGCTTCGGGCGCCATTTTAGTGACTTTAACAATATTATAAATTTTAATATCGGTCTAGCTGGCATTACGTTATGTACGCAGCACGCAATTGAACCACATATTTTAGAAGCCAAAGGTTAAAATTAGTTGGGAGCATCTTCACTTAATTATAACAGTGGTTTTTTCTTTTAAGAGAACAGTTCTGTATACCGATACTAAATTGCATTAACGTCAACGGCTAAAGTATCTAACACAGCTAATCGCTACTGTTAGCACAGCATTAACAACAAGCTACAATGATGAGTAACAAAAACAAAACAGTAAAAAGGTTTTTAATGAAAATGTTATACAACAGTCCCAGAATCCAGAGCTTCAAAGATCAGCAGGTACTCAAGACTGTTATCCGCGATATCTCACGTCTCTCTCTCGCTGTCATTTGGCTCGAAACACATATTAACAAATTGCTCAGTGATGAACAAGTACTGTTTCCACCATGTGGACAAAATACTTCATTTGTTATCTCTGCTGAATAATACATTCATCCATGAAGGCATTTGAACTTCTGGATCACTGGGTACTTCATGCCATATAAAGCCAAATTGATTTGTGATTGTATAGTTTTTATTTCAACATGAAGACAAAGGGGTACTAAAACTAGTCGCAGAGGTGAAATGGATGATAAAGTGTGCATATCAGACCTAGAAAGTCATTCTCATAGAGGAAGTATTAAAAAAACAAAGCTTCTAACTTTTCTGTCTTTTTCCATGGCCTCACTGAGTCACAGCCTGCTTTATGAGTCCTATAAACCAGCCAAGCACAAGCCAACCTGACACCCGAATAAGGTTGAAATTTGATAATATTGTTGTGCTTTAATATGATCGTTAAAGTGAACCGACCATAATTGTGGCATGATCGGTTAGCCAACCATCTTGATAACATTCTGAAGAAGCAGCCGCTTTCAAAACATCCTTTAACTCTGAAGTTGTGTCACAACAGATGGATTCATAGCTACCAAAATATTTTTAAATGTAAACTGTATCGACAGAAATGTTTGTGAGCTGTGACTTTGTTTTGTGCCTCATCCATGCCAAGAAACTTCCAATAGCAGCATTCCTGCTCTACAAGAAAGATACATTTAGTATGTTAGACTTTGCTGGGAAAAATTAGAAAATTAGAAATATTTGCAGTGACTTCCAGATGGTATTGCATGGTGGATCAAAATCTGGTGGTGCTTATAATATTAGAATTCCATTCATTTTGACAAGATCCTCAACATCTTTGGTTGAAATGCAGCCTCTAACTACGACAGAGGCTACACCATGTTTTACATATGGCTATACCCATATGGAAAAGATATATATAAATCTTATAAAGTTTGTATCTGTCTTGTGTGAAACTTGTGTGAAAACAGATATAAGATCCCTTGAAAAATTATATAATGAAACTTGTATGTTTTACTAAAACAATGTATGAAAGTAATGCAAAAGTGGCCACTTTCATGAGTAAATCATGTAAGCCTTATATGATTTACTCATGAAAGTGGCCACTTTCATGAGTAATCACATATAAGTTTTTACTATTTCTTTTCCGTATGGGTAGACACTCACTGTGCCTCCCTGTCGACTTTTTTCTTCTGGCAAAAATCTCAAATCTTGATTAATTACTCCTTCACACCTGATACAACTGATTTCCGTCCAGTTCATGTGTAATTTGGCATACTCCCTGGCTCCATTAGTAGAGAATGGCCTCGTAATGGTCACCCTTCCACTGACACCATTTCTGCTGAAGCCTCAGTGAACTGCAGATGAATCAACTGAAGGGTCAGACAACCCATTTGAGTTAGGTGCTTTTTAATGGCTGGATGATTCATAGGTCAGGTGCTGATGATAAGTAAAATTAAGTCATCATAATTTTACATTAAGGAACAAATTCTGAAATTACTCTGCAATAATGATTGATGCAATTTTTAAACTTTTTAGTACCACTTACTTTATAACGCTTTTTGTTGTCACATGCCCACAACTTTTTCAAATGTGATGCTGGTATCTGATTCAAAATTAAGATTATTTAGTAATAGTAAAATTCTTCACTTTAAAAAGTAGTTAATTTGTTATTAATTCTGTGTTCTATTGTGAAATTAAGACTTTGCAAGATTTAATGATGCTTTTTTGAAAAACACAATAAATCTTAATTAAACATTCTGTGGTTACATTCTGTGGAGCCTCTTTCTGGAGTACTGAATCTATAAAATTAAATGAGTAAACGAAAGGAGAAGAAGACAATTATTTTGAAAGAAGTACAGGGAAAGCCTGGCTGGCATGTTTTATTTTCTTTATCAGTTCCTGGTTTTGCGACTACAAAGAAACACTATATACAGAACGTGGAGCTGTTCAGCACCTTCTCACTCAAAGGCTGAAAGTACTCCCTGGTGTTGAAAAGAAAAAAGACAAAATATTCTACAATTTACTGCAAACTCAGATTCTTCTGTCCTTTCTTCAATGAACTGCCATTCGCTTTGGGTCTTCTGTTTGCTGCTGACTGTGTCTGCACTTCTTTTTGCAATGATGGCTCTGATCACTGCTGCATGTAAATATTGCAGTATAATATACATAGTGTATTTATGTGTATACCTATGCAAAAAAATACAATATACATCTTGTATATGAATACAGGAAATGAATAATTTATTATCCAAGTTAACATTTAATGTTTTAATCTTCCAGATGAAGGGGCAAGGATGGGTCAGAGGGATCAGTTAAACCACCTTGGTTAACATTTTCAGGCTTCCCCCCCCCAGATAGTTACATTTCTGTCACACTGAACAGAATAATGAACAAGGCTACCAAAACACTGCAAAACACTAGTAAATATTTAATACAGTGAAATTCAGAACAGGAATACACAGAGCCAGGCTTCACACAGTCATGAGGGATTGCACAACAATGAACAGATAGAGATAATCAGATTACAGTAACGCTTTACTAGTAACTCACTACTGCCCATCTCTGCTCATGAGCTGCTATAACATGAATCAGCTGGCTGAATTGCCACCGCAGCATGCAGTCAAGTATAGAGTCTAGCTAATGACCAGTGTTAGGGAAGTTACTTTGAAAAAGTAAAAAGTTATAGTTACTAGTTACTTCTTCAAAAAAGTAACTGAGTTACAATATTATAAAAGTAACTAATTACTAGGAAAAGTAACTTGTGCGTTACTTTAAAAAAACGTTTAGTCACTGCGGGTCAGGGTATAGTTGGCTGTTTTTGAATACTTATGATTTTAACTTTGCATTTCCCAATGAAAAACTATTTACCTTGCCTTGTTTCGTATCATTCTTTTCAGCACAACCTCACGTCTGAATTGACTATTATTTTTTCATTTTGCCATACTGTATTAACACACTGATCTAAAATAGGACTAAAAACATAAAATCAGAGTATGGTTAATTTTTTACTGTAACAACCACAAATTCATGTTTAACCCTTTAAGACCTACCATGGAACCAAGTCCGCCAGAGCTTATATTATATTTTTACATGCTGTGGAGCCATTTTTGGGAGCATTTCAAGTTGCTATACATCAATACAACCATTATAGCCCAGATTTTAATAATATGTATTCATTAAGTGCATAGTAATTACATAAATTGCAAAAAAGTGCAATAAACTACAAAAAAATTGACAATCGTTTTTGATTTTTTTAACATATATTTGTAGTTAGAGAAATTTAAGAGGCTTATCCCTCAAAACTGTAAATACAAAAAAGTTGCACAAAATAGTTTCCCACCACAGGAAATTTATTTTGAGTGTCTTCATAGTTATATTTTTGAAATACACCTATTTTTATACACTGCAGGAAAAACGAAAATAAATATTATACTGCAAATTTGCAAAAAAGCAGCATATGCATCAAAATAAACTATTTCCAGCAGTGCAATATGAGTCCTAAGCATCCCAGAAACGACACAGAAAGTCATAAAGTCAAAGATAACTTTTAAAAAGAGCAGTATAGGCCCCGAGGCCCTGATCGCAAAAAAGACTACATTTCCGCGAAAATGACGTCACTTCCGGTTTCGGCCAGGTAATGGCGGAAATGCAAAAGTTCGCGCTGACGTCTATTCCAACGTAGGAAGTGTTTTGAACAGCTGATCGGACCGGCAAAGCGTGTTTCTGGAATATTATGTTTTTGTTCCTGCAAGCGCTTTTTATGCAGTTTTTGCAAAGCTTTATGTGGAAGGAAACCGTGACCTAGGACAAGCTGATGGCATAAGATGTAAGTACAACTCCTCCGGTTTCATATGCAAAAAAAATTTTTGCGCTAGCTTACGTGGTTGCAGTGCTACTGGGATTTAAAAATAGTTACGCATAACAGAGCGTTCCCGCTCCGATCGGCTCTAAAGGGTTAATGCAGGATTTTCATAACTTGAAATGCAAATATTGTAAGCTTTAAATTTTAAAGACCTATGCTCAAGTTTTGCAAACAACGATGTTATATGCAGCTCTTTACCTAAAAATGCAGCCAACGCATTTCTTATAACTATTTTGAGCTATTTACAGAACAATCAGGTGTTCTACATAAAAAAAGATAGCACAAAAATTATTTGTGCCACTCCAAAAAATAACTTCTATTCACTATAAGACAGAGGAGTAGTGATGTGCGATACCACTGATTTCCTTTCCGATCCGATACCAAGTAATATTCAGGGTGGTATCGACGATACTGATCCGATACCGATACTTTGTACAAAAGCGTATTTTATTTATTCTATCTCAATTATAGCATCATAATGATTACAGGACATCAGATTACTTGTTCTTATCACTTAATAATGCAGAGTTCATCATATAGAAACTGAAGTTGTGCACTATCTAAACACCTTGCCTGCCTGCAGCACTAAAGGACTCCGTGAGAGACGTCTGTCTCGCCCTAGCAGCACCTGTCCCTCTCCTCCTCTTCAGTTCGCCTCAACATATGCTCGTCATATTCTGTGATATGATTTACTCTGAGGTGTTTGACAAGGTTAGTGATGTTGCCACAACCATACATGCCAACCCTCCCGATTTTTCCGGGAGAATACCGAATTTTAGTGCCCCTCCCGAAAATCTCCCGGAGCCACGATTCTCCCGAATTTCTCCCAATTATCCACCCAGACAACAAAATTTAAAAAAAAACCAAATCGCAGAATTCATAGCGCGGGCCCAGCCAATTCCAGTTTCCAACAATGACGGTTCCTCAGGTGGAAGCAGCCTCTGAATTTGGACACCCCCGCTGCTTCCGGGCCAGCCAATAATAACGGTGACATTTAACGTATTTTATCCAATAAATAAACACTGTAAAATGTATTTACAACTCCCCCCCCCCCAACAGCCCTTTTGAATGTCTCCCTAGTATGGCCACAACACCTCACTCTTGGAGCACGTCTCAGCTGTTTGTGGAGGTAAAATAAGTCTGCACGTGACTCTGATTATGCTCAGCCATTGATGTTGTTCCTTTGAATGTAGACAATCCGAATGTTATAGTTTCTTTCCACTGTGCTCTTGTTAATGACAAACTACAAATTTACTCTAAATTACTAAAATATCGATATTTTAATGTGAGAATCGATTCTAGAACATAAATGATTGGTATCGGAGGAATCGATATTTCAGGATCGATCCGCACATCACAAGCCTGATAAATGCAGGCCTGACAGCAGGAGGTTTATCACGTCTCCTGTTTTCCACTTGGAGACAGCGTTTACACTGCAGTCTGTCTTTGGTGGCTTTTTGGCAGCACATCTGAGATTCAGCTGTTGCCTCACTGTTCTGACACACAAAACAAAACTCATCATCTACACTACACACTAACTACACACTCCAAACACGGTAAACATCACGTCTCAAAATTCGCTCACTCTCTTTCTTATGCTCTCTCGCTCATCACCATCACTCCTAAAAGTTCGACCTCTTCTTAAACAACCAAATGCCCAAAGGTTGCCATATAACTGTTTTATTAATCGACATGGTACAGTTTGCCAGCAATGGGAAAGGGGTGTTTTTTCTTTTCTTTTTGGTTGTAAGCAGAGAGTGCTCGCTATCTTTGTCCTTAGACAGTAAACGTGATTATATTAGTATATAAATAATAGTATATTATTTATCATAAAAACTGGTATATAGTTTGAAGTCCCTGCTTTTAACACAAAAATGGAGACTTAGCATAGCAACCTATGTCATCTTAAATTAAATTAAATGAGATTGATATGACATGACTGCTTTTCTTTCTCACCCCCCAGCTCCCAGTTAGCTGAAGACAGCTTCGGTAACGGGGTTGTAATGATAAAAATAGTAATTAGTTAGATTACTAGTTACTGGCTTTTATTCCCATCACTGCTAATGACCTAATAAATGTATTAAGTTGTGTTGCAGCAGGGACACATTTAAAAGTTTTAGGACACCAGCCCTCGGGACTGGAGTTTGACACCCCTGCTTTAACTGGATGTTTGATTTTTTTTTTTCCCCTAACATCCCACATAGCAAGCAGGTCTGGCCCGGATCTGGTATAAAGCTGGCACTTCTGGCTGACTTCTGGCATGATAAGACGTATGTCATCCAGATATGGGCCAGGCCTGGCATAGGTGGCACTGTCTATGTGATGGCATGCCACATCTGGCCCAATTGTGGTTTGGTTTATGTTGCCCAGGCTAAAAGAAAACAGGCCTGGTCCAGATCTGGCATCAAGCGATGGCAGAGTGTATGTCAACCAGATGCAGGCCAGATATGGCATTGTTGCACGATTTACTGTATGTTTCTATTTTAGTTAGAAGACCCTAATGCCATGTTGTAATACTATACTGCTATGGTAGCCAACATTTCAAATGCGGGTTTAACAGGTTTGTGAGTTTACACTTTATCCAAAACCTAGTGAGTGTTTACTCATCTGCGCGAGTGGATGGATATAGTTCAGGCGGTAGAGCAGGTCACCTATTGATCGGAAGGTTAGTGGTTAAATCCCTCTCTTCTCCAGTCTGCATGTCGTGAGTATGAATGTAGTTAGGAAGCACTCAGTTAAGAGAAAATGTGTGTGGTTGGGTGAATGTGGCATGTTGTATACTTTGAGTAATCTGGGAGAATTGAAAAATGCTATATAATAGTGATGTGTCAGTCGCGAACGAAATGGCTCTTAGAACCGGATCTTTGACGTGAACGATGCGCAGTGTTGGGGAGTAACGGAATACATGTACCGCCGTTACGTATTTAAAATACAAAATATGAGTAACTGTATTCCGTTACAGTTACCGTTTAAAAAGGTGGTATTTAGAATACAGTTACTTTGTTGAAATAATCAAATCAAATCACTTTTATTGTCACATCACATGTGCAGGTACATTGGTACAGCACATGTGAGTGAAATTCTTGTGTGCGAGCTTCACAAGCAACAGAGTTGTGCAAAATACAATAATGTAAACAAGCAATAAATGGATTACACTGCGGTACTTTCCTGTTTCATATTGTGGCGGGTCAGGACCATTGACTGTAGAAAACAGTCAATGGTCAGGAGTTTGGGTTTTCTTTGACAGCTACGTTCTGTTGCTCCAGGCGGCAGCGTTACGGTTGCCATGGTTACAGGGCAACGCTCTCTCTCTCTCTCTCTCTGCAACTGTGTGTTTCCTGGGTGAGAGAGCGCCTTTTTGTTGTTATTGTGCTAAGCTAACAGGCAGAATGCTACAAGCATAGCTCTAAAGAATGTAGCATCATGGGCAGTGTAGTCAGTGTTGCAGGGAGAATGGACTGCCATACCCGTTATGTGTCTGTGAGCAAGAGGAGGGAGAAAAAGGATAGTGGAAAAGTACTAGCAGTCATCGAGCAAAAACGGGAGCTAGAAGCATGTAAATATAATAATAACCACTGCAGCCAAGAAGAGTGCCTGACGAGCCCAGTTGTAAGTAAGCTATTAAGACTCGACTGTACACAGTGTTCGTGTTTTCCTCCGAAAACAATAAGTTCCGTTGGAGCAGCCTTTCAACGCCTCTCTCTGTCTCTCGCAAGAAAAATTGACCCACACAACAAAGTAAAGCTATTTTTCGGATACGAGCCGACACGGACCCCGCCGTATTAGTCAGAGGTCCCTTTACTACAGTTCGGAGTCGCGGACCTTCAGTAATAGTAATAAATCACACAGCAATAGTACATTCACGTAGTTGTAAAAAGCATGATAATATATTAAGTAATCCAAAGTATTCAGAATACGTTACTGTCATTGAGTAACGTAACGGAATACGTTACAGAATACATTTTGGGGCATGTATTCTGTAATCTGTAATGGAATACATTTTAAAAGTAACCTTCCCAACACTGACGACGCGAGCCGGCTCCATATCGCAAGCCGTGGGGTTTTTTTTGTTTTTTTTTTTCCTTTCTCTCACCCTCTCTTTTGCGTTGGGATGAGGGGGGAGGGGCGGACAGGGCAGGAGGGGGCAGTGCTGAATGACGTCATCGCCTAATTTGCATAATTGGTCATGCTAATGTTACTGTAACCTATGTTGTTGGAGAGAGAAATAACATCATGGAAGAGACATAAAGTGAGTAAAAAACGTCCTAAATGCATTTAGTTTATTTAGAACTACAAATTAAATTTCTTTTAGCAATTATTGTTTTTTTTTAATGTCACAATTCCAACCCTGCTCCTTTACCCGGGCTTGGACCGGCAAAAGTGACCCGAAATAGGCACTCTGGTGGAGTTAATTTGTGTGTGTTTATAAGTAGTTTTAAACCTTGTGATCCACAAAACAGCATAAGAGTAAAAGAGTAAAAGAAGAACTGACTGCATTATAGCGCCCGCTGCTTGTTGAGAGTAAAAGCAATACGCGCTTTCACGTCTTTTTTTAGCGACTTTTTTTTAGAGAAAAAGTCGCTAAGGGTTCTGAAAACTCGCTAAATATAGCGACAAAGTCGCTAAGTTGGCAACACTGGGAGGGGGAGACAGAGAAAGAGCCAGGAACAACAACGTCACATTAGAAAGGTATAGTAATCATCCACAACTATTTTCAGTTGCAGATGATAAAGGATTCAGAAAGTTTATTCATGCAGGCCCATATGACAGAGAATATGCATCTTCTTTTTGTTTTCATATTTTAATTTATATTTAATTGTGTTGTGGTTTGCAGTGTTTTGTGTTGTTTCACTTTAAATTTGTAAAAGGAAAAAGCTGAAAATTTAAATAGTTAAAAGTTGAAATGTGAATAGTTGATTTTTGTATAATATGATTTATTTATTACATTTTATGTGGAGTGAATAAATAAAAGTATATTTACGGTGGCCCCTACAGACAAAGCACATACAAACTTCAAATCACGTACGAACTCTGAAGCACGTACAAACCCTGAAGCACATACAAACTCCAAAACACGTAAAAAACTCCAAAACACGTAAAAAACTCCAAAACACGTACAAAAGACAACAGAAGTGCTCCAGGATGCTAGGTGCAGTGTTGAGCTTTTGTTACAAGCCAGCAAGTACCAACGACCGGATTTGGTGTGTGGTAGTAACAGGTAAATGAACACTTTTTTAAAATTATTTGAATATATATGAATGCTTGTGTATAAATACACAAACAATACACATGTGCTTTCATGCTTTCAATTGTGTAATTTAAGTGATCTGGTTAGCTCTGTTTTGGAAGTTCAGTTCATGCTAGAAATGTTTTTTGGAGTTTTTACGTGTTTTGTCTCTAGGGGCCACCACATATATTTATATATAAACATATATAAATAAAACCACTTTTTTTTACATTAGTAATTCCTTTTGTGCATAATTTTATATTATTGTTAATAATAAATTAATGAAAGCAACAAAACAACCCGAAGAGCCGGTTCGGAGCCAAAAGAGCCGGTTCGGAGCCAAAAGAGCTGGTTCGGAGCCAAAAGACCCGGCTCTTTTTAGTGAGCCGAACCAAAAGAGCCGGTTCTCTAAAAAGAGCCGGAAATCCCATCACTACTTCAGAAAGTGAAAAAGATATCACGAGCAGTGGAGATATTTCTGACAGCGAAGAAGGCGAAGAAGGGGAGGAATTTTTGCCAGGCACCGAGAAGCTTTGCAGCTCATCTGAGGAGGAGGAGGAAGAGACAAGACTGGAGGATGACCATCAGTGGAGATCTAAAAATGGAGAAATCATGTGGCAACCCACACATGAAGAGGTCCTGCCATTTTTTCCTCCTCCCATTTTAACCCCAGGACCAACCCATTATGCAATTGTTAGAATCAGCAGCCCTGGGAGCACTTTAAATATTTTTTTTGCGGAGGACATTATGCAGCTAATCCTGCATTTTACCAACCTGCAGGGCAAGCGGTCAGTAAAAGACTGGAAGAACATAGATGAGGAGGAGCTGCAGGCTTACATGGGGCTTCTGATCCTGGATGGCCTGTACAGGTCTCAACATGAAGCAACAACGAGCCTGTGGGATGGGGTGACAGGACGTGTTCTTTTTCATGCCACAATGTCAAAAAAAAGATTCGCGCAAATTAATCTGGCAGTAAGATTTGATGATTGTCTTTCCCGTCCAGGTCGCTACAGGGGGGACAAGCTGACTCCTATAAAAGATTTATGGAGCAAATGGAGCGACCGCCTGCCCAAACCTTTCAATCCAGGGAGAGATATATGTGTGGATGAACAGCTGATCCCTTTTAAGGGCCACTGTTCATTCAAACAATATATGCCCTCCAAACCTGCTAAATATGGGCTGAAGATCTGGGCCCTATGTGATGTGCAGACCTCCTATGCCTGGAGGCTTTAAGTGTATACAGGAAAGTTCTCATCAGCAAACAGGGAGGTTAACCAAGGCATGCAGGTAGTGCTTGAGTTGACAGAGGGGCTGCAGGGCCACACAGTCACAACCGACAATTTTTTGTACATCATTTCCTCTTGCAGAGGAATTGAGGAAGAGGAGGATGGCCCTGGTGGGCACTCTGCAGTTGACTGAGTTGCCCCCACAGCTGCTGAACGTTCAACACAGAGAAGTTCTGTCCTCTGTCTTTGCCTTGCCGCAACAGGGCTGTGGTATCCTACATCCCAAAGAAAAGAAAAAATGTTGTCATGTTGAGCACCAGGCACCATGAGCCACAAGTCCAGGACTCTGGCAAGAAAAAGCTCCAGATCATCCTGGATTATAACAAGTGCAAAGGGGCTGTGGATTATCTGGACCAGGTAAACACAATTATACATCAATTATTTGCCAAATTGCTTACGGTTTCTCATTATTATAACTGATAAAGTCAGATCATGTGATTATGATAGTTTTGATAGTTACAGAAAGGGGTGGGGGGGTCTAGTTTGATGCCCATAGGCAGAAAGAATCAATTTTCTATGGCTGTATAAATCTATTTATGTCATCTGATCATTTCTTTTTGTTTTGCAGGTTCGTGGCACCTACTCCTGCCGTCGGCAGACGCGCAGGTGGCCCATGTGTCTGCTCGATCACATGATTGATGTAAGCTGCTACAATGCTTTTGTCCTCTTCACTGCTGTGGACCCAGAGTGGAACAGACGAAAACACTACAAGCGGCGTCTGTTCATAGAGCAGGTTGGCAGAGCCCTTATCACCTCGACCATGATGAAGAGAACCCACCTGCCTAGAACACCGTTTGCAGCCAGCCTGGTCTTACAGGCCCAGGGCAAAGAGCAGCAGCAGGAGCAGGAGGAGGAGCGTTCCACAATGCGAAACCAGTGCACATCGTGTAAACAGCGCAGAAGAATTCCAAACTAGCTGCTGCAAATATGGTGCACCGGTCTGCAAAGTCCATTGCAAAATGCCTTGTGGTTCATGTTATAAGATGTAAATTACATCTTTGTTCAGTTTGTTGTTTTGTTTTGTTTGTTCAGCTCAGTTCAGTTTGTTTTTGCAATAAATTTTCATTGTTCCAAAAATAATAATGCATCCAAATCAATGTTGTTATCAATTATTGACCTATTCAAAGCTCTAATAGCCTTTTGCCAAATATTATATTTTGCAATTAATTTTTGGAAAATATTGCAGATTATGGGTTCCCGCCCCCAAAATAAACACGGGTCTTTATAACAATAAAGCCATAGTAACATAAAAATTATTTAAAAAATAATGAAAAACTTTATATCTATGGTTAGGTCTGAAGTTGTTAAAAAGATCTGATGTGAAAAAAAGAAAAATTAATTCATATATGATATTGCTCTATCACCTGTTGACTTGGGACCCGTTTGGGTCCCGAGGGTAAAGAGCAGATGTAAATTTTATGGGTGCCACAAGGATAAATACATCAAATATTTTGTGGTTGTACTCTGTGGACCTTCTTTGTGGACTAGTCAATGTGTCATTATTTTAGTTGAGAAAGAATCAGGTGCAGTGAAAGTATGTCCAGCATGAATCACATGTTACACATGTCACTTTTTCAGTGTTAGTTCCTAATTTTGAAGCTTCAAAGAAACAGTATATAAGCATCGACCATAGAGCTGTTCAGCACCTTTTCACTGGAAGGCTGAAGCTACCAGTCGGTGCTGATAAGAAATTCTACAAGAGGTCTACTATAAAATCTATGTTATCCTTTCTCTAATGCAGTGGTTCCCAAACTTTTTTCGCTGGGCCCCCCTTTGTTTTAGAAAAATGTTTGCGCCGCCCCCCGCACACCCTCGCGTGCACACACGCACGCACTAACACATCCTCCAACCACACACACCCATATTTTGATCAATTGCAGTTTATTTCACACCTCAAACATTTAGTAAACAATTAAGCAAATACAAGTAATCTGCAATAAATTGCAGGTAGTACGAAAGTAAACTACTAACTCTTTTACGCTACATCCGCACCTACACGGGTATTTTTGAAAACGCAGCTGTTTCGTCTACACGTAAACGGCATTTCGGATCACCGAAAACTGAGATTTTTTAAAACTCATTTTTTGCTTTTACGTGTGGACGAGGAATACAGAGTTCGTCATGCAACGTTAAAGGTATGTGCCTTTTTTTAACTCAGCTGTGCGCCACGTTATTGTTTACATGAGAGGAATTGCAGAATGGACGATAGTCAGATTAACAGTATTTTGTCTCTATCTGCAGGTTTTACAGGCTTACGGTGTGTTCACACCGAACGCGATAGAGGCGGCCAGAGTATCAGGTTTACATGTTAAGTCAATGGAAAGGCGCGATGACACGCGATTGCGGCTCCCGCGAAAATTCGGAAGCAGATTTGTGTCGCCAAAACGCCTGAAACGCGCGTCAGTGTAGCGCGTTTAGGCGTTTGACTCGCGAAAAAAAACACGCGTGTGAGTTTTTGTGTTGCATTTTGTGCATATGCGCGTTACGCGTCTACCGCTCGAGTTGGAAAAATCTGAACTCCAGCGTCAAATCGCGCCGTGACAACCAATCAGGAGCCTGGTGACGTGGCTGTTACCTAGGTCAAAGGGGCAGATCCAGCCAAAGCCCTTCATACTTCAATGGAAGGAAGGCTAATCAACGCCGTAGCAAACAACTCGGAGCCGTTCAACACCAGCTGCTTTCTGTACCGAGACAGGAATATAAAGGACCGAGCTTGGAGGAAGATATGTGAAGAGATCGGGCAACCTGGTAAGTTCATTCATTTCTCTTAAGTTTTCTCTAAAGTTTTCGCTGACCCGGGGAAGCCGCACAAAAGCTAGCAAGCCACCGCTATTTTCCCACTGACGTACAAATACCGTTCTGCTTTTATGCATGTTGTCATTTAGGAATATATTTTATTGTTTATTAATAAACAGCACACAGTGGTCCCGCTGTTCATCCGTCACTGCTTTGCTTTTTCGCTGATTTTTTATTGCACAGTACAGCATTGCATTCTGCAGCCTGATTGACAAATCTCCTTCGTGTCGTGTCTCCTGCGCTTGCCAAATTTATCATGTTTGGTTTTGATAACCATCACGTCCAATAGAAAAAACAGCACAAAAATACCCATAACTATGAGCCTCATTCGGAAATAGACACCTGCACCGCGAGGGGAAAAAGGTGCACGAAAGTGGCGGGCAGATGAAGACAAACCGCGGCATAATAATACTTTTACGTTTTGCAATCTACAAAGGTTTGCACTTTGAGAATCAAATGTGAGAACTGTGACCAATGTTCATGTGTGTGGGGAAAACAGTGTATAAAGTGCGTGACCAGGGGCTAGTTATTCTGAGAACCCCTGCTGCAATAAATAAGGGACCACTGTCTACTCTACGATTATTATATTCAACCTGTTAACATTTAATACTGTATTGATAGAACCAACTGATTCTGCAGCAGAGCATCCCCAGTCCCTGAGCTCCTGCTGCTGCACCCACAGATATGTACAGCAAGCATTGATAGCTTTTAACTCGGTGGGATTGCCTTGTGATCACCTTTACTAAATATCTACAACCAATCTGATTATATCCTGTTTTTTTTTTCAATGTTGAAATTAAAATCTAGTAGCAGCCTTCTCATTTCTTTGTGTTTTGTGCTGTTTTACAGGCCCACAGGGGAGGACGGCTCTGAGGCAGATGAGGGACGGGTCCCAGGACGGTCCATTGGCGCTGGAGCTGGCCATCCTGATGTCCCTGAAGAGGCCACACCAGTCTCCAATGGAGCAGCTGGGTCCTTTTTATTCCTGTCTCTCTGTAAATTCTTATATTTTATATATTTATGTTTAATGTTTTTCTGTTTGAGAATTTTAATATTATTTCAAATAAATTTTTATAATGACTAATGTCTCAGTTCTACTACACAGCAAATGTTGGCACACGACTTGACACATGTAGAATTTATTTCATATTATACTAATGACAAAATATACTAATACAGTGGGATGCAAAGGTTTGGGCAACCTTGTTAATAGACATTATTTTCCTGTATAAATTGTTGGTTGTTACAATAAAAAATGTCAGTTAAATATCATACAGGAGACACACACAGTGATACTTGAGAAGTGAAAAGAAGTTTACTGGATTTACAAAAAGTGTGCAATAATTGTTTAAACAAAATCAAGCAGGTGCATAAATTTGGGCACCACAAAAAAGAAATGAAATAAATATTTAGTGTATATCAATGTGTGTGTCTCCTATATGATATATGGGGTGCCTTTGTCTGGACGTGCTTCCCATCCAGAGCTGCACAGCACAGAGGAAAGTTCCAGCGCTCCTGGAATCCCTCTGTGATGGACCGCCAGTCTCCAGGTGAAGGCACAGCCATGAAGTCGTCCACTAGACAGTCCCAGATGGCCGTCGCTACCTGGGGGATGATCTGACACACCGACTCTGAAACTGAACGCTTGGTCCTGAAGGAGTCCCCGGTGACAAGGAACCTGGACAAAATTGTTCAAAATCAGTATTATGTGTACTGCAGTTACAAAATACATTATTCAAATTCCAAAATACTTTTGTGATGTCAGATTTAAATCAGAAAACTTAAATCTTACATAAAACATTTTGTAATTATAAGGATAATTACAAAATGTATATTAGATCATATCTAAAACTGTTGTGTTTTGTTTTAACTTTAACATATCATAATTTGATTGGTAGCAACTTTTGCCACTACAGTGAGCCAATCACTCATAATTCCTAAACATGTCAATCAGGCAGGAATGAAGTAAGACATTAATAGAAATAAAGAGTTGTATGTTGACATGTAGCCCTTTCCTTGCTTAAATCATTAATATTTTTGAAAAATTAATCTGTGATAAGACAGCTTATCAAGATAGAACCATGTAACTAGAGATGAACCAATTTCAATTTCAATTTTATTTCTATAGCACATTTAAAAGTCACAGGTACAACAAAGTGCTTCACAGACGAGCCATATTTGCAGATTTACAACAAAAGAGAACAGTCAACAACAAAAAAATACAGTTATAGAATGGTAATATTACAACAAGCACGAACCGGAAGGAAATTATACTAAGTGGTTTGAAAGGCGAGCTTAAACAAATGGGTTTTTAACTGTGATTTGAAAGATTGAGTAGTTTCCGACGCACGGACATCAACCGGCAAGCTGTTCCAAAGTTTTGGTGCAGCAAAAGCAAAGGCACGATCCCCTTTCGTCTTTAGTCGAGACATTGGTTGCATTAGGAGCCCCTGATTAGAGGATCTGAGTGCCCTTGTGGGGATATATAAATTAAGAAGGTCAATCAGATAGCTAGGTGCCAGGTTATTTAAAATTTTAAAAGTGTATAGAAGGATTTTAAAAACAATACGGTATTTGACAGGAAGCCAATGAAGGTTAGCTAGAATAGGAGTGATATGATCCTGTCTTCTAGTGCCGCTTAAAAGGCGTGCAGCGGCATTCTGGACTAATTGTAGGCGTTGGATGAGGGACAGTTGCAGGCCTAGGTAAAGAGAATTACAATAGTCCAGCCTAGAGGTTATAAAAGCATGAATGAGCCTTTCAAGGTCCTTGTGTTGTAGGTAAGGCATTGCCTTCGAAATTTGGCGTAGTTGGAAGAAGCTGGTTTTTACTACTGCAGCCACTTGCTTATCTAATTTGAGGGAACTGTCCAGCACTACTCCAAGATTTCTTACAGTAGACGATAGGTGACTGGCATAAGAACCTAAGGTCCCCGATAGCTGTTTCAACGGCATGTGGCTACCAAAGACGATCATTTCTGTTTTATTTTCGTTGAGGGTGAGCGAATTATGCAGTAGCCAGTCTTTGACGTTACACAGGCAGTTAAGCAACGGCAATAGCGGGGATTGGAGATCCAGGTCTAGAGGGAAGTAGATTTGGATATCATCCGCATAGCAGTGGAAAGAGATATTGTGGTTCCTGAAAATTTTTCCCAGGGGTAGCAGATAGAGAGAGAACAGCGTGGGACTTAACACAGACCCCTGGGGCACACCACAACGGAGAGGTGCAGAACTGTTCACAGTTTTATCTAACTCTGTTTTAATAAAGGCTGGTGACCCCTGTTATAGAGTTTGACAGCTGCAGGGATTATATACAAATATTCAACTGTACCAGAATTAAACCAGGTCTAAATAAAAAAGGAGTGAGTATCACTACAAAGGTTAACTTAGTGGTCCTAATGCTACAGTTTGATATCAGCAAACACCAAGCGCATACATTGATGTGACACCACAGCCATGCTATCATTGCAAACACTGATAACAGCATAAATCGAATTAAATCGGGACTTGATGAGAGCTTCTGAGTATCACTAGAAATATTATATACAGTCGTCTCCGTACCACAGTTTGCTATCAGTAAATAGCGACCATTCACTGTTAGCATAGCACATCCATGTTAGCAGTGTATAAATGGATGGTTTAGCATATATTAGCACAGGACTACCATATTAAATACTTTTACTAACCTCAGGCAGATGGACAGGCGCTCTGCAGGTGGGATTGAGCGCCTGTAATTGGTGTCTAGGCGGGCGATCCTGAGACCGACCCGGGAAAGCAGGTCCTCAAACTGGCCAACGGTGATATCTCTGGAATCCGCCGTCATCCAGGCGCAGCTCCTGGAGCAAATGGTGAAACTCACCAAACTGCTCACGCCTCTGGAGGACATGATGGACCCAGGTACGGCGAGGACGTCTTTTACGCCGCTGCTCTGCTCTCCACAGTAAATAGAGAAGAGAGAAGGGAGACTCTTTTCAAGCGCTAGCTCGACAGCTGCCATCTTGCAAAGATACCGGTCTGGCACAACTTCCTCCCACATTCCTCCCACATTTCCGGTTCACACGCGTCAAAATATGATATTTTGAGGCGCGATGGATTTTTCTTGGACACGCGTAGAGGTGCGAATGTGCACGCGTCAAATTAGGGGCGTTTCGGGCGTTTTGTTCGCGTCCATCGTGTTCGGTGTGAACACACCGTTACATATAAACACGCAGTTACTGTCCCTCTATTTGGAAAGGCAGAGGCTCATGGTGTAATTATTTTACATGTAGTTGTTTTTGTCCTGTGTAATAATATTCAACATTGCTATCAATACATTTAAAAAAAAAAGCCTCTCTGTGCAAAATAGGTTTAAAAACGTAAACAACTGTGGGATACTGTTTGTCCGTGATTTGAAGAGCCCAGCGCTGCTCCCGACGAAGGAAAGACCAACTATGCAGGGGAGACCTACCTCGGCACTTGCGCAGGTGAAACCAAAGGGCAGATATGCTTCACCATATTTTCTAGTCTTTGGCTTAGAATGAAGTTGGTTTGGAAACATATTCAGCGATGCTTCATCTCCTGCTTTGCGTTTGTGTAGGCGCCCGGGCTAGCAGTGTCCAAGCATTGTTTTTTTTCCCTTTTCATGCCGCCCCCCCCTGTAATGGCTCTGCGCCCCCCCCCCCCCTTGGGGGTGGTCCCCACACTTTGGGAAGGTCTGCTCTAATGAATGATGTCTTGATGTCCTCTGATGTCTTCTGTTTTTCACAGATACTACATCACCATGAAACTGGTGGTTGTGTCTGCACTTCTTTGTGCAATGCTGGCTCTGATCACTGCTGCTGATCCACCAGGTCGGCTGACATTTTCAAGATTTTCACCAAAACAAATTACATTTTAAAAAATATGTATTATTAAATCCAATTCTTTGTATTCTTTAACGGCCAAGAAAGACACGGCTCAAAGTGGTCTAACTCAAAAATGATCTTTAATTTTACACATTCTGGAATATGGAGACTGAGCAGAGAGACAACATCAGCTTCAGTCTGAAAAAGGAGCCGCCAGTCTGATTATTTATATACTTCCTCTACACGTCACGCACACTTTAAGTTTCGATCAAACACTCTACTTAGTTTCACTTTCTGCCTGCAGCTCCTGTGCTCTCCAAAAGCATGCAGTTTCCTGTCAGTACTCATGGCTCAGACTCTACTCAGAGACGGCCCTTTTAGACTATATTAAAAGCAAGTAACAATAAGCACTAACAATATATTTATTTTATGACAGTATAAAATCCAACATGTGTACATAGAATCAAAAACAAAAACGCGCAATTACAGGAAAAATACAAAATGTGTTTACGGATACAAGAAAGTCATTTACTTGTACTAAAATATTCTTAGCTTCTTTGCTTGTCTTCAGGAGAGCAGCATGTTGAAAAGAGAACCTTATGTACTTGTGGCAGGTATAGCAGCTGGACTAGATATGGCAACCGACACTACCGCTATTTTCACACTTCCATAACTTGGGCTCAGGCTCAAGTAAAAACAGTGATATGGATTTATCATTTACTTTTTCTCTGTTTACTCTCATATTTTCTAAAGCCAGGTTTGGTGACATTTTCTCTCTTTTATTCACTTTGAATTTTCTGCTTTGTGTTGATCTCCACTACAGAGATACTGTGAGTCCATGAATGCAAACTTGGCATCGGTACACAACCTCTGGGAGTACCGGATGATTCAGCGTGTCATTTATCATGCAACTCATACATACAAGACTAGAGGAGGCTGGTTGGAGGCTCTGAGGCTCAACAGGTATAATACTCACCAATATACGATACATAAAGTCTGACAGTTACAAATCTGAATCTACTCATCAAGCACTGTACTCTGCTAGTATATTACCAAGCTCACCACATTTCAAATTTTGGGGTGTAGTTTGTTTTTAATGCATTTTTGTCTATTTTTTTGTGTTATGTAGGAGGGTTATTGGTTTTGGATCGATGGAACTCGTTTCAGATACACGCTCTGGTGTCATGTTTCGGCTGTGTACAGGCAGGAGAAGGACCCAAACGCAAAACTCACGACAACAAAATAACTCAAAAAGCTGCTTTATTGCAGAATGGCATGGAAAACTAAACTAAACTGTAGTGATGGCCCACTTGAAGCTCAAGCTCCGGTGCCTGTGTCAAAAAAATCAACACACTGCTTCAGAGGCACTGTGTCGAAGCTTGATTCGTTTGGCCAGAGTCACGTGATCGGTGACGTCCGAAGCTTCATTTAGAGCCTAACTGCTTCGGTGTCTGATTCAATGGTTTATAAGCAGGTGAACCATTTGCGGGATTTGTGGAGTGTTTTGATGGTTACAGATACCACTGATTATTTCTATTGAGAGATTTGGAGCCAGCGAGGAATAGAGGAGTTTCTGTTGTGTGGGAGTATTTTTAGTTGATTTTGGTCAATCGGGTGGGTTTTCCAGATTTGTGTTCTTGTTGTTTGCTTTCGTCTTGTGCGTGTTTATTTTATCTGACAATGGGAAAAACTTCAAATGTCAAAAATCTGCTTTTCATAATATAAATATCATTAAATAACTTTAGAAAGACTTCTATTTGACTCTTTACATTTAATGTTATAAAAATATATATTTTATGTTTTAAATAATTTTAAACTGTTAGTCTGCCAAATGTGCAGCAATTTAATTCATTTATTCTCTTTAGGTGATTGGGCCCAGTTAGACTTTATAACTGCATCTCTACCAGTTTCTGTGCACTCCAGCCTCCTCTGAAGGGATTTTTCTTAAGGCAGGAGAAATTATCTCCACAAAAAGGAACAGGTTCGGCCATCGCACAGTGGAACAAATTTTCTTCTTAAATACAAATGGAAAAGGGTTACCTTAAATGCATCATGTTTTTAATGTACAAGTTTATAAGCATTTTCCTTTTCCATTTCACAATCAATTCTACCCCCAGGTCAAAAATATGTATAGGAAAATTTCCCTAATGTAATATTATTTATAAATACACCCGTCTAGCGATTAACTGCATAAGTACATGGAGGCGTGACCTCACAGCAGAAATATACTCCATAATGTGTTGTACATTATTATATGTATATTATATGTAACGTGGTATTTTTCAATTATTGTATTTACCAACATCAATAAGTCACAAGCAAAGAAAGACCACACCATGGCGCATGTTTAAACAAGGAGAGTTTACTGGTCAAAATTATTTATTAAACAAATAAACCACATTTTTGTCACCCCAAAAAATACACGTTTAAAGCAACACAACAGTGGCCCAATATCAGACAGAATTCCACTCTGTAGAGTGGGCAATCATTACGAAGCAGTTGGTTTTCTTTTGTGGATTCAAGCTGCTCTTCATATTTTTGGCCACCAGATGTCACCAGAGAGGACTGTGTTGAAAAGCTCAGAGTAATGAACCGTGTTTCAATACAAGCTTCAATGCTTCAGAAAGCTTCATTTGGCCATCACTACTAAACTGGGACATGGCTACCTAACACACAGTGCAACACAGCCATGAGGGAGACTACAACACTGACAGAGAGAAACACAGGGCTTAAATACACAGAGGGATAACGAGGGAATGAGACACAGAAGGAGAGCACAGCTGGGAGTAATCAGGCTGGACGAGACAAGGGAAGCAAAACTAGAATCACTCACATGAGACATGGACCTTCAAAGTAAAACAGGAAACACACTGACTGAACTCTAGACATGCAAACTTAACAGCAACTGAGAAGACAGAACATAGGGACCTGAAACATGGGACAGAAAGGCACAGTAGACGCAACGTGGACATAACAATGCCACAGGGAAAGAGTAAAACAAAACACAGAACCTCTTAGAAAATAAAATAGGAAACATAATGAAACGCAGACATGACTACATGAACTTGACAACATAACAGACATCTAACACATGAAGGGCAAGGGAGTCTTAACAGGGGTTGGAAGACACAAGGGGAAACTAATAACAAATGAACTAGAAAACCTAATGAGCTTAATCATATAAACATCCAAATAAACTAAACTCAAAACACTGGGTCATAAGACCCAGGATCGTGACATCTGGTGTCATGGAGAGCCTAACAACTCTTGCAGCAAAGAGCACTGCATGCACATGAACTTTACAGGTAAAATAGAGTATTTTGCAGCAAATAATGTTTATGGTTAAAAGACTGTAATGAAACAAAACTAAATATTTCCCTCAGTATAGAAAAGTAATCATCCACTTGATCATGGTTTCACTCATTGTTGATTTATGGTGCTTGCAGCACGCAGCTGTATGAATGACATACCCTGTCACTACCGATACCCATTTGTCTGAGTCAGGAAGTTTTGATTATTCCTGGTCTGGCTTGAAGGCAAATAATCCTTCAGAAGAATCTGTTGCTGATTTACATTTTTACCTTGTTTCTTTTGCTTTAAAGCTTCATTTCCCAGAATGAAATGCTCTTATCATCGCCATCATTAAATAGAATAGAGAACAGACTGTGACAGAATGTTCCAGAGAAAAATACAAAAAAACACGAGACTAGACAAGGACATAAGGGGCTAAGCAGGGAAGCTACGGGAGAGGAGGAGGAGAGGAGAAAAGTGTGACCGCCTTCGTCAAGAGCAGAAAATTATAATTTATAAAATGTATTTTTGTTACTCTAAGATATGTGACTGTGATGAGAGTAAAGACAATACAGTCATTGTTTAAGTTCAAATAATGAAGGCTTGGGCTCTGTTATATCTGTTTGATAAATAAAGTTCTACATTTACTTGCCCAACATCTGTTAAATTAATTTATCCATCAAAAACCATGGAGATCATGGAGTTGGCACTAGGGCCACCACTAGAGGGAACTGTGAAGTGCCAAAGGTAATAGTTTACCAAAGGCAATAAAGGAGACCATTTTTAACTTCTATGACAAAAACAGGCATGAATCACAAATTGTTAGTAGAATATCTATATGTTTTTTCCTTATTATAAAGTTCTATGTGATGTGCCCTGGGGCTATAGATGTAAATGATCAGTTTTGCTATAATCTGGCATGTTTGCTCTTGATATGTTTGGTATACTGATGTTCATTAACATGTGTTACCCCTGTTAAACAGGGAAAAGAAAAGAAAAGAAAAGGCTTCGATGATAAAAATGATTTCTCACGCATTGTCAATTCAAAATAATGTTTTATCAAATACATATTAAATAAACAGAACTAATTTAAAGTTACATTTGGGTCACATTTTCACTGAATGTCCTCCAGTGTATCAAAACAGAATCCTCTGGGGGCATAAGAGTAGAGCAGAATTTTAGAATTTACAGCCTGAGTCTTGGGGACAAAGTGTAGCCACAAGAAAAAGGTTGGCCAAAGTCAGGTACATGACTTTATACAATGCAAATGTGAAAAACCATTCCAGTTTTGAAGGTTGTCTCATTGTTGCCCCTCTAGTCCAATTAACAATCCCCTCTGCTACTTAACTCGCCAGATCAATGGCCCAGAACTCTAAGTGATTTGATGCTGTACTCTTAAAAAGTGTATAATTCCATATGCATAACGGGGTCTAGTATGTTATCGTATGTGAATGGTGACTTGCAGTTTAATTTTCTGGACTCATGATGGGGCTGTCGATGTTAAATTCATATCGAGATGGTATTTCTTTGATTTAGTTGATAATCAGCAGCAAATTCTTTTTTAAATAACAGGATGAAAATGCATGAAGTACTAATGAAGCAGCATGACCATTGATTCTAAAAATTGCTCAAGAATGGCCAACATAAGTTTTTATTACGCAGTTTCAAAGCCCTTTACCTAAAAACAAATAAAAACATGATATCAAACCAGCTTGTCGTACAGCTATCTGACCACATGATGGCATTGCAGTTCAATTCAAATCATCCACTGCACAACACACAACATCCGACGTCCCACCACTGAGATGACGACAACTGTAATTCCACAAAGAAAACAGTTTAATCCTTACATACTGTTTGGGTAAAATTTGAGTCATTTTACTGTTTGGGGTATTTTTGAGGGCAGCAAATGAACCAGAAATATCATCTATTTAGCCTGAAATGTGACTCTAGTTCCATCTACTTCTGTTCAAGTAGTAGATAGTATGTACATAGTATGTAAATTAATGTTACTTCACATTGTTGCAGAAGGAGTCTAAGGATCTTCAGGGATAGTACTTACACTTTTTTTCTCATTAGACTGTATCTTTGTTCATTTATTCTCTACATTAATACTATATACAGAATAAAACTACTAAATTAAAAAATGTTCTTTCCTGGGGTGACCCATATAACACGCAATACACAAAACTGAAAACCTTTTCAAATGTTCTACTATTGTACCGGTGTTACAAATAATAAATTGGAGGAGTTGTTCAAGTTGAAACCTGACCCATGTCCATTAAGATTTTAGATCCACTAGTGTGGGTCAAATCTAGGGAAATTGTGATTTTTGGGAATCTTAAAACTGTGAAACTGTAAATGTTGTTTTTGTGTGTATTTGTTATGGTCAAGTGATGCAAGTGAGACCTTGAAACTGTCACGAGAACTCTCTGTGTCCTCATCACATTTGTCCAGGTTCCCACAGAAACAAGGTCCTGGCTGTATTTGAATGATTATGGAGACTCTCCAAGCAGTCAAATAGTAACACAGCATATGACTGATGATGTGCAGTTCACATAAGGAACAGAGGGCACACAGAAGTCAGAGCTGCCTTGACACAGACACAAGATCTGAAATGGGGTTCTTGTGGTCAGTACTGTTACCTAAGAACAAGGATCTTGGTCTGAATCCCTGCTTGGGCCTTCTGTTGAGAGATTGTCTGTTTCCACCAGGCCACCTGAAGACATGCATGTAAAGTAGTGATTTTAAACTGTCCATGGATTTAAGTTACATGTTTGTATATTACCGTTTCATATTCATCTTGGAACCCTGTCACATTAAGTGGGCATCTGATGATAGGTTTAATCGCCACCAATATTTTTACCAACAGGTCAGCTGTATCGTTATTCTACAGATACTGTATGAGTAGGTCTGTCATGGTCCTGGGTCGTTGACCCAGCGTTTTGTGTTTATTCTGATTTGTATTAGTTTAGGGTTGAACCTGTAGTTTGGTGTATTGTCAGCCCTACCTATGTCTGTCCTTGGTGATCTGTTCATGTCCCCGTGTTGTGCTGTAAAACAGTCTGGGTGTTTCCTGTTTTACTTTGTAGGTCTGTGTCGCGTTATGCCCATTAGTTCCAGCTGTGTCCCCTCCTGTGTGCCATTTCCTCATTACCTGGTGTGTGTATTTATAGTTGGTGTCTGCCTGTGCTCCTCGTCGGCTTGTCTGCATTCATCCGTGTGTCTCTGCGTTAATCTGCATTCCTCCGCGTTCCATGGTGTCCTGTCTCTGCGTCTCTCTGCCCCGCACCCCTTTTGTATGGTCTCAGGTTTGCTTTTTAGTGTCTCCCAGTTTAGGTTTCTGTTTGTAATTGCTCATGCTGAGTTGCCTGTTTTTGCCACCACCACCACCACCACCACCTGGTAAATAAAACATCACTCGTATCATCAGTTTGCTGTATCTTGGGTCCTCCTTTTCCTCCACACCACACGGCTCCCTCCGCCAGCCGTGACAAGGTCACTGTCACTCCTACAGTGAGCTTTGAGACATTTAACAAATTTTATGAGATGACAAAACTGTACAACCAGTTTTAGGACAGAAACAATGTCTGTAAATGCCTCATGATCATGAATACATTTTATGTTGTGTTTTATAATTAAAAATCACCAATCTGTTAAACAAATCACCAAACACATTTTAGATCTTGGGTAGCACTGTAATGTGATTAGCCCTATTCAAATTCTCCCACACGCCGCAACCTTTGACTGGATAAGTGAAAGTAAATGGGTCCTTTGTAGTACTCTTGCATTTTCTTGCCTCTGTCAGTGCGCCCCAGGGCGGCTGTGGCTACAATGTAGCTGCCATCACCAGTGTGTGAATGTGTGTGTGAATGAGTGGATGACTGAATGTGTAAAGCGCTTTGGGGTCCTTAGGGATGAAGTAAAGCGCTAAACAAATACAGGCCATTTACCATTTCTCTGCACTGTAGGATCTTTACCTCACAATATAAAGGGCCTTGGCAGGACTGTTGTTCTAGGATCAACGTGCAATCCATACAGACAGCAAAGAAGAGCATGTCTAAGTCGAGATAGACTCATTACTGTGGTATCATCAATTAGTCAACAGCCTGAGTAACTGTATGAAGGAAAAACTTTGTAAACTGAAGTTCAGAAATTTTACAAGATTTATTGTTTCATCTCGAACACATAATTTTTCATTGTATTAAACGTTAGAAAACAAATGTTCCTAAAAGTTGTCATAATGGTGAAATACATAAAAGTGCCAAATAACTGACGGTAAAACCACAGGTAAGACATTATAAATCAATAAGTCATTCTTATAACAGAAGTGGAAAGAAACACTTATCTTTCCGTGTCTTGAAAAGTCTGCCAACCATGCTCAATAACACTTATTGTTTTAATAATCCTTTAGGCTCCTTTCACCTCTGGTATTTATTCATCACTGATATTTATTTAGACTCTTTTTCTCCAATTGATCTTTCTGAGTTAACTTCAGTAATTACTTCATCCAAACCATCAACGTGTCTTGTAGATCCCATTCCTACAAAAATGTTCTAACAAATTCTGGCATTAACTAATGCTTTAATTTTAAATATGATCAATCTCTATTAATTGGTTACATAATACAGGCCTTCAAGCTAACAGTAGTTCATGTTACTAGTTTAATTTATTACTACTTACAACTAGTTCATGCATTTATAACTTCTAGGCTGGACCGCTGTAATTCATTGTTATCAGTATGTTAAAAAAACAATCCATTTCAAAAGGCACTTTGCTTTTGAAGGCATACAGTCTGCGTTTACAGTTTTGTGTTCCTCATTTCAAAGTTTCATTAAGACTCATCAAGTAGTTGCTAAATGTTAACAGATAAGAAAAGACCTTCCATGTAAACTATGTGGAAGCACCAACATTATTAGCGCCTTTAAAAAGTAATCTTTTCACGGAGCCATGGCAAAAACAACTACTGTGCTTGTAAGAAGAAGGTAAAACTGAGGGTTATCTTCCAATTTAGACACTCTGAGATAGTATAAAAAGTTCAGCAATCATTTCAGCTGTCACCTACATATGTGTCTAAAAACCCCAGAACATCAGCCAAGGCACCATTGAATCACTTAGCATAAAAAGGGCTGTTGTAGAGTTGTAGTGTTCAAGTAACAGACTTCGAACTTGAAAATCAAGAAAAACTCGGACTCAGCAGAACAGATGAAACCAGAACAGCAATTATACATTTACAGGCCATATTTTTATACTGGTAATAAGTTAAAGCAGCCCTGCCTCACAGCCTGGATTCACACCAATTTGCCTACAGAGCAAACCAATCCATGAAAGACGCCATAGCCACAGCACTCCATGCTCCATGCAGCTTTTAATACCATCCTTCCACAAAAACTGGTGGTCAAGCTACAGGACCTGGGGTTTCCATACAGCACCTGCTTGTGGATCAACAGCTTTCTTTTAGGCCGTAGACAGAGAGTGAGAGCTGGCCATTGCACATCCCCAGCCCTGAGTCTCAGCACTGGCTCACCCCATGGCTGTGTGCTCAGTCCACTGCTCTCCACTCTCTACACACATGGCTGCACTCCTGCCCACCAGAGCAACACCTTTGTGAAGTTTGCAGAGAATACCACCACGGTGGGGCTCATCTCCAGGGGTGACCAGTCTGCTTACTGAGACAAAGCAAAGCAGCTGTCATCATGCTAAGGCCAATAACCTCCTCCTCAACACTTAAAAGACCAAAGAACTCATAACAGACAACAGAAGAAAAAGACAGGGATCCCACCACTAATCATTAATGGGGACTGTGTGGAGTGGGTGTCAAACTTTCGCTTCCTGGGAGTCAACATAGAGGAGAACCTTTCCTGGAGTGTGAACACCTCCGAGCTGCTGAAAAAGGCCCAACAGAGACTGTCACACAGAGACTGCTGGTGTCCTTCTACAGAGCTTCCTTTGAGAGTGTACTAACCTATTGCATATGCATTTAGTACACTTGTAGGACGGTGGCTCAGAGGAAAGCACTCCAAGGGGTCATTAACACCGCCCAAAGGATCACTGGCTGCCCTCTCCCCATGCTGGAAGAGCTAGACTATACCTGCTGTCTTAAAAAAGCTCAAAATATTATAAAAGATACCTCACACCCTGGCCACTCCCTGTTTGGACGGCTGCCCTTGGGCAGACCGTAAAGAGCAATTAGTGCAAGTAGACTCAAACACAGTTTTTACCCAACTGCTATAACATTTCTGAATACTGCTACTAAAAAAAAAAAAAATGTCCATCAGGTCACTCTTGAAATGATCTATGCACTGACTGAAGCATGTGTGTGGGAATGTATGTAAATGTTTGCTCATACTATTCTTATTAGCACTTTAAGTATTTTATTTTTTAATTTTATTAAATTTTATTGTTTTTATTTATATTTTCATATTTCTATGGTCGATGCACTGATCGGACACCACTTTTAATTCCGTTGTACCTGCAACAAGGACAATAAAGACATAAAAAAAATAAAATAAGGATTAAACTACTAAATACGTAAATTTAATTTAAAGAAAAATCAGGTAAAAAAATCAGCTGGGTCTCTGTTCATAAATTCAACAATAGGCTTCTAGACATTTAAGTAATCTTGAGGACAAAATTGCAGGAAGATTTTTCAATCAGAAAACGATGTCTAATGCTAGGTGAGTCAGTTTTGTTTTCTCTAATGTTTTCCTTACCATAAAAAGTTTAGCAATAACTAAAAGGACAGGTCTAAGTCTGTGACTGGCAGATAAAGTCATTATCATGGTGATCATCAGTTAGCCAACAGCCTTGGTTTAATTTCAAAAGAAGCGGCAGCTTTTGACACATTCTTTGAAACCACAGTTTAGACATTGTTTCACAAGACTGTTGAATTTCTCCCTAACTAATCAATTCGACTGTGGGAACAAATGCTTGTGAATGTCTGATGATCATTATTAAAGCACCGAGAACACATTACTCCAGTTTCACCCTCTCTTTCTGAGGGGGTGAAACTGCTGGTTTATTGTGTATTTTTAGAAGTCTTTGATACCTTTCGTTTCATGGGCCTTCAGATCAGAACCCCCAAACCACTGTCATGTATGCCAAAGAAAAGCACCAAATTCTATTTACATTTGCGAACCTCAAACAAACAACAAAAAAGAAGTATTTTGGATTTTGCACTTAAAAATGACAGTTAATTGAACACTAACTGTTATAGAAATATGAAAAAGACCTTTCTTATAGTACTGAGTTCCCTAATGCTCACTGTGGGGACTTCTTGAAATGCATTTCAGATCTTGGACGGCTGGGATAGCACTTCTGTCTCATTCCTTTTTTCTTTTTCTTTTTTTTTTCTGCCTGTCCCGTTTGGTTCTTTTGCCATCAGAATTATCGTAAAGGCGAAGAAAGATACCCAATGGATTTACTTTACCAAATTGACCATCCCAGACTTGCCGTAATGGTCTATTTGATTCACCTTTTATTGTTTATTTTATTTATTTTTTTATTTTCACTTGCTAGATACGGGACAGACTTGAATGAGGAAAAGAAAAAGGAGAAAAGAAGAGGGGGAAAAAACAGTGGAGAAGAGGGATGGGGATAAAGGGCAAAAAAACAAAAAACAACTAAATAAGCAGACAAAAAAATATACATATATCAATCACCTGGATCACCTGTTGAGAAAGAAAAGAAAACAAGCAGAAGAACATGAGAGCAATACAATAAACAACAATGATATATGGGAATATTTTTCTTTCTCTCCCTCTCATTCTTTCTCCCTGTCCTGACCCCCAGTCATGTCTGTCCAGTCTTTAAAAAACAAAAATAAAATAAATACATAATTATAATAAAGGTCAATCAAATGGACCAATATGGCAAGGCCATGATGATCCACTTGGTAAAGTAAATCCACTTGGCATCTTTCTTGGCCTTCAGACAACAATTCTGATGGCTAAAAAACAAAACAAAGAAAGCCTTACATTAGGGAGAAAAACACGTCGGGGGAGAGGGTCCTCGGTTCTCCAGTTAGATTGTACTTCACGGCGTCATGTTTTGCCATGACGGGGTTATTATTGGAGTAAATGGATGGCTGGAGCCTCTGCTCGAAGTGTCTCTTATCGCTGCGAGCGGGTTCACATTGCAGTGAACTGAGAAAAACATGGAAGGATACCTTTTGCGTTAGCATGAGAATTTTAGGGACGTTACAAATCGTCGCTATATTACGAGTAGGGAGTGAAAACGGGTTGAAGACCAAGCAGACATGGAGCACAGAGAGAAGAGTAACTAGACGTGAGACGTGGAACGGGGGAGGGCAAAGTTACAGAAAGCTAACGACTGAAAAGTAAGAACATAACCAGTGTTGGTCAAGTTACTTGAAAAAGTAGTCCTGTTACTTTACTGATTACTTGAAAAAAGTAATCAAATTACAATAACGCATTACTTTTAACGCATCACTGCCCATCTCTGAATTTGACATAAGCAGAAAACAATAAAGTGACTCAAAACCATGAAAATCAACAAATCCAAGAACATAACTGATCAAAAACGCAGCACACAGACCCAGTACTGTGACAGATCTGTCTCCATAAAAATTTTCTGGTGAATGCCTGTCAAAGATACAAGACATCGCTTATCAGCTGAGGCACTGGTCTCATTTTATCTTTTTCTTATTGCATGTCTTTTCCAGAAATGCTAAGGAAAGAACTGGCAAGAATTGGTCTACTGAAGAAACATTCTCATCATGATTACTGTGAGAGCAAAACGTCAGAAATTATGTAGGATCTTCATAATAACGCTGATTATTTAATGTCCATAAACTCAGCTTCTCCTTTGTTTTATGGGTTTTTCTTTCTTTCCTGAAAATACTTTCTTAAATATATAAAATGTTCTCCATTTATACTATGGAGTGTTGACCAGTGTTTGACTAGTTGTTGACTAGTAAAATTAAGTGGGCAGCTGGAAGAAGTAGTCAGCATTTGGCAATAATTTTGGTTTTGGTTGAGAAAGAAAGAAGTGCAGTAAAAGTCTGGCCAGCATGAATCACATAATACACGTGTCATTTTTTTCAATGTTAGTTCCCTGTTTTGAAACTACAAAGAGACAGAATATAAGCCGTGATCTCAGAGCTGTTCAGCACCTTGTTCCAACCTTGGAAGGCTGAAGCTACTGACTGAACAGACAAGATATTCTACAAAAGGTTGGCTGAAAACTCAGATTCCTTCTGTGCTTTGTTTAATGAAGTGCTAATAACTTTGGGTCTTTTGTTGTTCACAGAGATACTAATTATCACCATGAAGCTGCTGACTGTGTCTGCACTTCTTTGTGCAATGATCGCTCTGACCACTGCTGCCAGTGAGTATTGTAGTATAATATAGATAATGTATATATGTGTGGAATCAATAATACAAACAACATTTATAATATCAATATTATAAATGGAAATTTACCACTAAAAGTTATCAAAATTATAATTTTTTTGGGTTCTTCCAGATGAAGTGGGTAAGGATGGGTCTGAATCAAATCCCCCAGGTTGGTAACAATTTTCCTCTCAGATTATTGTCATGCTGAAGAGCACATCTATGTCCTCACTTGTATGCTTGTATGTAATGTATGTATTCAAATGATATGTTTTACCAGTGAGAAAATAAAATATTTATAATTTATGTATACATATACATATATATATATATATATATATATATATATATGTATATGTATATATATGTATATATATATATATATATATGTATATGTATATGTATATATATATATATATGTATATGTATATATATATATGTATATGTATATATATATATATATATGTATATATATATATATATATATGTATATATATATATATATATGTATATATATATATATATATATGTATATGTATATATATATATATATATATATATGTATATATATATATATATATATATGTATATGTATATATATATATATATATGTATATATATATATATATATGTATATGTGTATATATATATATATATGTATATATATGTGTGTGTGTGTGTGTGTGTGTGTGTGTGTGTGTGTGTGTGTTTGCGGGGGTATAAAAGTTTAAGCATATACATGGTTTGAAAGACAATTACTTTTTTGTAAATAGCAAAGATAATTGATGTTTGAGTATCTAAGTATTCTTTGCTTGTCCTCAGGAGAGCATCTTGTTGAGAAGAGATCTCCATGTTTTAGGAGCCTCTGGGGTTGGACTAGATATGGAAACCGATACTTTCACTTCTTTCCCAATCAACTGACTTGGGCTCAGGCGCAGGTAAGAACAGTGATTTCGATTTAGCATTTCTCTCTGCTTTAATACTTTTCATATCAAACTTGGTTTGAACTAGACCTTTTGTCCTATAGAGACACTGTCAGTCCCTGAATGCAAATCTGGCGTCTGTGCGCAACCTCGGAGAGTACCAAGCGATTCAGAGGGTCATACTTAACGGTGCTCGTAATCATGTCCCTACATGGATTGGAGGCTCAGATGCTCAAGAGGTACACTACTCAATATTAGACATTAGTTCTGACACTAGAAGATATGCCTGCCTATCGACACTATTCTCTGTTTTGTTTTTTGTTTTTTCTAGGAGCGTTATTGGTTTTGGATCGATGGAACCCGTTTCACATATGCAAACTGGTGTCATGGAGAGCCTAACAATGCCGGGGGCAGAGAGAACTGCCTGCATATGAATTTGACAGGTAAAACTTAAAAGAAAGTGTGTGAATTCATTTTGAGGGGAACAAAAACTGTTACAGTATCCACATTTTCTCAAAAAATGCTTATCATTTGGTGTGATAAATAGCAGTGACTTACAGGAAAATAATATGAATTCTAAATTTTATTTTTAACAGAGAAAAACTTTGTGTTTTACCATAATGAATAAAATAGATTGCTGTATTTCACGTCTTTAAATTTAAAGTAAATTTACATAGTGCTGTGAAAGTAGAGTCAAAAATGAATATTGACAGGTGCTCCTGCTATTATGCAAACTAAATATTTGTGTCAGTATAGACGTCCATGTGAGCATGGCTTCACTTAATGTTCATTTTTGGTGCTTACAGGAAACCTCTGTATGAATGACATACCCTGTGACGCCAGATACCCATTTGTCTGCGCCAGGAAAGTCAGACGATCTCTGGAATGAAGGCTTGGTTCACCCGTCTTTAGAGCAAATAATCTCATAAATCCAGCTTAAAATGTTTCTCTTCTTACATCTTTACTTCTTTTAGTTCACCGCAACGCTACATAAGGAATGAGTTGAAAAATGATGCAACCTGTAGATGGATTGTCTCTTTTAATAAGAACAAACTGAGTGTGTAATGGAAAGAATGCTTTAAGCTTTCACTTTACTTCCCTGAATGAACATCATCTTCATTATTAAACCTTTAAGCATTGAATCAAACTGGTCTCTGAGTCTTTGTCACATTTTCATGGGAATACTTCAAAAGATTCATACACATCCAGGCATAAATCCACCATTTTCCAAATACCTGATGCAAATTCAAATTTCTGTGCTCACATGATGTAGAAATTAAATATTTTCTTTATGGAGTCCTGGCCTGACAAGTTAGCTCTTCTGTATTGTGCCATCTGCTTATCTAGAGGTTATTTTGTTTCCCTGATGTATAAAAATCATGGCAATCCTCCTGGCACCTAACAGTGTACACTATATTACTCTGTTTACATTAGGGGACCTGTTTCATTGGATCAATTTTTGGCACAGTGTGTTTTGGGGTTTAAAAGTCATAAGCGACATTGTGTTTAGAGAAAAGGATTCTTAACTGCTCCGATACTCCTGACACATATGGGATCATTAAGGGTTTTTCCTTAGGCAGCGGTGGTCCTTCTCTCCTGGATCGGCTGGAGCTTTCTTTTGGCGCCTTCCTAGCTTTGACAAATGTCCAGCTGGGATAACCACATATACTCGAGACTTTCCTGATGTGATGTTCTTCTGCTTCCCTGGCCGCTGTGTCTGTGGGGATGGTGTTCGCTCTGTGTTGTAGCGTCCTGATGACACCCAGTTTATTCTCCAGTTGATGATGAGAGTCAAACCTTAAATACTGATCTCTATGCGTAGGTTTACGGTACACATCAACTTCTAAATGTCCCCCATTACTGATGGAAATCTCACAGTCTAAGAAGGCTAACCTGCCACTTTTCATAACCTCCCTGGTGAACTTGCTGTGTTGGTCAACCAAGTTAATGTGATCCGTGAATTGTGGTACGTCCTAAGATTTGATTTTCATCCAGGTGTCATCCACATACCTGAACCAATGGCTTGGTGGTATTCCAGGGTAGATAACAAAGCCTTCTTCTCCATTTCTTCCATGTACAAGTCTTAGACTTTTTATGCTGCGCTAGATCAGCCTTCTCATTGAATTCAAACACCTTTTGAAGATATTCTCATCTGGAAGCATTTTAAGTCTCTGTCTGATCTGCTCTTTAGATTTTAGCATGTCAGTGGTAAAATGGCACACCTGCGGCACACCTGTCACTGGGTAAACCTCCAGAGTCCAGAAAATAAATAAAATCAAAGACTCAGCGGCACTAAGTCCTGTTGCTCATAAATCTATTTTCAATTCAATTCAATTCAATTCAATTTTATTTATATAGCGCCAAATCACAACAAAAGTCGCCTCAAGGCGCTTCATAGATACAGAGAAAAACCCAACAATCATATGACCCCCTATGAGCAAGCACTTTGGCGACAGTGGGAAGGAAAAACTCCCTTTTAACAGGAAGAAACCTCCGGCAGAACCAGGCTCAGGGAGGGGCGGGGCCATCTGCTGCGACCGGTTGGGGTGAGAGAAGGAAGACAGGATAAAGACATGCTGTGGAAGAGAGACAGAGGTTAATAACAGATATGATTCAATGCAGAGAGGTCTGTTAATACATAGTGAGTGAGAAAGGTGACTGGAAAGGAAAAACTCAATGCATCATGGGAATCCCCCGGCAGCCTACATCTATTGCAGCATAACTAAGGGAGGATTCAGGGTCACCTGGTCCAGCCCTAACTATATGCTTTAGCAAAAAGGAAAGTTTTAAGCCTAATCTTAAAAGTAGAGATAGTGTCTGTCTCCCGAATCCAAACTGGAAGCTGGTTCCACAGAAGAGGGGCCTGAAAACTGAAGGCTCTCCCTCCCATTCTACTTTTAAATACTCTAGGAACAACAAGTAGGCCTGCAGAGCGAGAGCGAAGTGCTCTAATAGGGTGATATGGTACTACAAGGTCATTAAGATAAGATGGGGCCTGATTATTTAAGACCTTGTATGTGAGGAGCAGGATTTTGAATTCAATTCTGGATTTAACAGGAAGCCAATGAAGGGAAGCCAAAACAGGAGAAATCTGCTCTCTCTTTCTAGTCCCTGTCAGGACTCTTGCTGCAGCATTTTGGATTAGTTGAAGGCTTTTCAGCGAGTTTTTTGGACATCCTGATAATAATGAATTACAGTAGTCCAGCCTGGAAGTAATAAATGCATGAACTAGTTTTTCAGCGTCACTCTGAGACAGGATATTTCTAATTTTAGAGATGTTGCGCAAATGGAAGAAAGCAGTCTTACATATTTGTTTAATATGTGCGTTGAAGGACATGTCCTGGTCAAAAATGACTCCAAGGTTCCTCACCGCGTTACTGGAGGCCAAGGTAATGCCATCCAGAGTAAGAATCTGGTTAGATACCATATTTCTAAGATTTTCAGGGCCGAGTACAATAACCTCAGTTTTATCTGAATTAAGAAGCAGAAAGTTAGCGGCCATCCAGGTCTTTATGTCTTTAAGACATTCCTGCAGTTTAACTAATTGGTGTGTGTCATCTGGCTTCATGGACAGATAGAGCTGGGTGTCATCAGCATAGCAGTGAAAATGTATGCTATGTCTTCTAATGATACTGCCTAAGGGAAGCCTGTATACTATCCAGATGAACTTAAGACATGTGTCAGAGTGGCCCTCTCCATTTTCTATTCCCAAGTTTTCACATGATGTTGAACTGAAATTGTGTAAGGCTAATGTGACATATGAAAAATCTAAGAAGGGCCTTGCAGTAACAAGAGACATGAAGATGGAGATTTTGGATAAAATTGCAGAGGCAGTGTTTGAAATTAAAGCCTACCCTGCGAAAGATGAGGTTGAGTCAGTGGCTTCTGCACTGGTTCTCAAATATCCATGCCTGAAGGAGCCAGGTAGCATCACAGGCTACGAGGGATGGAAAGCAAGTATCAAGCACAAACTTGGAAACTACAGATCAAAGCTTCGTCGGGCAGGCTGCAATGAAGTAAATGTAAACAGGAAAAGGAAAGGAGAAGATGAAGCCAGCAGTCCTTTCACCCTTAAAAAGCCCAAACGTGGAGAGGTCAATCATGTCCCAGATTATCCACAGCACCATGATGATTCTACTCTTGAAGAGGAAAGAGTTGCTCTGGTCAGTGAAATGAAGAAGAAACAAAAGAACTTGAAAGTCATACAGCAGAAGATGGCGCTGACATTTTCTCTCAGGCGGAGAGAGGTTGTGGAGTGTCAACCTATGGTATCTGAGGTCCAGGAGAGATGGCCTGGGCTGTTTTCCTCTGAGGAGGTAAGAGTGTCCAAATTTATTTATAATTTAATTATTATTCAAATTGGGCATGACTTATACTAGATGGACTATTATTGAAGTAGTACAGTATTTGCTGGTGTAATGCATTGGCCAACTTTATTATACCTTGTGCAACCAGTCCACATTGAAATCTGTGACCCATTAGATTATTTGACCTGTCATAATATTCTTACCCTGAACATTTCTGCCAGTACAAGAAAAGAGTCCCCATGCTAAATCAAAATTGTTCTTCCTGTGAAACAGAAAGTCAATCACATAATTTTTGACTTAGCATGTATGTTTTTTTTATTTTAGTGCTGGAAATAGGACTTCTATAGACTGAGATTTTTAGGGAAAGAATACTAAGGCAGGTCACATAATCTGATTCGTCACAGATTTTGGTGCAACGTAGAACATAATATGTATTTGCATATTGATACTGTTTTTTGTGGAGGGTGTTTCTATTCCTGTGCAAAATGTGTATTCATGAGAGATTTTTGAAGTAGGTTTTGCGGTTGATAACACAGTCAGGCATATAACATGGTGCAGACTGTACAAGGCAGCTACCCAGAAATTTTCTGTGCTGAATAAATGGCAATATTTTGGTTATTGTCTTGTTTAGATATCTGAAGAATTTCATCGGATCACAAGCAAAGACCTCCTAGGGACGTTCAATGCATCCCTCAACAAATTTGTGCCTGGCCTGCTGAAACTATACCGGTCTAAGAAGGGAGCTCTTGGTGAGGACATGGAAGACCTCTTGGATAAACTTGATGAACAGGTAAGTGCTCCCTTTACCTGACATTTTTAGAAGAGAGTATACCTTTGTCATAACAGAAAAAAATGTTGGCTTCAGCCAAAACACATCAATGGAAATGAATGTAATCAGTCATTACTTTGTTTTTATTTGGCGGTATTTTATTTAATTTGTAAAAAGAAAGTAAAATTGTTAAAATGGTGTTTTGTTTTTTTAAGTTTTACATGTTGCTGGGCCTGATCTGTATTTTATTTTCATTACTATAAGAGTTCTGATTTTGCATTGTGTGTAGGTACACCACGTTACTATACTAATTTAAATGCTTGTTTTCCACTGAATGCTCTTTAGACATCTGACATTGTGTCCCACCGAAAGACAGCAGCACTGAGAGGCCTGCCCATTTTCCTCGGAGAGGATGCAACACAGGTTTTCCTGAAGTGCTTAGTAAGTACAAAAAAGTAATGCAAGCAAAACTAATTGCTATGAGATGTTTTTAAAAGATGATTTAATCCAAAATGGAAATGTCCACTTCCTCAGTGCAGTCCAGATAATTTTATGGTGAGGATTGCAGTTGTCATAACTCTCGCTGCTTTTTTTTCTGCTGAGGAGCACCTGGGCATTGTTAGTGGGTGTTCAACAGCAGAAAATATTTTTGTACAAAACTCATCACAAGGTTGGTTGGTGAAAGATATTGTGCTGTTAATTAAAGGAAAATAAGCTTTTTCTTTTTAAAACCTCCATGAGTCAAATGAGCATCATGGTATAGAGGTTAAAGTTAAGATCTTTAGAAATGTATTTTGTCTTTAATTTTTCTTAGCTTTCAATAATTCATATTTTACTTTTCTTCTCTTCAGGACACTGACATTTTGGAACCAGTGTTGAACGGTGCATCAGTTGCCATCCTCACCATCCTGCAAGATGACGATGCCGATACGTCTGTGCGAGAACATGCTGTTGTGTTGGAAGGGGACATCGTGCTACATAACATTCCAGACCTCTCTACTGCCTTGGCATACCTCTTTGGCCTTCTGTATGCCCTCAACATTGATTATCCAAAGCAGATGAGTTATACCTTTGAAGCAATTCAGGGCATCTTTTTTGAACTCGGTGGCTCTCGATGCTCACAGCGCATAAGGTCTCTAAAAACAAAGCTTTTGCTGTGACTGTTAATGGGGAAGCCAGACATGAGTTTAACTTGTTCTTAAACATGTTCAAGTGCATTGTAGAGTCATGTAAAAAAAAAAAAAAACAGTAGTTCAACCCCTTTCCCTCTATATAATCGTTCACCTGTTACAAAGAGTTGCATATTTAGTGTTTGAACTGTTAAAATTAATTAGGAATAAGTGAAGGAAAGAGGGAGGAAAGGAAGAAGGGAGAAAAGAAGGAACAGTCAAAACAGAATGGTTCATTTTGACCTGGTCGGTCAATATGAAATTGAAGTGGATAAGGGATTATTTGAAATGTAAATATTAGTCAGATGAATCTGTATTATTGAGAATCTATGGTGAAATTTTGTCTTGTAGGATTTTAAAAGATTTGTTATAGTGTTTTTCACTCCACCTGAAGTATGGAACTGGTATTTTACCTGATAGTTCGCTGTTCATTGATGGTAACATTTCTAATAACTTTTGACTTCTGTAGTTCATCATAGTAAGCCCATGTAAAATGTCGATGTCTGGGTACATAGGCAATTGTTTGTTGCACTACCCTATTTAGTGTGCAATAGTTAAGTTAAGCTTTTACAGGACAGTCAGGGTGTGAACGTGAATGACTAAGCTGCTGGACACTTTTCTTTTTTTCTGGACTCTGGAATTTTAATGTCTCTGCTGGGGTGCTCAAAGCACCCTAAAGAAACTGGCAACACGTTTTTTTCCTGTTTGTTTGCTTTTTTACAGAAATTCACCCCACTGCCCATGACCTTCTGAAATATACTGAAAGCACTGTTGAAAAAAATAAATACGTTTTTACATAACATTCAGTTGTGCTTTGTTTTATTCTATATCTGTTTGAGTGTTTTTTCAAGTACGATAACAGCATACATTTTTCTTTATTTATATTGGTAAATTTTCAACTCACTGGAGTAAGAATTGTATGATTATTCAACAAGAATATCTGCGTTTGGTGAATTTAGGAATACATGGCCTTGGAGGGAATAATTGTATGTTAATTCAACAGGAATATCTTTGTTTGTTGAAGGCAGAAATACATGGCATTGAAACCAGAATTTCTTTGTTAGACTTACAGGATTATCCTAATTAGGTGAACAAGTAGATCCAAGTTGGCAGAACATGAAAATATTAGTTAAGTCAACTACAGTTGGCAGAAGTTGAGAAAACTCAAAAATCTCTTGCATCATGTTGCCTTGAAATTTTAAGTTTTCTCAACTTTTTCTTTTTTACAGTGTAATTAACCTCAGTGTGTGAAGAGGACTCTCCATTTACATGCACAAACTGGAGTCTATTAGATAGATATGATACAAACCACTGCAGCGCAGTACCTGTAATACCTACTGCATGTTCTAATCGCTCTAATAGGATATTATGGTCGACAGTATCGAATGCTGCACTAAGGTCTAGCAGGACAAGCACAGAGATGAGTCCACTGTCAGAGGCCATAAGAAGATCATTTGTAACCTTCACTAAAGCTGTTTCTGTGCTGTGCTGAGCTCTGAAACCTGACTGAAACTCTTCAAATAAACCATTCCTCTGCAGATGATCTGTTAGCTGTTTGACAACTACTCTTTCAAGGATTTTTGATATGAAAGGAAGGTTGGAGATTGGCCTATAATTAGCTAAGACTGCTGGGTCTAGAGATGGCTTTTTGAGTAAAGGTTTAACTACAGCCAGCTTGAAGACCTGTGGTACATAGCCGATCATTAGAGATAGGTTGATCATATTTAAGATCGAAGAATTAATTAATGGCAGGACTTCTTTGAGCAGTTTTGTAGGAATGGGGTCTAAAAGACAGGTTGATGGTTTGGAGGAAGTAATTATTGAAGTTAACTCAGAAAGATCAATTGGAGAAAAAGAGTCTAACTTAACATCAATGGTACTAAGAGTAGCTGTAGATAATATTACATCTGTGGGATGATTATTGGTAATTTTTTCTCTAATGATAAAAATTTTATTTGTGAAGAAGTTCATGAAGTCATTACTAGTTAACGTTAAAGGGATGGTTGGCTCAACAGAGCTCTGACTTTTTGTCAGCCTGGCTATAGTGCTGAAGAGAAACCTGGGGTTGTTCTTATTTACTTCAATCAGTGACGAATAGTAAGATGTTCTGGCTTTGCGGAGGGCTTTCTTATAAAGCAGCAAACTATTTCTCCAGGCTAAATGATGATCCTCTAGATTTGTGACACGCCATTTCCTCTCCAGATTACGAGTCATCTGCTTTAGGGTACGTGTTTGAGAATTATACCACGGAGTCAGGTACTTCTGATTTGAGGCCTTAGTTTTCACAGGAGCTACAGTATCCAGAGTCGTACGTAGTGAGGAGGTGAAATTATTAACAAGATAATCGACCTCTGTTGGGGTAGCGTTCAGATAGCTGCTCTGCTCTGTGTTGGTACAGGGCATTGAAGATGATAACAGTGGGTGGATTATATTCTTAAACTTAGTTTCAGCACTTTCAGAAAGACATCTACTTTGATAAAGTCTACTCTCCACTGCTGTGTAATCAATTATTGTAAATGTAAATGTTATCAGGAAATGATCAGACAGGAGAGGGTTTTCAGGAAACACTGTTAAATGTTCAGTTTCTATGCCATATGTTAAAACAAGATCTAGAGTGTGATTAAAGTGGTGGGTGGGTTCTTTTACATTTTGAGAGAAGCCAATTGAGTCTAATAACAGACTAAATGCCATGTTGAGGCTGTCATTTTTAGCATCTACATGGATGTTAAAATCACCCACAATAATTATTTTATCTGAGCTCAGAACTAAATGAGATATAAAGTCTGAGAAATCAGACAGAAACTCTGTGTAAGGCCCAGGTGGACGATAGATGATAACAAGTAAGACTGGTTTCTGAGTTTCACAGCTGGGGTGGACAAGGCTAAGCATCAGGCTTTCAAATGAGTTAAAAGTCTGTCTTGGTCTTTCATTAATTAATAGGCTGGTGTGAAAAATTGCTGCCACACCGCCCCCTCGGCCTGTGCTTCGAGATTTCTGGTAGTTAGAATGACTCGGGGGTGTTGATTCATTTAAACTAACATAATCATCCTGCTGCAACCAGGTTTCTGTAAGGCAGAGTAAATCAATTTGTTGATCAATTATTAAGTCATGTACTAACAGAGACTTGGAGGAGAGAGACCTAATATTTAATAATCCACATTTCACTGTTTTACTCTTTGGTTCAGATGTGGATACTGTATTGTTCTTTCTTTGTAATTGTTTATGTTTAAGTTGTTTGTTGCTGGTTTTTAGTTTGTTTTTTGTCTTTTTGGAAGCTGACACAGTCTCTATGGAGATGGGTTTTTGGGGGGGGTAGCAGGAGGAGAGAAGATGCAGAGAGGTGTGTAAGACTGCAACTCTGCTTCCTGGTCCCAACTCTGGATAGTCATATTTTGGGGGGTTTAATAAATTTGTCCATATTTCTAGAAATGAGAGCTGCTCCATCCAAAGTGGGATGGATGCCGTCTCTCCTAACAAGACCAGGTTTCCTCCAGAAGGTTTGCCAATTATCTATGAAGCCCACATCATTTCTGGGACACCACTCAGACAGCCAGCAATTTAAGGAGAACATGCGGCTAAACATGTCACTCCTGGTCTGATTGGGGAGGGGACCAGAGAAAACTTCACCTGTTTAGCAGGAGTGGGGCGGGTGGAGGTTTGCCCTGGTGCAGGTGTGCCACAGTGGTCATGTCAGCGGAAGGATCCGGCAGTTTCTCTGTGAATTTCAAATTCCTGTGGCAGCATACTCGGTGCTTCCTTGGAAGTTTAGGAGTTTTTTTCGCTATAAAAAGAAGTTTTCTTCCCACACACCCCACGGGCGCCAATGTTTCTGTCTCTTTTTACTGAATCAAAATTTAAAGTAAGGTCAGTACTTCCACGCTTTAAATGCTGCACAGTCATACTCTGTCCCGCACTCGTTATATTATCCATTGTTGATCTGCACACAGCTGTTAACCACGAACGTTGCACACGCTTACGTCATTGTCATGAGACACTCTCACAAAAAAAATCACTGGTTAATAACGCAGTAACGAAGCATGCTTACGGGAAAGTAACAGTAATCTAATGACCTTTTTTGCAATAGTAATTCCTTACTTTACTCGTCACTTGAAAAAAGTAATCAGATACACGTTACTGTCTCTAATCATCTCTGATCATGAGGCTGGAAGGATTTCCCATCCTGAAGCCAGCCATAACTGTCCTGCATCAAGTCTCACCGGCTGCCGCTGATCATCCCCATCAGTGGCCCACTACTTAACAGTGTGGCTGAGCTAACTAGTCAGTACAGCCCTGACTCTGAGATGAAACTATCTTTGCTTGATCTTGTCTTTTCAAGAGCCTGGAAGGGAGTGTGTCACAGGAGTGGAGCTATTGTATATATCAAGTGTTGGAGTTTTCACCATTCACACTACAGACCATGAGCACTGTGTGGGAGTCAGGAGCTCCACAATGGAAGCCATATTTTTGGAAACTGTCACGTTATTGTTCACCATCTCCACTGTGAATAAACAGTCTCTTTTGTGAAGTCCTGCATTTGGGTCACGTACTTACCCTGAACCTGACATTGTTGGTTTTTGTATATTGGGTTACTTTAAGAAGACTAAAAAAAATCCTCATATACTGGTGTTTTCTCACCAGTATGTGAGAATTAACATATAAATATAAACAGCAAAGAAGAGCATATCTAAAGTCTGTGACTGACAGATAAAGTCATTATCATGCTATCATCAATTAGCCAACAGCCTTGCTAACATTCTAAAGAAAAAACATCTTTCAAAGCTTCTGAAATTATTTTCACTTCAGACATTATTTCACAAGACTTGGGGCTTTATAGCTATCTCATTATTTTAACTGTCGAAAATAAAAGTTCCCAAAAGTAAAAGTGATATACTGTCATGATCAAGTGTCGAATAACTGAGGTTGAGGCCAACATGAATTGGCAACTTTTGACATATTTCATCATATTTCATAGAGGAAGTAGAAACAAATGCAGACCCATTCTGTGTTTCTCGTTTGGGCACACAAAGCCAAGGCCCACTTTGCTTGTCTGTACATGTCAGGTACCTAAAATATTCCACAAGTGAGCCACATTTTCCTTCACCTCTGATGTCCACCAGCTTTTTCAACTCCTTTCCCACCAGGAAGATGATTTTTGATTTGCCTAAAGCCAGTTTTTATAGCCCATGATTGTACTGCCCGGGCCTCCAGATTTGGCCCCGACTTATTTCACAAAGCACTATTTCCTATGGGATAACAGACCTCCCTGGCGGATTTGGGACCCTTTGATCTCAAATGAATCAGTCTTGGAGGCCTGCCCCCAGGTTGGGGCTGTTCAAGGTTCCCTGAAGGTTTTTTTTTTTTTTTTTTTTTTTTTTAACAAAGGGATCTGTTGAATCACACTTGGTCTTACCTCTAACTCATGCCCAATTAACTACTGACTTGTTATAATATAATTGCCATGTGTAAAACTAGTTAAAGAAAAAATTGAAAACAGAATAATATACCATGGCAGGGGTAGAATGACAGTCATTTGATAATTATTTGAAAGCTGTACAAAGTGCCCAAGATCCTTACTGATATTATTTCCTGTTATTTCCCTTTCTTGCTTCCAAAACCTAAATCCTTAAAGAAGACATGGTGAAACTGTGACTTATTTTAAGTTTTTATATTTTATCGTTTTTTGCCTTGAAACCCTTCAATGGATGCCATTTTGCCTAGTCTCCTTCTTATTGACAAATCATGAACACTGCCTTTAACTAAGGAAAGTGAAACATTACAAAAAATTATTCCAATATTTTCACGATTTAATGAGAGGGGCAATTACATTTCAATATATGACCAGGTAGGTTTAGATAGTTTCTTTTAGATAAATGGATTTCTAGTTGTGGTGTTTCTCAACATGAAAACTTCCCTCAATCCTATACGTAGCTTGAATATTCAAATGCATTATAAAGTGCTAAAGAACAGAGGCTAAAACCCCATACCCGACCTAGAAAATGATCAAGTCATTGTTATAGAGGAAGTGGAATTGAAGGCTCATCCATTCCGTGTCTTGCTCCATGACCTTGCTTAGCAACAGCCTGTTTACCTTTCAGCTTCCTACCAGTGAGTCCTGCAAGCCAGTCAGTATCAATAGGACATCTTTATTCTTAGTTTTTCCCCCCGCTGGTTTCTACCGTTTGGTTCAGTTCCTTCCTTTGTCTGGTGGGTAAAAAACTGTGCAAATAGACCCAAGATGCTTGTTCAGGCTCCTTTGGCTAAGACCGAGCCATCAGATAATCTCAAGCAGGTTCCTAAGCCTTGGCAGTGTTCCCGAAACCATTTTGTTGTAATTAAAGGAGTGTTTTGAATAAGGCTTTAAAGTCTGTTTCAGGCTCAAAAGCTACTCATTTAAATCTGCAAAACTTTAAGACACAAAGTATCTTATATGTGACTCGGAAACAAGACATACAGGGGCTTGCAAAAGTATTCGGCCCCCTTGAACTTTTCCACATTTTGTCACATCACAGCCACAAACATGAATCAATTTTATTGGAATTCCACATGAAAGACCAACACAAAGTGGTGTACACGTGAGAAGTGGAACGAAAATCATACATGATTCCAAACATTTTTTACAAATCAATGACTGAAACGTGGGGTGTGCGTAATTATTCAGCCCCCTTTGGTCTGAGTGCAGTCAGTTGTCCATAGACATTGCCTGATGAGTGCTAATGACTAAATAGAGTGCACCTGTGTGTAATCTAATGTCAGTACAAATACAGCTGCTCTGTGACGGCCTCAGAGGTTGTTTAAGAGAATATTGGGAGCAACAACACCATGAAGTCCAAAGAACACACCAGACAGGTCAGGGATAAAGTTATTGGAAAATTAGGCTTAGGCTACAAAAAGATTTCCCAAGCCTTGAAAATCCCACGGAGCACTGTTCAAGCGATCATTCAGAAATGGAAGGAGTATGGCACAACTGTAAACCTACCAAGACAAGGCCGTCCACCTAAACTCACAGGCCGAACAAGGAGAGCACTGATCAGAAATGCAGCCAAGAGGCCCATGGTGACTCTGGACGAGCTGCAGAGATCTACAGCTCAGGTGGGGGAATCTGTCCATAGGACAACTATTAGTCGTGCACTACACAAAGTTGGCCTTTATGGAAGAGTGGCAAGAAGAAAGCCATTGTTAACAGAAAACCAAGAAGACCCGTTTGCAGTTTGCCACAAGCCATGTGGGGGACCCAGCAAACATGTGGAAGAAGGTGCTCTGGTCAGATGAGACCAAAATGGAACTTTTTGGCCAAAATGCAAAATGCTTTGTGTGGCGGAAAACTAACACTGCACATCACTCTGAACACACCATCCCCACTGTCAAGTATGGTGGTGGCAGCATCAGGCTCTGGGGGTGCTTCTCTTCAGCAGGGACAGGGAAGCTGGTCAGAGTTGATGGGAAGATGGATGGAGCCAAATACAGGGCAATCTTGGAAGAAAACCTCTTGGAGTCTGCAAAAGACTTGAGACTCGGGCGGAGGTTCACCTTCCAGCAGGACACGACCCTAAACATAAAGCCAGGGCAACAATGGAATGGTTTAAAACAAAACATATCCATGTGTTAGAATGGCCCAGTCAAAGTCCAGATCTAAATCCAATCGAGAATCTGTGGCAAGATCTGAAAACTGCTGTTCACAAACGCTGTCCATCTAATCTGACTGAGCTGGAGCTGTTTTGCAAAGAAGAATGATCAAGAATTTCAGTCTAGATGTGCAAAGCTGGTAGAGACGAACCCTAAAAGACTGGCAGCTGGAATTGCAGCAAAAGGTGGTTTTACAAAGCATTGACTCAGGGGGCTGAATAATTACGCACACCCCACTTTACAGTTATTTATTTGTAAAAAATGTTTGGAATCATGTATGATTTTCGTTCCACTTCTCACATGTACACCACTTTGTGTTGGTCTTTCACATGGAATTCCAATAAAATTGATTCATGTTTGTGGCTGTAATGTGACAAAATGTGGAAAAGTTCAAGGGGGCCGAATACTTTTGCAAACCACTGTATGTTAAACATGGAGGCATGTTATTCCTCAGTAGAACAAACTCCTCTTTTCATCCAATAAAAAAAGAAAAAGCATTTTGGGTTACATATGTCTTCTTCTTTGCATAGTTAACCTTCAATTAATGATAGAGATTTGTCATTAGCATGGCAAATTAACATTACACAGAATCCTTTCTGGAAGTATTCTTGAGCCATGCAATTATTCCCATGAGAGAGTCATCCAAGTTTTTAATGCAGTGCCACCTGAGGTCTTTAAGATCATGGAATCTAGTTTTAATTGTCTCCCTTGTCCACAGAGATTTATCAAGATTCTCTGAATCTATTGACAATATTGAGTACTCTAGTTGATGACACATTCATCATCTTCAGAATTTTATATAAATATATATTATTCTGAAATGTTTCCACAGTTCCTAGATGCAGTTTTTTTTAGATAATGGTGAAACTCTCCGCTTCTGAGAAACTTTATAGCTAAGATGCCTTTTCATACTTATTGTTGCAAAATGTTCCTTGAGCTTTTTCCATTCAGTAATGATTACTTGTCCACTCCTTTGTCGTCCCATGTTTCCACTTCTTGAGATAAGTTCATGTAATCAAATTCAAAATTAGCTATTACTTTACATCATTTTTATTTACACTTTGCACAGCTCTTTCTCTACTGGAATCACAGACCCAGCCCATTAATTATGCTGAGTGTGGTGCTAACCTCACATCTTTCTCTACAAAGAAATTCGGATATGACACAGATAGGAATGCCTGTCAAAAATGCAAGACATTTCTTCTCAACTGAGACATTGGTCTCATTTTATCTTTCATTTCTTATTTAATGTCTTTTCCTGAAATGCTAAGGAAAGAACTGGCAATCGAAAACTAAACTGGACCTGGACCACCTACTAATAAAAGAGTGACGAAACGTTTCTCCCCCAAAACGCTACGCCCAGATGAACAGAATCAGCTTTTGGAGCTTTTACCAAATTGACCATCCCAGACTTGCCGTAATGGTCTATTTGATTCACCTTTTGTTGTTTATTTTATTTATTTTTTTATTTTCACTTGCTAGATACGGGACAGACTTGAATGAGGAAAAGAAAAAGGAGAAAGGAAGAGGGGGAAAAAACAGTGGAGAAGAGGGATGGGGATAAAGGGCAAAAAAACAAAAAACAACTAAATAAGCAGACAAAAAAAATATACATATATCAATCACCTGGATCACCTGTTGAGAAAGAAAAGAAAACAAGCAGAAGAACATGAGAGCAATACAATAAACAACAATGATATATGGGAATATTTTTCTTTCTCTCCCTCTCATTCTTTCTCCCTGTCCTGACAGTCATGTCTGTCCAGTCTTTCAAAAACAAAAATAAAATAAATACATAATTATAATAAAGGTCAATCAAATGGACCAATATGGCAAGGCCATGATGATCCACTTGGTAAAGTAAATCCACTTGGCATCTTTCTTGGCCTTCAGACAACAATTCTGATGGCTAAAAAACAAAACAAAACAAAGAAAGCCTTACATTAGGGAGAAAAACACGTCGGGGGAGAGGGTCCTCGGTTCTCCAGTTAGATTGTACTTCACGGCGTCATGTTTTGCCATGACGGGGTTATTATTGGAGTAAATGGATGGCTGGAGCCTCTGCTCGAAGTGTCTCTTATCGCTGCGAGCGGGTTCACATTGGAGTGAACTGAGAAAAACATGGAAGGGTACCTTTTGCGTTAGCATGAGAATTTTAGGGACGTTACAAATCGTCGCTATATTACGAGTAGGGAGTGAAAACGGGTTGAAGACCAAGCAGACATGGAGCACAGAGAGAAGAGTAACTAGACGTGAGACGTGGAACGGGGGAGGGCAAAGTTACAGAAAGCTAACGACTGAAAAGTAAGAACATAACCAGTGTTGGTCAAGTTACTTGAAAAAGTAGTCCTGTTACTTTACTGATTACTTGAAAAAAGTAATCAAATTACAATAACGCATTACTTTTAACGCATCACTGCCCATCTCTGAATTTGACATAAGCAGAAAACAATATAGTGACTCAAAACCATGAAAATCAACAAATCCAAGAACATAACTGATCAAAAACGCAGCACACAGACCCAGTACTGTGACAGATCTGTCTCCATAAAAATTTTCTGGTGAATGCCTGTCAAAGATACAAGACATCGCTTATCAGCTGAGGCACTGGTCTCATTTTATCTTTTTCTTATTGCATGTCTTTTCCAGAAATGCTAAGGAAAGAACTGGCAAGAATTGGTCTACTGAAGAAACATTCTCATCATGATTACTGTGAGAGCAAAACGTCAGAAATTATTTTAGATCTTCATAATAACGCTGATTATTTAATGTCCATAAACTCAGCTTCTCCTTTGTTTTATGGTTTTTTTTTTCTTTCCTGAAAATACTTTCTTAAATATATAAAATGTTCTCCATTTATACTATGGAGTGTTGACCCGTGTTTGACTAGTTGTTGACTAGTAAAATTAAGTGGGCAGCTGGAAGAAGTAGTCAGCATTTGGCAATAATTTTGGTTTTGGTTGAGAAAGAAAGAAGTGCAGTAAAAGTCTGGCCAGCATGAATCACATAATACACGTGTCATTTTTTTCAATGTTAGTTCCCTGTTTTGAAACTACAAAGAGACAGAATATAAGCCGTGATCTCAGAGCTGTTCAGCACCTTGTTCCAACCTTGGAAGGCTGAAGCTACTGACTGAACAGACAAGATATTCTACAAAAGGTTGGCTGAAAACTCAGATTCCTTCTGTGCTTTGTTTAATGAAGTGCTAATAACTTTGGGTCTTTTGTTGTTCACAGAGATACTAATTATCACCATGAAGCTGCTGACTGTGTCTGCACTTCTTTGTGCAATGATCGCTCTGACCACTGCTGCCAGTGAGTATTGTAGTATAATATAGATAACGTATATATGTGTGGAATCAATAATACAAACAACACTTATAATATCAATATTATAAATGGAAATTTACCACTAAAATTTATCAAAATTATAACTTTTTTTGGGTTCTTCCAGATGAAGTGGGTAAGGATGGGTCTGAATCAAATCCCCCAGGTTGGTAACAATTTTCCTCTCAGATTATTGTCATGCTGAAGAGCACATCTATGTCCTCACTTGTATGCTTGTATGTAATGTATGTGTTCAAATGATATGTTTTACCAGTGAGAAAATAAAATATTTATAATTTATATATATATATATATATATATATATATGTGTATGTGTGTGTGTGTGTGTGTGTGTGTGTGTGTGTGTGTGTGTGTGTGTGTGTGTTTGTTTGCGGGGGTATAAAGGTTTAAGCATATACATGGTTTGAAAGACAATTACTTTTTTGTAAATAGCAACGATAATTGATGTTTGAGTATCTAAGTAGTCTTTGCTTGTCCTCAGGAGAGCATCTTGTTGAGAAGAGATCTGCATGTTTTAGGAGCCCCTGGGGTTGGACTAGATATGGAAACCGATACTATCACTTCTTTCCCAATCAACTGACTTGGGCTCAGGCGCAGGTAAGAACAGTGATTTCGATTTAGCATTTCTCTCTGCTTTAATACTTTTCATATCAAACTTGGTTTAAACTAGACCTTTTGTCCTTTAGAGACACTGTCAGTCCCTGAATGCAAATCTGGCGTCTGTGCGCAACCTCGGAGAGTACCAAGCGATTCAGAGGGTCATACTTAATGGTGCTCGTAATCATGTCCCTACATGGATTGGAGGCTCAGATGCTCAAGAGGTACACTACTCAATATTAGACATTAGTTCTGACACTAGAAGATATGCCTGCCTATTGACACTATTCTCTGTTTTTTTTGTGTTTTCTAGGAGCGTTATTGGTTTTGGATCGATGGAACCCGTTTCACATATGCAAACTGGTGTCATGGAGAGCCTAACAATGCCGGGGGCAGAGAGAACTGCCTGCATATGAATTTGACAGGTAAAACTTAAAAGAAAGTGTGTGAATTCATTTTGAGGGGAACAAAAACTGTTACAGTATCCACATTTTCTCAAAAAATGCTTATCATTTGGTGTGATAAATAGCAGTGACTTACAGGAAAATAATATGAATTCTAAATTTTATTTTTAACAGAGAAAAACTTTGTGTTTTACCATAATGAATAAAATAGATTGCTGTATTTCACGTCTTTAAATTTAAAGTAAATTTACATAGTGCTGTGAAAGTAGAGTCAAAAATGAATATTGACAGGTGCTCCTGCTATTATGCAAACTAAATATTTGTGTCAGTATAGACGTCCATGTGAGCATGGCTTCACTTAATGTTCATTTTTGGTGCTTACAGGAAACCTCTGTATGAATGACATACCCTGTGACGCCAGATACCCATTTGTCTGCGCCAGGAAAGTCAGACGATCTCTGGAATGAAGGCTTGGTTCACCGGTCTTTAGAGCAAATAATCTCATAAATCCAGCTTAAAATGTTTGTCTTCTTACATCTTTACTTCTTTTAGTTCACCGCAACGCTACATAAGGAATGAGTTGAAAAATGATGCAACCTGTAGATGGATTGTCTCTTTTAATAAGAACAAACTGAGTGTGTAATGGAAAGAATGCTTTAAGCTTTCACTTTACTTCCCTGAATGAACATCATCTTCATTATTAAACCTTTAAGCATTGAATCAAACTGGTCTCTGAGTCTTTGTCACATTTTCATGGGAATACTTCAAAAGATTCATACACATCCAGGCATAAATCCACCATTTTCCAAATACCTGATGCAAATTCAAATTTCTGTGCTCACATGATGTAGAAATTAAATATTTTCTTTATGGAGTCCTGGCCTGACAAGTTAGCTCTTCTGTATTGTGCCATCTGCTTATCTAGAGGTTATTTTGTTTCCCTGATGTATAAAAATCATGGCAATCCTCCTGGCACCTAACAGTGTACACTATATTACTCTGTTTACATTAGGGGACCTGTTTCATTGGATCAATTTTTGGCACAGTGTGTTTTGGGGTTTAAAAGTCATAAGCGACATTGTGTTTAGAGAAAAGGATTCTTAACTGCTCCGATACTCCTGACACATATGGGATCATTAAGGGTTTTTCCTTAGGCAGCGGTGGTCCTTCTCTCCTGGATCGGCTGGAGCTTTCTTTTGGCGCCTTCCTAGCTTTGACAAATGTCCAGCTGGGATAACCACATATACTCGAGACTTTCCTGATGTGATGTTCTTCTGCTTCCCTGGCCGCTGTGTCTGTGGGGATGGTGTTCGCTCTGTGTTGTAGCGTCCTGATGACACCCAGTTTATTCTCCAGTTGATGATGAGAGTCAAACCTTAAATACTGATCTCTATGCGTAGGTTTACGGTACACATCAACTTCTAAATGTCCCCCATTACTGATGGAAATCTCACAGTCTAAGAAGGCTAACCTGCCACTTTTCATAACCTCCCTGGTGAACTTGCTGTGTTGGTCAACCAAGTTAATGTGATCCGTGAATTGTGGTACGTCCTAAGATTTGATTTTCATCCAGGTGTCATCCACATACCTGAACCAATGGCTTGGTGGTATTCCAGGGTAGATAACAAAGCCTTCTTCTCCATTTCTTCCATGTACAAGTCTTAGACTTTTTATGCTGCGCTAGATCAGCCTTCTCATTGAATTCAAACACCTTTTGAAGATATTCTCATCTGGAAGCATTTTAAGTCTCTGTCTGATCTGCTCTTTAGATTTTAGCATGTCAGTGGTAAAATGGCACACCTGCGGCACACCTGTCACTGGGTAAACCTCCAGAGTCCAGAAAATAAATAAAATCAAAGACTCAGCGGCACTAAGTCCTGTTGCTCATAAATCTATTTTCAATTCAATTCAATTCAATTTTATTTATATAGCGCCAAATCACAACAAAAGTCGCCTCAAGGCGCTTCATAGATACAGAGAAAAACCCAACAATCATATGACCCCCTATGAGCAAGCACTTTGGCGACAGTGGGAAGGAAAAACTCCCTTTTAACAGGAAGAAACCTCCGGCAGAACCAGGCTCAGGGAGGGGCGGGGCCATCTGCTGCGACCGGTTGGGGTGAGAGAAGGAAGACAGGATAAAGACATGCTGTGGAAGAGAGACAGAGGTTAATAACAGATATGATTCAATGCAGAGAGGTCTGTTAATACATAGTGAGTGAGAAAGGTGACTGGAAAGGAAAAACTCAATGCATCATGGGAATCCCCCGGCAGCCTACATCTATTGCAGCATAACTAAGGGAGGATTCAGGGTCACCTGGTCCAGCCCTAACTATATGCTTTAGCAAAAAGGAAAGTTTTAAGCCTAATCTTAAAAGTAGAGATAGTGTCTGTCTCCCGAATCCAAACTGGAAGCTGGTTCCACAGAAGAGGGGCCTGAAAACTGAAGGCTCTCCCTCCCATTCTACTTTTAAATACTCTAGGAACAACAAGTAGGCCTGCAGAGCGAGAGCGAAGTGCTCTAATAGGGTGATATGGTACTACAAGGTCATTAAGATAAGATGGGGCCTGATTATTTAAGACCTTGTATGTGAGGAGCAGGATTTTGAATTCAATTCTGGATTTAACAGGAAGCCAATGAAGGGAAGCCAAAACAGGAGAAATCTGCTCTCTCTTTCTAGTCCCTGTCAGGACTCTTGCTGCAGCATTTTGGATTAGTTGAAGGCTTTTCAGCGAGTTTTTTGGACATCCTGATAATAATGAATTACAGTAGTCCAGCCTGGAAGTAATAAATGCATGAACTAGTTTTTCAGCGTCACTCTGAGACAGGATATTTCTAATTTTAGAGATGTTGCGCAAATGGAAGAAAGCAGTCTTACATATTTGTTTAATATGTGCGTTGAAGGACATGTCCTGGTCAAAAATGACTCCAAGGTTCCTCACCGCGTTACTGGAGGCCAAGGTAATGCCATCCAGAGTAAGAATCTGGTTAGATACCATATTTCTAAGATTTTCAGGGCCGAGTACAATAACCTCAGTTTTATCTGAATTAAGAAGCAGAAAGTTAGCGGCCATCCAGGTCTTTATGTCTTTAAGACATTCCTGCAGTTTAACTAATTAGTGTGTGTCATCTGGCTTCATGGACAGATAGAGCTGGGTGTCATCAGCATAGCAGTGAAAATGTATGCTATGTCTTCTAATGATACTGCCTAAGGGAAGCATGTATAATGTAAACAGAATTGGTCCTAGCACTGAACCCTGTGGAACTCCATAATTAACCTCAGTGTGTGAAGAGGACTCTCCATTTACATGCACAAACTGGAGTCTATTAGATAGATATGATACAAACCACTGCAGCGCAGTACCTGTAATACCTACTGCATGTTCTAATCGCTCTAATAGGATATTATGGTCGACAGTATCGAATGCTGCACTAAGGTCTAGCAGGACAAGCACAGAGATGAGTCCACTGTCAGAGGCCATAAGAAGATCATTTGTAACCTTCACTAAAGCTGTTTCTGTGCTGTGCTGAGCTCTGAAACCTGACTGAAACCCTTCAAATAAACCATTCCTCTGCAGATGATCTGTTAGCTGTTTGACAACTACTCTTTCAAGGATTTTTGATATGAAAGGAAGGTTGGAGATTGGCCTATAATTAGCTAAGACTGCTGGGTCTAGAGATGGCTTTTTGAGTAAAGGTTTAACTACAGCCAGCTTGAAGGCCTGTGGTACATAGCCGATTATTTAGAGATAGGTTGATCATATTTAAGATCGAAGAATTAATTAATGGCAGGACTTCTTTGAGCAGTTTTGTAGGAATGGGGTCTAAAAGACAGGTTGATGGTTTGGAGGAAGTAATTATTGAAGTTAACTCAGAAAGATCAATGGGAGAAAAAGAGTCTAACTTAACATCAATGGTAGCTGTAGATAATATTACATCTGTGGGATGATTATTGGTAATTTTTTCTCTAATGATAAAAATTTTATTTGTGAAGAAGTTCATGAAGTCGTTACTAGTTAACGTTAAAGGGATGGTTGGCTCAACAGAGCTCTGACTTTTTGTCAGCCTGGCTATAGTGCTGAAGAGAAACCTGGGGTTGTTCTTATTTACTTCAATCAGTGACGAATAGTAAGATGTTCTGGCTTTGCGGAGGGCTTTCTTATAAAGCAGCAAACTATTTCTCCAGGCTAAATGATGATCCTCTAGATTTGTGACACGCCATTTCCTCTCCAGATTACGAGTCATCTGCTTTAGGGTACGTGTTTGAGAATTATACCACGGAGTCAGGTACTTCTGATTTGAGGCCTTAGTTTTCACAGGAGCTACAGTATCCAGAGTCGTACTTAGTGAGGAGGTGAAATTATTAACAAGATAATCGACCTCTGTTGGGGTAGCGTTCAGATAGCTGCTCTGCTCTGTGTTGGTACAGGGCATTGAAGATGATAACAGTGGGTGGATTATATTCTTAAACTTAGTTACAGCACTTTCAGAAAGACATCTACTTTGATAAAGTCTACTCTCCACTGCTGTGTAATCAATTATTGTAAATGTAAATGTTATCAGGAAATGATCAGACAGGAGAGGGTTTTCAGGAAACACTGTTAAATGTTCAGTTTCTATGCCATATGTTAAAACAAGATCTAGAGTGTGATTAAAGTGGTGGGTGGGTTCTTTTACATTTTGAGAGAAACCAATTGAGTCTAATAACAGACTAAATGCCATGTTGAGGCTGTCATTTTTAGCATCTACATGGATGTTAAAATCACCCACAATAATTATTTTATCTGAGCTCAGAACTAAATGAGATATAAAGTCTGAGAAATCAGACAGAAACTCTGTGTAAGGCCCAGGTGGACGATAGATGATAACAAGTAAGACTGGTTTCTGAGTTTCACAGCTGGGGTGGACGAGGCTAAGCATCAGGCTTTCAAATGAATTAAAAGTCTGTCTTGGTCTTTCATTAATTAATAGGCTGGTGTGAAAAATTGCTGCCACACCGCCCCCTCGGCCTGTGCTTTGAGATTTCTGGTAGTTAGAATGACTCGGGGGTGTTGATTCATTTAAACTAACATAATCATCCTGCTGCAACCAGGTTTCTGTAAGGCAGAGTAAATCAATTTGTTGATCAATTATTAAGTCATGTACTAACAGAGACTTGGAGGAGAGAGACCTAATATTTAATAATCCACATTTCACTGTTTTACTCTTTGGTTCAGATGTGGATACTGTATTGTTCTTTCTTTGTAATTGTTTATGTTTAAGTTGTTTGTTGCTGGTTTTTAGTTTGTTTTTTGTCTTTTTGGAAGCTGACACAGTCTCTATGGAGATGGGTTTTTGGGGGGGTAGCAGGAGGAGAGAAGCTGCAGAGAGGTGTGTAAGACTGCAACTCTGCTTCCTGGTCCCAACTCTGGATAGTCATATTTTGGGGGGTTTAATAAATTTGTCCATATTTCTAGAAATGAGAGCTGCTCCATCCAAAGTGGGATGGATGCCGTCTCTCCTAACAAGACCAGGTTTCCTCCAGAAGGTTTGCCAATTATCTATGAAGCCCACATCATTTCTGGGACACCACTCAGACAGCCAGCAATTTAAGGAGAACATGCGGCTAAACATGTCACTCCTGGTCTGATTGGGGAGGGGACCAGAGAAAACTTCACCTGTTTAGCAGGAGTGGGGCGGGTGGAGGTTTGCCCTGGTGCAGGTGTGCCACAGTGGTCATGTCAGCGGAAGGATCCGGCAGTTTCTCTGTGAATTTCAAATTCCTGTGGCAGCATACTCGGTGCTTCCTTGGAAGTTTAGGAGTTTTTTTCGCTATAAAAAGAAGTTTTCTTCCCACACACCCCACGGGCGCCAATGTTTCTGTCTCTTTTTACTGAATCAAAATTTAAAGTAAGGTCAGTACTTCCACGCTTTAAATGCTGCACAGTCATACTCTGTCCCGCACTCGTTATATTATCCATTGTTGATCTGCACACAGCTGTTAACCACGAACGTTGCACACGCTTACGTCATTGTCATGAGACACTCTCACAAAAAAAATCACTGGTTAATAACGCAGTAACGAAGCATGCTTACGGGAAAGTAACAGTAATCTAATGACCTTTTTTGCAATAGTAATTCCTTACTTTACTCGTCACTTGAAAAAAGTAATCAGATACACGTTACTGTCTCTAATCATCTCTGATCATGAGGCTGGAAGGATTTCCCATCCTGAAGCCAGCCATAACTGTCCTGCATCAAGTCTCACCGGCTGCCGCTGATCATCCCCATCAGTGGCCCACTACTTAACAGTGTGGCTGAGCTAACTAGTCAGTACAGCCCTGACTCTGAGATGAAACTATCTTTGCTTGATCTTGTCTTTTCAAGAGCCTGGAAGGGAGTGTGTCACAGGAGTGGAGCTATTGTATATATCAAGTGTTGGAGTTTTCACCATTCACACTACAGACCATGAGCACTGTGTGGGAGTCAGGAGCTCCACAATGGAAGCCATATTTTTGGAAACTGTCACGTTATTGTTCACCATCTCCACTGTGAATAAACAGTCTCTTTTGTGAAGTCCTGCATTTGGGTCACGTACTTACCCTGAACCTGACATTGTTGGTTTTTGTATATTGGGTTACTTTAAGAAGACTAAAAAAAATCCTCATATACTGGTGTTTTCTCACCAGTATGTGAGAATTAACATATAAATATAAACAGCAAAGAAGAGCATATCTAAAGTCTGTGACTGACAGATAAACTCATTATCATGCTATCATCAATTAGCCAACAGCCTTGCTAACATTCTAAAGAAAAAACATCTTTCAAAGCTTCTGAAATTATTTTCACTTCAGACATTATTTCACAAGACTTGGGGCTTTATAGCTATCTCATTATTTTAACTGTCGAAAATAAAAGTTCCCAAAAGTAAAAGTGATATACTGTCATGATCAAGTGTCGAATAACTGAGGTTGAGGCCAACATGAATTGGCAACTTTTGACATATTTCATCATATTTCATAGAGGAAGTAGAAACAAATGCAGACCCATTCTGTGTTTCTCGTTTGGGCACACAAAGCCAAGGCCCACTTTGCTTGTCTGTACATGTCAGGTACCTAAAATATTCCACAAGTGAGCCACATTTTCCTTCACCTCTGATGTCCACCAGCTTTTTCAACTCCTTTCCCACCAGGAAGATGATTTTTGATTTGCCTAAAGCCAGTTTTTATAGCCCATGATTGTACTGCCCGGGCCTCCAGATTTGGCCCCGACTTATTTCACAAAGCACTATTTCCTATGGGATAACAGACCTCCCTGGCGGATTTGGGACCCTTTGATCTCAAATGAATCAGTCTTGGAGGCCTGCCCCCAGGTTGGGGCTGTTCAAGGTTCCCTGAAGGTTTTTTTTTTTTTTTTTTAACAAAGGGATCTGTTGAATCACACTTGGTCTTACCTCTAACTCATGCCCAATTAACTACTGACTTGTTATAATATAATTGCCATGTGTAAAACTAGTTAAAGAAAAAATTGAAAACAGAATAATATACCATGGCAGGGGTAGAATGACAGTCATTTGATAATTATTTGAAAGCTGTACAAAGTGCCCAAGATCCTTACTGATATTATTTCCTGTTATTTCCCTTTCTTGCTTCCAAAACCTAAATCCTTAAAGAAGACATGGTGAAACTGTGACTTATTTTAAGTTTTTATATTTTATCGTTTTTTGCCTTGAAACCCTTCAATGGATGCCATTTTGCCTAGTCTCCTTCTTATTGACAAATCATGAACACTGCCTTTAACTAAGGAAAGTGAAACATTACAAAAAATTATTCCAATATTTTCACGATTTAATGAGAGGGGCAATTACATTTCAATATATGACCAGGTAGGTTTAGATAGTTTCTTTTAGATAAATGGATTTCTAGTTGTGGTGTTTCTCAACATGAAAACTTCCCTCAATCCTATACGTAGCTTGAATATTCAAATGCATTATAAAGTGCTAAAGAACAGAGGCTAAAACCCCATACCCGACCTAGAAAATGATCAAGTCATTGTTATAGAGGAAGTGGAATTGAAGGCTCATCCATTCCGTGTCTTGCTCCATGACCTTGCTTAGCAACAGCCTGTTTACCTTTCAGCTTCCTACCAGTGAGTCCTGCAAGCCAGTCAGTATCAATAGGACATCTTTATTCTTAGTTTTTCCCCCCGCTGGTTTCTACCGTTTGGTTCAGTTCCTTCCTTTGTCTGGTGGGTAAAAAACTGTGCAAATAGACCCAAGATGCTTGTTCAGGCTCCTTTGGCTAAGACCGAGCCATCAGATAATCTCAAGCAGGTTCCTAAGCCTTGGCAGTGTTCCCGAAACCATTTTGTTGTAATTAAAGGAGTGTTTTGAATAAGGCTTTAAAGTCTGTTTCAGGCTCAAAAGCTACTCATTTAAATCTGCAAAACTTTAAGACACAAAGTATCTTATATGTGACTCGGAAACAAGACATACAGGGGCTTGCAAAAGTATTCGGCCCCCTTGAACTTTTCCACATTTTGTCACATCACAGCCACAAACATGAATCAATTTTATTGGAATTCCACATGAAAGACCAACACAAAGTGGTGTACATGTGAGAAGTGGAACGAAAATCATAGATGATTCCAAAATGTTTTACAAATAAATAACTGCAAAGTGGGGTGTGCGTAATTATTCAGCCCCCTTTGGTCTGAGTGCAGTCAGTTGTCCATAGACATTGCCTGATGAGTGCTAATGACTAAATAGAGTGCACCTGTGTGTAATCTAATGTCAGTACAAATACAGCTGCTCTGTGACGGCCTCAGAGGTTGTTTAAGAGAATATTGGGAGCAGCAACACCATGAAGTCCAAAGAACACACCAGACAGGTCAGGGATAAAGTTATTGGAAAATTAGGCTTAGGCTACAAAAAGATTTCCCAAGCCTTGAACATCCCACGGAGCACTGTTCAAGCGATCATTCAGAAATGGAAGGAGTATGGCACAACTGTAAACCTACCAAGACAAGGCCGTCCACCTAAACTCACAGGCCGAACAAGGAGAGCGCTGATCAGAAATGCAGCCAAGAGGCCCATGGTGACTCTGGACGAGCTGCAGAGATCTACAGCTCAGGTGGGGGAATCTGTCCATAGGACAACTATTAGTCGTGCACTACACAAAGTTGGCCTTTATGGAAGAGTGGCAAGAAGAAAGCCATTGTTAACAGAAAACCAAGAAGACCCGTTTGCAGTTTGCCACAAGCCATGTGGGGGACCCAGCAAACATGTGGAAAAAGGTGCTCTGGTCAGATGAGACCAAAATGGAACTTTTTGGCCAAAATGCAAAATGCTTTGTGTGGCGGAAAACTAACACTGCACATCACTCTGAACACACCATCCCCACTGTCAAGTATGGTGGTGGCAGCATCATGCTCTGGGGGTGCTTCTCTTCAGCAGGGACAGGGAAGCTGGTCAGAGTTGATGGGAAGATGGATGGAGCCAAATACAGGGCAATCTTGGAAGAAAACCTCTTGGAGTCTGCAAAAGACCTGAGACTGGGGCGGAGGTTCACCTTCCAGCAGGACACGACCCTAAACATGAAGCCAGGGCAACAATGGAATGGTTTAAAACAAAACATATCCATGTGTTAGAATGGCCCAGTCAAAGTCCAGATCTAAATCCAATCGAGAATCTGTGGCAAGATCTGAAAACTGCTGTTCACAAACGCTGTCCATCTAATCTGACTGAGCTGGAGCTGTTTTGCAAAGAAGAATGATCAAGAATTTCAGTCTAGATGTGCAAAGCTGGTAGAGACGAACCCTAAAAGACTGGCAGCTGGAATTGCAGCAAAAGGTGGTTTTACAAAGCATTGACTCAGGGGGCTGAATAATTACGCACACCCCACTTTACAGTTATTTATTTGTAAAAAATGTTTGGAATCATGTATGATTTTCGTTCCACTTCTCACATGTACACCACTTTGTGTTGGTCTTTCACATGGAATTCCAATAAAATTGATTCATGTTTGTGGCTGTAATGTGACAAAATGTGGAAAAGTTCAAGGGGGCCGAATACTTTTGCAAACCACTGTATGTTAAACATGGAGGCATGTTATTCCTCAGTAGAACAAACTCCTCTTTTCATCCAATAAAAAAAGAAAAAGCATTTTGGGTTACATATGTCTTCTTCTTTGCATAGTTAACCTTCAATTAATGATAGAGATTTGTCATTAGCATGGCAAATTAACATTACACAGAATCCTTTCTGGAAGTATTCTTGAGCCATGCAATTATTCCCATGAGAGAGTCATCCAAGTTTTTAATGCAGTGCCACCTGAGGTCTTTAAGATCATGGAATCTAGTTTTAATTGTCTCCCTTGTCCACAGAGATTTATCAAGATTCTCTGAATCTATTGACAATATTGAGTACTCTAGTTGATGACACATTCATCATCTTCAGAATTTTATATAAATATATATTATTCTGAAATGTTTCCACAGTTCCTAGATGCAGTTTTTTTTAGATAATGGTGAAACTCTCCGCTTCTGAGAAACTTTATAGCTAAGATGCCTTTTCATACTTATTGTTGCAAAATGTTCCTTGAGCTTTTTCCATTCAGTAATGATTACTTGTCCACTCCTTTGTCGTCCCATGTTTCCACTTCTTGAGATAAGTTCATGTAATCAAATTCAAAATTAGCTATTACTTTACATCATTTTTATTTACACTTTGCACAGCTCTTTCTCTACTGGAATCACAGACCCAGCCCATTAATTATGCTGAGTGTGGTGCTAACCTCACATCTTTCTCTACAAAGAAATTCGGATATGACACAGATAGGAATGCCTGTCAAAAATGCAAGACATTTCTTCTCAACTGAGACATTGGTCTCATTTTATCTTTCATTTCTTATTTAATGTCTTTTCCTGAAATGCTAAGGAAAGAACTGGCAATCGAAAACTAAACTGGACCTGGACCACCTACTAATAAAAGAGTGACGAAACGTTTCTCCCCCAAAACGCTACGCCCAGATGAACAGAATCAGCTTTTGGAGCTTTTACCAAATTGACCATCCCAGACTTGCCGTAATGGTCTATTTGATTCACCTTTTGTTGTTTATTTTATTTATTTTTTTATTTTCACTTGCTAGATACGGGACAGACTTGAATGAGGAAAAGAAAAAGGAGAAAGGAAGAGGGGGAAAAAACAGTGGAGAAGAGGGATGGGGATAAAGGGCAAAAAAACAAAAAACAACTAAATAAGCAGACAAAAAAAATATACATATATCAATCACCTGGATCACCTGTTGAGAAAGAAAAGAAAACAAGCAGAAGAACATGAGAGCAATACAATAAACAACAATGATATATGGGAATATTTTTCTTTCTCTCCCTCTCATTCTTTCTCCCTGTCCTGACCCCCAGTCATGTCTGTCCAGTCTTTCAAAAACAAAAATAAAATAAATACATAATTATAATAAAGGTCAATCAAATGGACCAATATGGCAAGGCCATGATGATCCACTTGGTAAAGTAAATCCACTTGGCATCTTTCTTGGCCTTCAGACAACAATTCTGATGGCTAAAAAACAAAACAAAACAAAGAAAGCCTTACATTAGGGAGAAAAACACGTCGGGGGAGAGGGTCCTCGGTTCTCCAGTTAGATTGTACTTCACGGCGTCATGTTTTGCCATGACGGGGTTATTATTGGAGTAAATGGATGGCTGGAGCCTCTGCTCGAAGCGTCTCTTATCGCTGCGAGCGGGTTCACATTGGAGTGAACTGAGAAAAACATGGAAGGGTACCTTTTGCGTTAACATGAGAATTTTAGGGATGTTACAAATCGTCGCTATATTATGAGTAGGGAGTGAAAACGGGTTGAAGACCAAGCAGACATGGAGCACAGAGAGAAGAGTAACTAGACGTGAGACGTGGAACGGGGGAGGGCAAAGTTACAGAAAGCTAACGACTGAAAAGTAAGAACATAACCAGTGTTGGTCAAGTTACTTGAAAAAGTAGTCCTGTTACTTTACTGATTACTTGAAAAAAGTAATCAAATTACAATAACGCATTACTTTTAACGCATCACTGCCCATCTCTGAATTTGACATAAGCAGAAAACAATATAGTGACTCAAAACCATGAAAATCAACAAATCCAAGAACATAACTGATCAAAAACGCAGCACACAGACCCAGTACTGTGACAGATCTGTCTCCATAAAAATTTTCTGGTGAATGCCTGTCAAAGATACAAGACATCTCTTATCAGCTGAGGCACTGGTCTCATTTTATCTTTTTCTTATTGCATGTCTTTTCCAGAAATGCTAAGGAAAGAACTGGCAAGAATTGGTCTACTGAAGAAACATTCTCATCATGATTACTGTGAGAGCAAAATGTCAGAAATTATTTTAGATCTTCATAATAACGCTGATTATTTAATGTCCATAAACTCAGCTTCTCCTTTGTTTTATGGGTTTTTTTTTTCTTTCCTGAAAATACTTTCTTAAATATATAAAATGTTCTCCATTTATACTATGGAGTGTTGACCAGTGTTTGACTAGTTGTTGACTAGTAAAATTAAGTGGGCAGCTGGAAGAAGTAGTCAGCATTTGGCAATAATTTTGGTTTTGGTTGAGAAAGAAAGAAGTGCAGTAAAAGTCTGGCCAGCATGAATCACATAATACACGTGTCATTTTTTTCAATGTTAGTTCCCTGTTTTGAAACTACAAAGAGACAGAATATAAGCCGTGATCTCAGAGCTGTTCAGCACCTTGTTCCAACCTTGGAAGGCTGAAGCTACTGACTGAACAGACAAGATATTCTACAAAAGGTTGGCTGAAAACTCAGATTCCTTCTGTGCTTTGTTTAATGAAGTGCTAATAACTTTGGGTCTTTTGTTGTTCACAGAGATACTAATTATCACCATGAAGCTGCTGACTGTGTCTGCACTTCTTTGTGCAATGATCGCTCTGACCACTGCTGCCAGTGAGTATTGTAGTATAATATAGATAACGTATATATGTGTGGAATCAATAATACAAACAACACTTATAATATCAATATTATAAATGGAAATTTACCACTAAAATTTATCAAAATTATAACTTTTTGTCATGCTGAAGAGCACATCTATGTCCTCACTTGTATGCTTGTATGTAATGTATGTATTCAAATGTTATGTTTTACCAGTGAGAAAATAAAATATTTATAATTTATGTATACATTATATATATATATATATATATATATATATATATATATATATATATATATATATGCATGCGTGTGTGTGTGTGTGTGTGTGCTTGTGTGTGTGTGTGTGTAAACACATTTACACATGGTTTGAAAGACAATTTGTCACGGGAGTGGAACGGACTCAGGCGCAGACTGAGGTAGCACAGTTCAACGACACTTTATTAATCACACTGGTGCACTATATACACGTGAAGGGGGGGGAAACACCAGGGTCCCGGGGATCACTTGGCTGGGGAGACACACTTCTTCGCACTCGCTCTGCTCCTCGTCCAAACAGTCTCCACACAAGCAGCTCAGCTCACTCTCCTACTCACGGGGTCCAGGGGTCACAAAAGGGCTGATCCAGGCAAACCTGTTTACACAGACGAGGGTAAGTCGAAGGCAAACACGGGAACAGTAGAATCGCAAGGAAGCCAGGCAATACTAACGAGAGTTACTCAATATTCCAGCGACGAATAGCTCAGAGCCCCAGCCTTAAGAGCCAGAGAACTGCAATCCGCTCGAGATCAGCTGCAGGTGCGTGGGCCAAGGGCAGGAGCCCAATCAGAGCTCCGCCCAGGCAGACAGGTAGGAGAGACAGAGTGAGAGAAAAACAACAAACACTTGTGGCCACACTGGGCTGGCCGGGGAGGCACAGGGACCATGACACAATTACTTTTTTGTAAATAGCAAAGATAATTGATGTTTGAGTATCTAAGTAGTCTTTGCTTGTCCTCAGGAGAGCATCTTGTTGAGAAGAGATCTCCATGTTTTAGGAGCCTCTGGGGTTGGACTAGATATGGAAACCGATACTTTCACTTCTTTCCCAATCAACTGACTTGGGCTCAGGCGCAGGTAAGAACAGTGATTTCGATTTAGCATTTCTCTCTGCTTTAATACTTTTCATATCAAACTTGGTTTCAACTAGACCTTTTGTCCTATAGAGACACTGTCAGTCCCTGAATGCAAATCTGGCGTCTGTGCGCAACCTCGGAGAGTACCAAGCGATTCAGAGGGTCATACTTAACGGTGCTCGTAATCATGTCCCTACATGGATTGGAGGCTCAGATGCTCAAGAGGTACACTACTCAATATTAGACATTAGTTCTGACACTAGAGGATATGCCTGCCTATCGACATTATTCTCTGTTATTTTTTTGTGTTTTCTAGGAGTGTTATTGGTTTTGGATCGATGGAACCCGTTTCACATATGCAAACTGGTGTCATGGAGAGCCTAACAATGTCGGGGGCAGAGAGAACTGCCTGCATATGAATTGGACAGGTAAAATTTAAAAGAAAGTGTATGAATTCATTTTGAGGGGAACAAAAACTGTTACAGTATCCACATTTTCTCAAAAAATGCTTATCATTTGGTGTGATAAATAGCAGTGACTTACAGGAAAATAATATGAATTCTAAATTTTATTTTTAACAGAGACAAACTTTGTGTTTTACCATAATGAATAAAATAGATTGCTGTATTTCACGTCTTTAAATTTAAAGTAAATTTACATAGTGCTGTGAAAGTAGAGTCAAAAATGAATATTGACAGGTGCTCCTGCTATTATGCAAACTAAATATTTGTGTCAGTATAGACGTCCATGTGAGCATGGCTTCACTTAATGTTCATTTTTGGTGCTTACAGGAAACCTCTGTATGAATGACATACCCTGTGACGCCAGATACCCATTTGTCTGCGCCAGGAAAGTCAGACGATCTCTGGAAGGAAGGCTTGGTTCACCGGTCTTTAGAGCAAATAATCTCATAAATCCAGCTTAAAATGTTTCTCTTCTTACATCTTTACTTCTTTTTAGTTCACCGCAACGCTACATAAGGAATGAGTTGAAAAATGATGCAACCTGTAGATGGATTGTCTCTTTTAATAAGAACAAACTGAGTGTGTAATGGAAAGAATGCTTTAAGCTTTCACTTTACTTCCCTGAATGAACATTATCTTCATTATTAAACCTTTAAGCATTGAATCAAACTGGTCTCTGAGTCTTTGTCACATTTTCATAGGAATGCTCCCAAAATTTCATCTTTTGTTTTTATGATGAGGTGATGGTAAAGGAAGAATTTGAAAAGAATAGATGTGTCATGGTGTACTGTGTGGCAGGCAGGATGGAGAACCCAAATGCAGGACTCTGAAACAGAAGGTTAAACTTAAAGCGGCAGCGTTTATTAGTGGGAGAATTTTCATAAAATTAAACCTCACAAAAAAACAAAACACAAAACCACAAACTGGAAAAATAGAAACCAAACACTCAGAAACTAACACAAGCACGACAGAAACACAAAGCATGAAGAGGATACAACACAACAGTGACTGAGAGAAACACAGGGCTTAAATACACTGAGGGAAAACGAGGTTTGAGACTCAGGAGGGAAGCACAGCTGGAAGAATCTAGACTTAATGAGACAAGGGTTATTAAAACTAGACTCAATGCACGTAGGACTGGGACTATCAAAATAAAACAGGAAACAAGAGACAAGTCACAAAGATGCAGACTTGACACAGAGAAACAGACTGAAAGAATGTGACACATGGAACACAAGGAAGACAGTGTCTGAAACTAGACGCCAGAAGAACAACTAATAATAATAAAGAGCACAAAACTGTGAATAACCAATAATCAAGAAAAAGAACTCAAACACAAAACACTGGTTAACACCCAGTTCCATGACAAGATGTAATATTTTATGAAGGGGTGCATTTTATTTAGGCCTTCATCAAGAGGCCTTTATTATTCATGGTGTTCAGTAACATTATTTAGTTATGTTTCCTTAGTTGTTGTTTTTTTGCCCATATAGAAAGTATTACACGTATTTTTGGTCAAGTAACTAACAATTTCGAAATAATATGATGCCATATGATTCTTTTCTAGCAAATAGCTAAAAAAGAAAGTGCCACCACAACAATATAAAATGAGGTGGCCATGGTCTGATGTAATGCACTGCTTTTTATGCTAGGTGTGAGCCTGTTGTCTAAGAAGTGTGAAAAGCGTCTGGACTTCTTTAACTTGCTTGAAGACGTTTCACCTCTCATCCGAGAAGCTTCTTCAGTTCTAGGGTCAAATGGTGGCGAGTTCCAGATTTAAGCCCTGTGGGAGTTTCCCCAGAGAGAGACAATGGACCCCCTCATGATCCTCTACCTAATCACATGAGCTCATTGTGAAATTTAGCCCCACCCTATCATGTGATTTCCTGAGGTCAGATGGCCCAGGATGTGAGTGGGCGTTAAGGCGTCTGGGAAGGGATCTCAAAACTGGATTATAGATGGCAGACAGTTGGTGTCGTAAACCACCGCCTCTTTTCAAAGATGGTCGCTCACAGTGAACATAGATGGCTTATTTCACTCCTCTTTTAAACCATCTGTCTTCTCTGTCCAAAATTGGGAACATTGGGATCCTCAAAAGAGTGACCTTTGTCCTTTAGATGCAGATGGACCACTGAGTCTTGTCCCATTGAGCTGACTCTTCTATGTTGTACCATGTGCTTGTGAAGTGGCTTTTTGGTCTCTCCAATGTAGAGGAGTTCTGTCTTTGGGATGAACCATTTTTTTGTCTGAGTGTGTTGCTGGGTCCTTCACTGCTCACATTGACGCTGTGGATAAAAGCATCAAGTTCACCAGGGAAGACACAAAGGATAACAGCACGATGACCTGGATGACTAAGAGCCTTCACAGACACCTCATGTACATTGATGTCTTTTGTTTAGAAAACCTTAAGTTGTAAAACAGTTAGCTGCAGTCCATCTTACCAAAAAAGAGTAACCTCCCTGGCAGTTCACAGAGTTTTATATGAGCATCTATAAAACTTGTTGAAACTGGTGGGGAGAAGCTGCTTGTTTTGCAGGCCCTGAGCTAAGAGGTGGCCATGATGGATATCAGGCACCAGTTATCATATCTACTGCTGCTGCTGCACATTCCTTTATACTGATATATCTGAAGGTTTCTAAGTAATTATTCAATCAGTAAACTTAAGATTCTATTAATCCCAAATAAAAATAAAAGCCAACAAGCCCATCCAGACTGTAACCACCAGTCATTATCCCATATGTGAATCTTGGGTCAGCTGGAAGGAGATATTTACTTAATTTCCAGATGTGTAACAATGATATGTTAAGACCCTGTGGGTAAATCTTTAACTCTGTTCAACAGTTCAATTTAATTTTATTCATCAAGTGCCAAATCACAATTGTGCTGGGTTAAACTTTTAGATGTTTTTCTTGTGTGTTCACAGACTTTCCAAAAATATTTGCACTGAAGTATTTGGCCATATGATGGGGCTGTTGATGTCAAAATTATATACTCATCTGCACCACAACACAAAACATCCAATGCATGACACAATGATTACCACAATACTAGACATAAAAGTTTTAGTAACATTTGTCTACAAAGGTTTTCAGCTTTCAATGCTGCTTGTCACAGAATGAGAAGATAAATGGATTTGTAAATGTAGTTTTCTTTTTTTAAGTACAAAGACAAAAGGGTCGGAAAATTAGCAGTGATGGCGAAATGCATGAAGTGCCAAATAACTGAGGCTGAAACCACATGTCAGATGTAAAATTCACCAGTCATTGGGGCGACCGTGGCTCAGGGGGTTGCCGGTTTGATCCCTGGGTGCTCTGTCCTGGTCGTTGTGTCCTTGGGAAAGACACTTTACCCTACCGCCTACTGAGGGGCCGATGGCACGATGTGGCAGCCTTGCTTCTGTCAGTCGGCCCCAGGGCAGCTGTGGCTGCAACCGTAGCTTGCCTCCACCAGTGTGTGAGTGAATGAATAGTGGCATTGTAAAGCCCTTTGGGTGCCTTGAAAAGCGCTATATAAATCCAATCCATTATTATTATTTTTAGAGAGAATGTAGAAGTGAACGTTTACCACTTATCAAAGTGTTTGTACTGTGACTTGCTTGGCCTACTGGTACTCATCAACTGCCTGTCAAGTCCTACAAGCCAGTCAAGCTGTCTTCTTTTTCAGCTTGATGTCTCCCTTTGTATCTTTTTCCCACTGTTTGAGTTGACTCCATCCCCAATTGTGAGGTGTCATTTCATATCCCTAAAGCAAGTTTAACCATCAAGGGTTTGGAATGAATTAAAAAAACTGCACACAGTACAGTATGTGTCCATATGTGTTATTAGTGGGTGATCATGTGTCAGTGAGTGAAAGGGCTGTATCTGGGGCCTTACTGAGCTTTGGCCCCTGTGCTACATGGTCAAGAGGGTGGGGTACACTTCCTATTACTCTGCATGGACCCTGTTATCACTCCCTTGGATGTGGGTACTTGTTGGTTTGGGGAGTGTGGCTGGATGTTCTGGTGTGATCGTTGACCCCCTCTCTTGGGGGCCTCTTCTAAAATGTGTGCAGCTGTTATTGTTCTGAGAATTTATGGTAAATGTGATGTTATACACCCATGAAGAATGGATGGCATTGCAAAACTGGATTTGCTCTTATTCTGAATTCCCTCTTTATTCTGGTACAAAGATAACAGCACACAATTGTCATCAACTGCCTCGCCTCTGTCAGTGCGCCCCAGGGCGGCTGTGGCTGTAGCTTGCCATCACCAGTGTGTGAATGTGTGTGTGAATGGGTGGATGACAGGTTGTGTAAAGCGCTTTGGGGTCCTTAGGGACTAGAAAAGCGCTATACAAATACAGGCCATTTACCATTTACCATCAACAGTGTGTCATGCAACTGCTACATTCAGGTCTGTTAACTAGGATTAGAACACTTACAATCTAATGCAAAACATTAGAACTAGGGGCAACCAGAAAGCTAACCAAAAATGCTACTTGTGAGTGAAGTTACTGATCAACACATTCTCACTCCCAAATTTTAATATTTTATGCTAGGTGACAAATCGCCAACATATTACGCTTCCAACACCCTGAATGACGAGATTGGAAAAATTAGGAAACATGAGAACCCTTTGGGATCAATCTTCACATGTTCGTTCATTTTACTTAAATCGCTTTGAAAAACACTATTTAATGTCATCAAAGTGCTGGTTAAGGTTAAGGATAAGGTTATGGTCAGGGTTGGAAAACATGCCTGGAACGCGCATTACCCTGGGACCGTAATTCCACTGGATTTCACCCATAACCCAGCGCGTAGCATAAGAACATGGAAGGTCACCTTTCACGTTCCTCAGGAACGCTGCGGGACGTGACAAATCGTCAAGATGGTACGCCTCGGGAGTGAGAACGGGCTGTACTGATAATGCACCAATATGCCTGTAACTTTCAGGGTACATGCCAGTACTGCTTGTAATAAAAAATACATATTAACAATTATGGCTCTCTTAAGATCTCACTGTTGGGTTACTCCTAAATTTTTATCTTGTTCAAAGAGAAGATATAAAACAAAGTTCTAAGCTAATCGACCTGTGTGTTCTCCTTTTTTAAAAACAAGAATTAATAGGAGAATCGATAAAGAATCGAATGGTTAAATAGAATTGAAAATGGAATCGGAATCGTGAAAATTTTATTAATTCCCATCCCTAGTCACAATGAGGCAGTTATTTTGGTGCTGGTTGAGAAATAAAAATGTGCAATGAATGTCTGGCTGACATAGGGCAGTCGATTTTTTTCAATGTCATTTCCTTAGTTTGAAATTTCAAAAACAGTATATAATCACTGATCTAGGAGCTGTTCAGCACCTTCTCACTGGAAGGCTAAAGCTAGTTTGTGCTGAAAATAAATAAAACAAGATATTCTGCAAAAGGTGGGCTTCAAGCTCAGATTATCTTCTGCCCTTTCTTTAATGAACTACATGTCACTTTGGGTCTTTTGTTTTTCACAGATACTAGACATCACCGTGAAGTTGCTAACTGTGTTTGCACTACTTTGTGCAATGCTGGGTCTGACCACTGCTGCTGGTGAGTATTGCAGTATGTATACTTTTAGTAATTGCAAATGACTAAATATTGCAATATACAGCATGTGTGGAAACATAATAAATAGAAAATTAAGTATTGCCAACATCTGATGTTTTAATTTGTCTGCCTCATCCAGAAAGGGGCAGCAACTATGGCGTTATTTTTGTGCCACTATTCTGAGCGCATGTAAAAAAAATTGAGCGCATGTAAAAAAAATTGCAGGTGCAAGTGTTGCATTTTGAGGAGAAATTTATTTTGCGCAAAGAAAAGCTAAATTTGAGTGAACAAAATGCATTGCTGCGTGTAAAAAATGTATTTCAGTGTTTGCTATTATCCACACACACGCACAATAGCAGCCCCTTTCGCTCAGTTTTTGAATTTGTGCTTGCTCGCAATGTGTTGCTCGCGCTCTCAACATTTCTGCCTGTGCGCGCTCAACTCTTTCTCTACACCGTCATATTTGTGCCACAAAACCAGCCAATCACAGACTTAGATGCAAAAAAAAATCTGATTGGCTGTTTTGGTTTCCAATCAGCTCGAAATGATGAAATGCAATATCCCAGAATCCATTTCGTCCAAAACTCAAACGAGGCAGTGGCGGAAGAACACAGAGTGGCGGAGTTTGAAATATTACTCTTTCTGGGTCACAAAATAAACTTTTAAGATATTTTCATGCGAGAATGGTGCTGTGTAAACTTCTAATATCTAATAAACTTCATCAAGACATCACATATTTGCATAAGTGCTCTAACGTTTTCGGAGATGCCTGTTACCCACCAGCTGACCGGGTGGTCACTCGGGTTAAACATAATATATAATGCTGAACTGACAAAAAAATCGTCCGACTACACCACCAGGTATTATAGGAAAAATCATAAAGCCTTTGAACTACAACAAACGCTGTTGTGACAGTGATGTACACTGTCTTGTTGGTATATATACAGGGAGTGCAGAATTATTAGGCAAATGAGTATTTTGTCCACATCATCCTCTCCATGCATGTTGTCTTACTCCAAGCTGTATAGGCTCGAAAGCCTACTACCAATTAAGCATATTAGGTGATGTGCATCTCTGTAATGAGAAGGGGTGTGGTCTAATGACATCAACACCCTATATCAGGTGTGCATAATTATTAGGCAACATCCTTTCCTTTGGCAAAATGGGTCAAAAGAAGGACTTGACAGGCTCAGAAAAGTCAAAAATAGTGAAATATCTTGCAGAGGGATGCAGCAGTCTCAAAATTGCAAAGCTTCTGAAGCGTGATCATCGAACAATCAAGCGTTTCATTCAAAATAGTCAACAGGCTCGCAAGAAGCGTGTGGAAAAACCAAGGCGCAAAATAACTGCCCATGAACTGAGAAAAGTCTAAGGTGCATTTAAAACCTAGGAGGGCATGGAGCTACCTGCCAGAGAGCAGCAGGTAAGCGCATAGTCCCTCCTGCTAGCCCTCAATGTCTACGTGTATTTAAAATTGAGAGGTGGGCAACGACGCCAGGGGTGAGGTGTACACCCTGATGGTAACTTGGATTCCGTGTATCGTGCCCACCCCCAAGATCCTATATGTATGTGTAATGAGAGTGTGAGTAATGTGAATGTCCAAGTTGTGTGATAAAATTGAGGCAGAGGCAACCAGAAGGGGACAGGGGGGGGTAGCCTCCTCTGCACCCTGGTGACATACCCCTACTCCAAGGCCCTGCATGTGTGGGTGGTTGTGGTGGAGCGGGAAGAGGGAGGCAGCTGGAGATGGGGGGGAAGGACGGGAGGGGCAAGTGACCCCTCCCTGGGGCCAGCTCCCCCGCTGACCCCAGTAGGCACCCCCATACTCCGCAACCCGCCAGGGAAAGGGGGCCCAGGCCCCTCCAGACCTCCAGATTTTTGCAAAGCTTTATGTGGAAGGAAACCGTGACCGAGGACAAGCTGATGGAATAAGATGTAAGTACAACTCCTCTGGTTTCATATGCAAAAAAAAAAATATTGCGCTAGCTTACACGGTTCAGGTTCTACAGGGATTTAAAAATAGTTACGCAAAACAGAGCGTGCTGCTCTGCCCGGCTTTAAAGGCTTAACAATAACAATGTGTTGAATAATGACTTTAAAAAATAATATAAAATAGTGTGCAAATACTGATAACAGTGCAAATGTTTGCAATATAAGAAATAAATGAAAAATGTAAACATCTATGTTTAGTGAACTTTGCAGTGTTGCTCTGTGGTGCAGCTACTACACCGTAGCAAAGTTTACACACTGTGTCTACTTGATCCACGTCTGACTCCGCGAACCCATAATGGAAGTTTTTTTTTTGTTTGTTTGTTTGTTTTTTTTTTACCTCTTTTCAACCAACGGCAGTCACACTCCTCTCTAAATAACATCTGCTTAGCTTTCCGAGCTTCCCTCGGGTCCTCTTAATTGTTGTGACGCGTGTTCGAAATGCAGAGAGGTGCGCTCGATTTGCTACACGGAGCAGCGCGAGAGTAAAGCATGAGGGAGGGGCTAATAATCGGCTCAGTCATTTTTAATGATCGTTGAAAGCCCAGATCTTAATCGTGATTAAAATTCGATTAATTGAGCAGCCCTACTTAAGGTTACATCAATTTGACGTCACTTTCATTGCATTGTTCGCTCTGGCTCTTTGTGTTTCAGCGCCCCAGGCAGTTCTGTCTGTACCTACTAGTTTTCAGGTTACTCCACTGGCCAAAGTGTTACTTTTATTTAGGACTCATGGAAAACTGTTATTTTGGCTTGGGTGGTTTGAGTACAAGGTGACTACTGGGAAAGCAAGGATCTGTGAGACACTGTGATTTTTAAAGGTTTTGTGCCCAAATTGTATTGATGCTTCAAAACAAACTGAAACCCATGTCCACTGTGCCACCTTCTGGCTAATTTGGCTATTGCCACATCTTGATAGCTATTTCATAAAAAATGACAGATGTTTTGGGGAAATCCCAGAAAAGAAAAAAATCAATCAATCAACAAAAGAAAAATATTGAGACTGTTAAAGACCACAAAGCTTTGGCTGTCATGAAACGTGCTTCAGCGAAATGCACCCCTCTGTTAACATTCATGAGGTCCTTTGAGGCAACTCTTTAGTTGCTTCGTAACCCAGTGCAACACACAATAAACCAGTTTTGCAAAATACAATCTATTGAAAACAGACTGCTATCTTTATTGTGATAACCACACAAGTTCTCAGCTGTTTTTGGGCACAACCAGCTTTTTGCTTGCAGCTTTTGCCTGTCCTGGGGGAAAAGAGCCCTCAAAGTTCAAATGTGTTTTGTACATGGCAAGCTTCCTGGGAGTTCGTGTCATCATGTTTATTCTACAAGCAAAACAAGAAGCTGGAGTAACTTAAGGTTTATCTTCATATAATTCAACAATAAATACATAAAATTAAAAAGGACTGAATCTGTGTCCCTTCTTTAAAAAAAAAAAAAAAACATTTTCACACATCAGCACCTTTTTTAATTTATTACTAAATTTTTTATTGATAAAAAATAATAATAAAAATATCATGGATTTTATTTATTTATTTTTACAGTATGAAAACTGCTTCTGGCTGTGGCTTATGTAGCATTGGCATTATATAATGGTCTTAGGGGTCCAGGCTTCCCTTGTAAAGTCAGCATGCCCTGTCAGCTGAATTATACTGATACACTTCAATTACAAGTTGCACAAATTCATATACTTTGGTAATAAAAGAAACTTAAACAAGCATGTCACTGATAAGTTATTGGAGAATGAGCTCAGGTTCCCAGTAGTTTAACTTTCTTCTGCAGCAATTATGGTAACCGGAATGACTGATGAGCACAGTGACCTGATGGACCAGTGCAGGGCCATTGTTTCTTCAAAGGTCTGTGTGTGTCTTTGAAACTAAAAAAAGTTCATTTTAGTCCATCTGTGCAGTAAATTTTTAGCATGATGCTAATAGAAATTGCAAAACAAATGGAAAAAAGTGTTGAGGATTTGTACTTCAAGTCAGTCACCCTGGGAGTGGTGAGTTAAGTGATTAATTTCTGCATTGAGAGTAAATGTGTGTCCTGCTTTGACTCTGCTAATCTAATAACATAAAAATGGCTTCAACATTTTTATTTTAAGTAGGTTAATCATGATGCAATATTGATTCAGACATAAAGTCACAAAGTGTTGTATAACCCAAATAATAAAAATGAAGAATAATCAAATTGAAATGAAATAGAAAATTGAAAATAGAGTTAAAAACAATATAAGAATCAGTTCAAATACAGCATTAAAATATGAATAAAGAAAAACAAAATTTAAAACAGTTCATAAAAAGAATCTTAACGGAAAGCCTTATTAAACAAGAAAAGGTTTCAACTAAATGCTCAACCAATCAGAAATACCAAACTATGGTGTGGCTTCATTATGGAAAAACTAATTATATGGATTAAGTTTTTAGTTAACAGTAATGACTCTCAGCTGCCTATCTTAACATTAAGCTAGTGATATCAGTTAAGCTTACACCATTTAACACTGCCACCTTTAGCTGTGGTGGTTTCAAAGATGAAAGAAGTGTCACCAGGTTATTGTGTTAATGGTAGTTTCTATGAGTAATCTAATCAAATGACCAACAAAAGAACGCGCTCGCTGTTTAACATAATGAACCAACTACCCGTGCAGGTTTATTCACCCTGACTGGCCACTGCAGCAATTGTTCAGTTGTAAGGCTAATCTCAAAAGTGGAGAGGGTTTCTGTGAACTGGTGGCTGCTTCTACATTAAATCAAGGAATATGATGTCTGGGCACAAAATTGGAAATACCAACCAATTCAAACAGGACAGCAAATAATAATAATAATAATAATAATAATAATAATAATAATAATAATAATAATAGGCTGTGTGTGAGAATATTGAAGTAACGTGGGAGGCTATCGGAAGCAACTTCAAATTATTGCTGCTAAAGGGGATTTTACAAGCTATTGAATCATGGCCTGAACTTTTTTTTTTTTTTTCACAAACTTCATTTTGGCTTAGCCTTTGTTAACAAAATAATAATATGGTGTTATGTGTCATGCATTGTTGTTCATCTGAGGTTATATTTACCTCAGTTTAAGACTCAGTCCTGATACATAAAACCTTAGATATTAAAAAAAGGTGTACTTCTTTGCTTTTACCTGCGTCTTTAGGCCTTGTATGCCCAGTTTTCTTTCTCACACTCTTGTAATCATGATGAGTTTTAGGTTACATCACCTTCATTGCATTGTTTGCTGACACTCTTTGTGTTTCAGCTTCACAGCCACAGCCAGTTCTGTCTGGACCTTCTAAATTTCAGGTTACCCATAACTTCAACTTCAACTTCAAAAGCAATGTTTTTTAAAAAAAACAAAAAACAAAACTTTGTTAAAGCTCTTATTGTACAAATCTGGGTTGAAGATTCATTGCATGGGTGGACAGGTGTGAACTATATCATGTTATCCTGCACAGTGTGGAATATTTTGTGCTTTTATCAAAATATCACACATAAAACTGAATCCCTCACCTGTTTTCCATACAACATTTTTGCATTGTTGTTGTTGTATTAATTACATCAGTATTGTTGCTAGTAGGTAGCTCCATGCCCTCCTGGGTTTTAAACGCACCTTAGAACACACATGCATCAACACTACATATGAGCGGGCGGAGGGAGGTTTAGAGTCTTCACACACCCCCATTCTCTGCAGCCTGCTGGAGCGTGGTGGGGGGGGGTCTGGGAGGAGGACTTGGCCATCTGATTGGGGTCTGGAGTGTGGGGCCTCCCTGCTGCTGCCGAGTCAGGGCAGTCTGCTTCTCTCCACCCCAGGGAAAAGGGTAACACTACCTGGGTCTGGGTGCAGTTTCCCCCTCCAGGGGCAAGGGTACCTAGACCTGGGGCTTAGAGTACGCTTGGGGAGTGTGATTGTGTGTACAGCGTCTCTTTGTGTCTGTCTCCACGTTGGGTGAGTGTTGAGTAATTGCATATGAGAGCATGAGGGTGGGAATGGATGTTTGTATCTGTGTGTTGTTTATTATGTTTCTCTTTTTTTTCTTCTGCTTGTTTTCTCTTTTTTCTTTCTCAACAGGTGATCCTGTTGAGAAAAAAATATATGTATTTTTTTTTTTGTCTACTTATTTTGGTTTTTGCCCTTTATCCCCGTCCCTCTTCCCCGCTGTTTTTCTTTCAGTCTTTCTTTCTCCCCTTTCTTTTCCCCAGTCAAATCTGTCCCATATTGGCAAAAAAAAAAAAAGTATTGTTGCTAGTGAGGAACTGAGTCCACTCAGCTACAATTTTAAGTAAAACACAAATTAGGTTACGCTGAAATAAGAGTGATATAACAAAACTTTTTTTTTTTCATGGTGTTTAATAGCATTTATTGTGAAAAGATGTATTATACTGTGAAAAAACAGATTTGTTAGAATTAAATCTTTTTTCTCCCCAAATTTCAAGCCAGTTCTACCTTGAACCAAATACTACAGAATATTTTCAGGTACCAAAAACAGATACATGTGTAGCCTGGTCTCAAATATCTATTTTAGACCCTACAGGTTAAAAGGATATAAATATTGTCATGTAAAAACTTTATTGTAAATATTTCATATATGTGTTTAAAAAAACAAAAAAAAGAGTTCAAATGCATTAAAAACGTGTTTAAAATCACAATAAATGGAAGTCAATCATAATTTAAGTGTTCATGGAGTTAAAAGTTACAAGAAACCCAAAGGTTTGTTATCTAATGTGAAACAAGGAAAACTTTGTATTTGTTTCAAGTTGTTTTACAAGCTCATTTTGGGTTGTCAATCTTGTATTTGCTTTTATCCCATTGGTTGATGTAAACCTATTGTCCAATCAGACGTAAGGAAGGCGGGATCTGAGGCGAAAGAAAAAAAAAAAACTAAGCTAGTGAGAGTCGGAAGCAGCACGTTACTGGAGGAGGTTGTGTACCAGAGCTAACGGGAGAATAGTCAAAACAATAGCCGTGGATGCAGAGTCTACGTTCCTGTTATGGACTGTTTTACCCTGTGATGATGGACCGAGAGGAATTCTCTGGACCCTTCTGCTGTGGATAGGATTTCCGTGGGTTTGTCCCAGTGTGCTCAGCAGCCCATGTATGCCGCTAATTCCGACCACGTTGCCGAGTGGAGGCCGCATGGTCACAAACCGAGCCTGCCCCTCAGCTTGTCCTCGCACTTAGCCCAAAGGATTTGTGAGTAGCCATGAGCACGTGCGTTTTGTTTTCTGCTTGTTTATCAAGTGAAGCGGCCATTTGTGTGTTTTTCTGGCCCAACGAGCCCGAGCAACGATCAGGCCTGCAACAGTTTCAGTAAATGAGCTCTAAAAGGTTACAAATTTGAACTGAACTTAAAGGGGAATATCTTGGATAAATGTGTTGTTTCTAAAACATTGACTGTGAATTGGGAAGAGGAAAAAACCATCCAATTGAATTGTAAAGAGACACTTCAGAACTTGGAATATTGTCTTTTTTTTATTTAAATCATACTTTGTTTTGACTAAATCTTACATTTTGAATTTAAAGTTTTGTGTTGTGTCATATTCATGATTTACAGAGTTTATAGGTGATAAGGGTTAGTAAAAAGGTAAGAGAGGTTTAACATGTTAGATAAATTCATTATTCTTAGTGAAGATTAAACAGAACTCATTATTTTCACTAAGTGGAGGCACCGCCAACATTAAGATTTCTAAGTACAAAGGTTAAAACTGGTTAGCTATTGTTTCTCCTGTTTACCAATAAAATAAGTAACGTACCCGGGGCCCCACTCAGAGCACTATCACCATCTTAACCGAGGGTTAATCCAGAGCTACTTGAGTTGGGTGCTACACATTAGAGGCACCGCTGGGATAGTTTTGTTGTATTATATAAATTTTAAGTTACCACTAAATCTGCTGTAACCTTAAAGTGACTAAGAGTCACACTGGTCCTAAAAAGTAATTTCAATTAATTTCTTGTCTTCCCCCTACAAAGTAACTTGTTAAAACTATGGCCACTAAAAGTAATGTTTCACAATCAAATCTTGCAAATTGGTGCAGAGGTGAAGGACTTGATCAGGCACATGCCATTCTAGTTCTTGGAGTGTCTGAAGAGGAGGAAATATCCACAGTAGAAGAAACACTCGAACAAGTAAAAACCTTAGGCAAGGTAAGAGTAAGAGGAAAAATGTTTGATGCCAATAATCAAACCCTGACCATGTTATGTGAATGCCGTCAAGAAGTCGATCCTACCAAAGTTCCACCAGAGGTGATTTCCTTTAAAGAAGGAAGTAAATGGAAAATAGTTGTTGCAAAACAAGAAAGAAACTCTGACCTATTCACAGAGAAGTTGGACAGATTTCTACATGATGAAGGGAAAACATTGGAGGATGTTAAAAGACTATGTGATCCTAGCACCTCATGGAACAGCAACCTTTGGAACCTCAGAATCCGGTGAGGAATTTTATCTCACATTCAGAGCTATGAATCAAAGACAAGGTGAGTGCTTGTCTAACTTCTTGCTGAGACTGGAAAGATTACTGAACAAAGTAGTGCAAAAAGGAGGCCTACAAATAGATGAAGCCAACAAAGCAAGACTTGAGCAACTCATTAAAGGTGCCACTGAATCAGACTTCATGCTGCTTCAGCTAGGTCTAAGAGATAAGCGAAGTGATCCCCGACATTTTTAAGCCTACTCAAAGAAATCCGAGAAGAAGAGGAGCATGAAGCTGCAAGACAAAAACTCAAAAAACCAGCACAGAGACCGCATGTGCAAGTAGCAAGTGAAACAGACTCTAAAAGCTGTCAGCAACATGATTTTCAGTCCGAAATTCAAGAGCTAAAAGAAAAGCTGAAAGAGCTCAACAAGCAGTCTCATTCTACAGAGTCAAGCCACAAAAAGATGTCCAGAGAAAAGAAAAAAGAGAAATCAGACACAAGCAGCGAAGTGCAACAGTTAAGAAAAGAAGTCAAAGAGCTGAAAACACAGTTAAGGGTAATGTCAGTAAAGCCCCAACATTATGCAAAAGAGAGAGGCCATTATTCTAAGTCCAAAGGAAACTTTAGTCCAAAGTCATCTACCTTTAAGCCAAAGAGTAGTAAAGAGTCAGATAATTTCTGCTACAGATGTGGAGAAAATGGCCATTTTGCAAACAAATGTACAGCTCCGGAGAATGCTCAAAAGGTAATCAAAAAGCTTATTCATCAAGTGCATGGAAGCCCATATGGACAAAGTCAAAGTACAGACGCTCAAGATCAGTGTTGCCCGAGTTAATACTACCAATGTTCCAACTCAAAGTGTCAACATACCGGAAGGTCTTATCGGTCCATCATCCATAGCTCCTATTAAGGTCAATAACATCTCATGCCATGGTCTTATGGATTCAGGGTCAACAGTGACCATTATCTTTGAGGATTGGTATAGAGCCAACATACCAACAGTCCCTATACAGCCCATTTCCAATCTAGCCATCTGGGGCCTATCAGCTGAGTCCTATCCTTACCACGGGTATGTAGTAGTAGAGATAGTTTCTTGAGGATGTAGCAGGTGTCAAGGGTCCTCTTAACGTCCTCGCTCTCGTCTGTCCTGAGCCCCCACAAGGTCATGAAACCCCTGTAGTGGTTGGTACCAACGCTTTTCTGTTCAGCCGCCTATTTCAGCTGTGCAGAGATAGCGGTAGTGAGAACAAAGTCAGCTCCATGAGGATACAGGCAGTTTATGATAAAATCCAAACTCAGTCCCTAGGATCCCATGCAGCCGACGATCCCATAGGGCAAGTGAAATGGCAAGGTCCAGGGTCACTTACCATTGCTCCCGGGAAAAAATGTTATGCCACGTGTAAAGTAGAGCAGAAAAGAACTAAACCCCAAGATGTTGTTTTGGTTGAAGCACCTGCCATGCCCCAACTCCCATCCGGCGTGTTGGTCCAGCCAGGTGTTCTCCGTGAAAGTGACATGGATGAGAACAGTTTCATCGTTCTATTACAGAATGAGTCAGAAAAACCTACCTCTATCCAAGTCGGCACAGTTATTGCTGAGATGCATGCAGTGGACGTTGATAGGTTTGTAGCTTGAACCTATTTGCTGGAACGTTGAAGACAATATAATTACACAGCAAGCAAGACACGAAGTAGGCAAAGTTCTTCATGTTTCTCGTGCACGGGAGAGAACCGGACAAACGCCGTTCCTTCGCTTGACCCCAGTTGCTCTTGTCCGCTCCCCCGTAACACTGCTCTTTTATTGAGGTTACATGAATATGCATAGGTTCATTAACATACTACGTATACATACACACAAAGAGTACCGTGTGTGTGTGTGTGTGTGTGTGTGTGTGTGTGTGTGTGTGTGTGTGTGTGTGTGTGTGTGTGTCCCCATAAACAACTTCCCTTAACCTGCTGGTCTGGAAAATCCAACAGTTCATCTATATGTAAAAAAGCACTTAGACTAAACTGACAACTGACATAGCTACGTTAATCCTACCGTAAAACAATAAAACAAGGTACGACCTCTTCCCATGCTCCCAGGATGATCTTTAGCAAGCCTTTGCAGCTTGCTAAAGATCACACATCCTATCACTACACAATTGATTATACACCTCTAAGCATATATGACAATCAACAATACAAAACCTAACAGACGTAGTCACCGACCCTAAAGTTTTAGAACCTGAAGCTAGTACCGTAGCTCCCGAACTCTTTGATTTTGGTGACTTTCCTGCCCCTACAGAGTGGAAGAAAAGACTACAGCAAAAGCTAGCGCAGAGACGTAATGTTTTCTCTCTTGATGAATGGGATGTGGGGTTAGCTAAAGACGTAGAACATAACATCTGCCTTAGCAACTCTACCCCCTTCAGAGAGCGTTCACGTCGTTTAGCTCCGGCTGATATTAATGAGGTACGACAACACCTACAGCAGTTGTTAGCTCCAGGCATTATCAAAGAGTCTCGAAGCTCATTCGCATCACCTATTGTTGTAGTGCGAAAAAAGAATGGCTCCATCAGAATCTGCATTGACTACAGAACTTTGAACAGTCGTACTATCCCCGACCAGTATACCGTCCCTCGTATTGATGACGCCTTAGATTGTCTTACAGGCAGCAAATGGTTCTCAGTCCTCGATCTTAGGAGTGGGTACTACCAAATTGCCATGTCCGAGCAAGATAAGGAAAAGACTGCATTTATCTGCCCCCTGGGGTTCTATCAATTTGAACTAATGCCACAAGGCATCACAGGAGCCCCAGCCACTTTTCAGCGGCTCATGGAGAAGGCAGTGGGTGATATGCACCTTCTCCAAGTCCTAGTGTACCTTGACGACATAATCGTCTTTGGTAGAACACTCGAAGAGCATGAGCAACGTCTCCTCAAAGTCTTAGATCGCCTTGAGGAGTTTGGTCTGAAATTGTCGCTTGACAAATGTCAGTTCTGTCAGTCCCAAGTCAAATATGTTGGTCATATTGTCTCAAAAGATGGTATAGCCACCGATCCAGAAAAAGTAGAGGTTGCCAGGAACTGGCCAGAGCCAACAGATCTGAAAACCCCTCGCTCATTCCTTGGTTTCTGTAGGTATTATTGCAGATTTATTGCAAATTATTCAAGCATAGTCCACCCATTAACTGAGCTCACCAAAGGTTATCCACCTACTCAGAAAAACAAGTGAGCTCAAACCAAAGACCCAACCAAAACCTACCTCAAACCTTTTGAGCCATTCAAAGAGCGATGGGACCACTCTTGTCAAGCCGCATTCAGAAAAATCATTGAATGTCTGACCAATGCCCCTGTTTTGGCATTTGCAGACTCCACCAAACCTTATGTCCTACATGTGGATGCTAGCCTGAACGGGTTAGGTGCCGTGCTCAATCAAGAGTACCCTGAGGGCCTTAAGCCTGTTGCTTTTGCTAGCCGAAAGATCAGTGACTCAGAACGAAACTATCTGGTCCATCAACTGTAGTTCTTAGCACTAAAGTGGGCGGTCGTGGATAAATTTCATGACTATCTTTATGGAGCTAAGTTCACGGTTAGAACCAACAACAATCCCCTAACCTGCGTGTTGACCACGGCAAAGTTAAATGCTGTTGGACATCGTTGGCTTGCAGCTTTAGCCACGTACGATTTCAACATCCAATATCGTCCTGGTCGTCACAACATAGATGCAGATCTATTGTCCTGACAACACACCAATGACACTGAATGGACAGATGTTCCACAGTCTACAATAAAAGCCATCTGTAAAAAGGAATCTATCTATGAAGCTACCAAGTCCCCTGTCAGGCTAGTAGACCAACTGGGAGTTCCTACATCCGTGATTCCAGAAGCTTATGTCCTTCCAGTAAGCCTAAAAGCAACTTTGGAAGATCAATTGACTCCTACAGACTTACAAGTCGCTCAAGATTTGGACCCAGTCATTGGACCAGTCAAACAAACCATCTAAATCCTTGTTCCAGGTAAAACTGGAACAAGGATCTGGAGGTGTCAAAACTCTACACAGAGACCATCTGCTACCAATCAGTTATCTTGTCAGAATTGCAGATAACTCAGTTTCACCTGAAAGAGTAAGAACACCAGTTACTAGAAGACGTCATGCCAACAGACGTCAGATACAGGACCAAGAAGATCGATTACTTGACGTCTTGCCAGACTCCGAATCTGAGAATGAGTATGTCTACAAGTACCCCACCATTACCAGTGACCATATTCAGAGACATGAATTCAGGTCAGACAGACCTAACACAGAATCTCTTCCCTCTGATAATTCCCCCTCATCTGAGAGTGAACCGGAATTGGAGGAAGGACCTTCTGAAAGTTCTCATGAAGCGGAATGCCAGCCATCAAATGTGGAAGGGGATACCAGTGATACGGCTGCAGACACCGAAGTGGAGTTGAGGACTCCCGCAAGACCTAAAACCCGAAAGTCAATGCGAGAGGTGAAACCAGTAATCCATTTGACCTATGACAAACCTGGAACGCAGTCTGAGGAACCTGTGACTATTGTACACCAAGGCATGGTTATACAGTTGAACCTCAGTAGCACCAGAGATAAAAACCATCATATAAAACACTCTAAACACCCAAGGCAGTACTCTGAGCCCAAGTTTAAAATCCTGCGTTAGATGAGGACATCTAAATATTTTAGACGGGGAGGGTGTAGCCTGGTCTCAAATATCTATTTTAGACCCTACAGGTTAAAAGGATATAAATATTGTCATGTAAAAACTTTATTGTAAATATTTCATATATGTGTTTAAAAAAACAAAAAAGAGTACAAATGCATTAAAAACGTGTTTAAAATCACAATAAATAGAAGTCAATCATAATTTAAGTGTTCATGGAGTTAAAAGTTACAAGAAACCCAGAGGTTTGTTATCTAATGTGAAACAAGGAAAACTTGCTTCAAGTTGTTTTACAAGCTCATTTTGGGTTGTCAATCTTGTATTTGCTTTTATCCCATTGGTTGATGTAAACCTATTGTCCAATCAGACGTAAGGAAGGCAGGATCTAAGTGAGGCGAAAGGAAAAAAAAAAAACTAAGCTAGTGAGAGTCTGAAGCAGCACGTTACTGGAGGAGGTTGTGTACCAGAGCTAACGGGAGAATAGTCAAAACAATAGCCGTGGATGCAGAGTCTACGTTCCTGTTATGGACTGTTTTACCCTGTGATGATGGACCGAGAGGAATTCTCTGGACCCTTCTGCTGTGGATAGGATTTCTGTGGGTTTGTCCCAGTGTACTCAGCAGCCCATGTATGCCGCTAATTCCGACCACGTTGCCGAGTGGAGGCCGCATGGTCACAAACCGAGCCTGCCCCTCAGCTTGTCCTCGCACTTAGCCCAAAGGATTTGTGAGTAGCCATGAGCACGTGCGTTTTGTTTTCTGCTTGTTTATCAAGTGAAGCGGCCATTTGTGTGTTTTTTCTGGCCCAACGAGCCCGAGCAACGATCAGGCCTGCAACAGTTTCAGTAAATGAGCTCTAAAAGGTTACAAATTTGAACTGAACTTAAAGGGGAATATCTTGGATAAATGTGTTGTTTCTAAAACATTGACTGTGAATTGGGAAGAGGAAAAAACCATCCAATTGAATTGTAAAGAAACACTTCAGAACTTGGAATATTGTCTTTTTTTTATTTAAATCATACTTTGTTTTGACTAAATCTTACATTTTGAATTTAAAGTTTTGTGTTGTGTCATATTCATGATTTACAGAGTTTATAGGTGATAAGGGTTACTAAAAAGGTAAAAGAGAGGTTTAACATGTTAGATAAATTCATTATTCTTAGTGAAGATTAAACAGAACTCATTATTTTCACTAAGTGGAGTGTGGGATTATAATATTATTTTATGCCATGTTGTACCCCTAATTAAAGATTGTGAATTATTATGTAGTTTTAATTTGCATTATTCTCCTGAATTAGAAGAAGGTGATAACTATTGCATTTGTAAACAAATTTTACCTGCCTGGACACACACTTTGGACACACATTTGGCAGGGGTAATTGTACTTTCATGTACAAAAAAAGTCTGTGCACCTGTTTTGGTAGGTGAAATTCTAGTATGTGTATGTTAAGGCAAGGCAAGTTTATTTGTATAGCACAATTCAACAACAAGGTGATTCAAAGTGCTTTACAGAGACATTAGAAACAAGAACAAATAAAAGGCATGATTTAAAATTGATTAAAACAAGCAAATAAACTAACTAATTAACAAACAAACAAACAAACAAACAAAACAGTATATAAAATCAAAACAGATAAAATCAGAACAATAGATAAAATCAGTAGTTAAATGTAAGTTTTGAAATTTAAGCTTAAAAGTGTGGATTTGGTGCTTTATTCAAATGCAGCTGAGAACAGGTGAGTCTTCAACCTGGATTTAAATAAACTGAGTGTTTCAGCTGATCTGAGGCTTTCTGGGAGTTTGTTCCAGATATAAGGAGCATAAAAGCTGAATGCAGCTTCTCCGTGTCTGGTTCTGACTCTGGGAACTGATAAAAGACCAGATCCAGATGACCTGAGGGATCTGGAAGGTTCATACTGGGTCAGGAGGTCATTGATGTATTTTGGTCCTAAACCATTCAGAGCTTTATAGACCAGCATCAGAACTTTAAAGTCTATCCTCTGACGGACAGGCAGCCAGTGTAAAGACCTCAGAGCTGGACTGATGTGGTCCACTTTTTTTGGTCTTAGTGAGGACTCGAGCAGCAGAGTTCTGAATGAGCTACGTTAGTAGCTATGAGCTATGTTACTGCAATATTGAACTGGTGTGTGTTACGACTGCGTCTGTCTTTTATACGCAGTGTGGTCAATCCTTAAAGGCTCAATCTGAAAAACGTCTAGCTTTAAGGGGAGAAACGGAATTTGTTTAAAAAAATGTGTGCTTACTTTTAGTAAATTCAATTTGTAGCAATAATTTAATGTGGTATCTGAGGACTTGTTTTGCCATTACTAAGTCCTCTCTCGTGGGTTGAGCTAGTGTTTGAGATAGTCTGCTAACAACCCAGCTTATATCTGGTCTTGTACACGTCATGGCATATATCAAACTGCCCACTATTTCTCTGTACTCTCTTGAGTTAAGTCTCATTTGCATCACTTCCTCCACATGTAGTAGTGTCCGTTTTTAGTTCACACGGTGTGGATCTGGGTTTGTATTCAGACATCCCAAAGCGTTCCAACACTCTTTGAATGTACCTCTTCTGATTCATCCTGATTTCACTCTCTTTTTGTATAAACTGTATCCCAAGAAAACTGGATATTTTCCCCAGGTCTTTCATGTTAAACTTTGACCTCATTGTTTCTTTGAATGTGTTTAACAAGTTAGTATTGCTAGCCGCAATGATCAAGTCATCTACCCAGATGATAACCAGTAGAGTTTCATGTTCAATGTCCTTTCTGTATACACAGTGATCAGAAAGGTTTCTTTCAAAGTCATTTATTTCAAGGTAGTCATTCAAGAGTTTGCATCAGTTTCTACCTGATTGTTTTAACCCGTAAAGGGATTTCTTTAATTTGTACACCAAGTTTTCTCCTGACTCTGTTTGCTCAAAACCTTCTGGTTGGTCCATGTATATTTCTTCCTCAATGGGAGCATGCAAATATGCAGTTTTAACATCCATTTGGTGGATAATAAGATCATTCTGGACTGCTATTTGCATTAAGGTTTGCACAGATATCATGTTTGCTGTTGGTGCAAATGTCTCTTGGTAGTCTATTCCTTGTGTCTGGTTGTAACCTTTTGCTACAAACCTGGCTTTGAATATTTGTCCTTGTTCATTTTCTTTGAGGGCGTAGACCCATTTTCCTCCAATGGTATTTCTACCAGTAGGTAAAGTAGTCAGTTTGAATGTGTCATTCTCTTTCAGAGAGTTGATTTCTTCTGTCATTGCCTGTTTCCACCTTGGTGCCTCTGGTGACATTAGCATCTCTTTATAGGTTTGGGGGATTCCGCAGGTTGCTCTGTAACAATAATCAACACTTACAGAAGTTACATTTGCTAAATCTTTGCAGTTAGATGTGTAATCCTCTAAATATTTAAGTTTCCTTTCTCTGTTAGGATAGCGCTCAGTTTGGTTTTGCTCATCACCCTCATTTCTTTCTATGTCAGGGTTTGGTTCACTTGTGTTGGTTTCCTCTTCTCTACGAGGTCTGTTCTCTGCTGCATTTTCATTTTGTTGTTCTGTACTTTCTTTTGAAGGCACTACATGCTCATAAGTCTGAATTTCTGTGTCATATTCATCAGTCTGTGTTTGTTGTTCAACAGTGTTCTTCTTGATAAATCTCACGAGTCTGTGTTTTGACACTTTTCCTGTGTGAGGGTTATAAACCAGGTATGCTGGGCTATTTTTACTATAACCCACAAATATTCCTTTTTCACATCTGGGATCAAGTTTCTTGTGATCATGTATGTATGTGTAACCCGACCAGTGCAGGGGCCTCCCTACACCCCGGACTCTGCGTTGTGTTAATTTGTGTTGGATGGGGGTGCACCGCAGAGAGACCAGTCGGACACAGGCGTTCAATTTGTGGCTCGGACCGCGCCGTTTATTCGGAAGCAGGGGCAAACACCACTCCAACTCTGCTGCTGGCCCTTCGCAAATCACAGCAAACACTTCGTGACCATCAACATTGCAAAATACAACAACACATATACACAGAATACACATTAAGTAACAATAACCGTGCCTTCTACAACATTCCACGGTCTCGGGGATGAGTACAACACAAAACTGATGCAGTTCGCCACTGGCAGTGCTTACCTTTCCAAATCACAGCAAACACTGAACCAAGATGGCGACCGCGCGAACAAAAAATCTAAAGTACGGTGTCCTGCAGAGGACGAATGGCCAAAATTGCTAACATTTACACCATATATGCAGCTCAACAGCGACACCTTGTGACTTATTCCAGTCACTACCTTACATCCGCCTCTCCTTTAAGTGATGGCGTCCCAGTCATCAAACAAAACAAAATAAAACAGAACAGTCTCACTATGTACACAAGAATAATGGTGGTGGAAGATGTGCAGTGTAATGTGAAAATGTCTATGTGTGTATCCTATGTATTTCCTGCAGCCCTTCTTGCTTTGGCCCTCTGCCACAGCTTCCATCCCCTTTCTATCTTCTCCTGATCCTCCCCTGGTTCGTTAACTCTCAACCCATAAGTCAGTCTCTTTGGGGGATGCCGACTCCTCGGCAAGTTCCTCCTTGGTTCTCTTGGTCTGGGAGGTGAGTGGGTGACCCTGGCAGTCTCATTCCCCCTCCAATCTTCACTCTCTTGTGCTGCCCCTGGGTCCCTTTCCTCCGGTCCTGTGGGGGCAAGTGATCCATTTGCTGCTTCAGGTGAAATTCCCTCCACACCTCCTTCCAGGCTATCAGTCTCCCCGTCCTCGATCATGTCCGACTCTTCATCCTGTCTGATTACTTCACCAGCCTGCTCTCCACTGTCCTCTACGTCCTCAATCTCTCCTCCATGAACCTCCTCCACGTCAAGCTCCATTTCCTCTCTTGCCTCCTCTCCCACCTGCTCCACGGGAAGAAACATACACTGCGTGAGTAGGTTGCGGTGGACCACTCTCTCTGTACCACCATTTTCCGATCGCACCACATACACCGGCATGTCTGGCTGTTTCTTCACCACAATGTATGGACGTGACTCCCACTTGTCTCCTAGTTTACTTCGCCCCTCCACATGACACACTTTAACCAGGACTCTGTCACCCGGGCTGAAGCTTTGACTCTTTGCTTGTCGGTCATAGTATCTTTTCTGGTGACCCTTAGCCTGGCGAGAGGCCTGATTAGCCTGTGCATAAGCCTGTGACAAGCAGTCATGCAGGGTCTGGACATACTCGCTATATCCCCCCGACCCATTAGTGGTTGACAGCCCAAAGACCAAGTCGACAGGGAGCCGTGGATGCCTGCCAAACATCAGGTAGTATGGTGTGTACCCTGTCGAATCATGGCGGGTGCAGTTGTAGGCGTGTGTCATTGCATCCACATATTCGTGCCACCGGGGCTTCAGGTGAGGTTCTAGCGTCCCCAGCATGTTCATGAGGGTGCGGTTAAACCGTTCAGTTGTCCCGTTGCCCTGTGGGTGATAGGGCGTGGTGTGGGTCTTAGTGATGCCGGTGCATTTACAAAGCTCCTTCACCACAGCACTTTCAAAATTGCGCCCTTGGTCTGCATGCAATTTTGCTGGGAAGCCAAACCGACAGAAAAAGTTTCTATACAGCACCTTAGCCACCGTGCTGGCTTTTTGGTCTTTAGTGGGGTATGCTTGCGCATAGCGTGAGAAATGGTCAGTGACAACGAGGACATTTTTGATACCACCTTTTGATTTCTCAAGAGTCAAAAAATCCACACAAACTAGCTCCAAGGGGGCACTGCTGTGGATACTGACCAGGGGGGCCCTGACCCCTGCGGTTGGAGTTTTCCTAAGGCAGCACCTCTCACATTGTTCGCACCAAGCCTTGATTTCCTGGAACATCCGTGGCCAATAAAACCTCTCCCTTATCATGTGCAATGTCCTCTCAAAACCCAGGTGGCCTGAGTCATCGTGGAGAGCAGTCTTCACTGATATACGCAAATCCTCTGGTAGCACCAATTGCTCAACTACTCCCCTTTGGCTGTCTTGGACGCAGCGGTACAGGATGCCATCCCTTACCGCTAACCTTCTCCACTCCTTTAAGAGAAGGCGCACGTGTCCTTCGGCACTCATTCGCTCACTGCGGCTCGGCTTCTGGTTCATACTCTTATAGTGCAAGACAGGGCCAATAACGAGGTCTTTTTTCTGCCCTGCACGGATCTCCTGTTTGGTCATGGTGGGCAGGGATTCCATCCCCACATCCCTGTAAGGCTCAGTGGATGTAGGTGGCCCGAGTTCCAGTTCCTCCCCTGTAGGCGTGCCATGGCCAGTGAGGCTTTGAGTATCCTGGGTAGCCTGTGTCGCACCATGCCCCTGTTCGTCGACACCCACCCACTGAGGGCATGTCTGTAGGATGTGCATGACCTCCTGGTTAGACATGCGAGAGAGGGCGTCAGCGTTTGTGTTGCTCTGTCCCCTCCGATACTGGACATCGAAATCGAAAGCAGCCAGCCTAGACACCCACCGCTGGCCTGTGGCATCCAGCTTCGCTGATGACATAACATACTTGAGAGGGTTGTTGTCTGTCTGGACAGAGAATCTACGCCCATAGAGGTGGTCGTAGAATTTGTCGGTGACCGCCCATTTAAGAGCAAGGAACTCGAGTTTGTGTGCAGGATACCTTGTCTCTGCTGGGCTCAAACCTCTACTGGCGAAGGCTATGACCCTCTCAGCTCCACCTTGGATCTGAGCTAGAACGGCGCCCAGACCCTCCCCTGAGGCGTCCGTCTGCAGAACGAAGGGCAAGCTATAGTCAGGATATCCCAGCACTGGAGCGCTTGTCAGCCTTTCTTTTAGGGTCTTAAATGCCTTCTCGCATTCATCTGTCCACAAAAAGGGTGGGTCGGTAGCCAGACTTTTCTTTCCCCCTCTCCTTTTCTTTCTGGGGTCACCAGCAGTTAGGCGGTACAGGGGAGCAGCTAGGGTAGAGTACCCACTTACATACCGCCTATAGTATCCAGCGAATCCCAGGAATTGCAACACTTCTTTGCGATTTGTGGGCCTCACCCAGTTTTTCACCTTGCTGATCTTCTCTGGGTCTGTCCGGATCCCCTCAGCAGACACTAAGTGACCCAAATACTGAACCTCCTTTCTCACTAGGTGGCATTTAGAAGGCTTTAACTTCAAGCCATGCTCCCGAAGCCGATCGAACACCAGCTGCAGTCTTTCCAGATGCTCATCAAAGGTTTTGGAGAATATGATGAGATCATCAAGATAGATTAGGAGGTGGGTGAAGTTCAAGCCAAAGCAGCAGGTCATGAGTCTCTGAAAGGTGGAGGGAGCATTCTGCAGTCCAAAGGGCATACGATTTGCTTCAAACAGCCCCATAGGGGTGCTGAATGCCGTCTTGTGTTTGTCATGCTCCGCCACCTCCACCTGCCAATAACCAGAGGTGAGGTCAAGGGTGGAGAAGTATCTTGCCTGCCCTAGAGCCTCCAGGGCTTCTTCTATTCTGGGGAGAGGGAAAGCATCTCTCGTGCTACAGGAGTTCAGTTTCCTGTAGTCAATACACAGCCTTAGTGATCCATCTTTCTTGGTTACGATCACGACAGGTGAAGCATATGGACTTTTGCTGGGCCTGATAACTCCTGTTGCCTCCATTTCTGTCAGTAACCTTCTCACGTCCTGCCACTGTGATGGGGGGATCTTACGGTAAGGCAGTCGAAATGGCTTAGGGTCGACCAGAGGGATTTCATGTTGCACAGTCTTTGTATGGCCATAATCCAGGGGGTGCTGTGAGAACACACCCATGTTCCTTTCCACAAGCTCTTTAAGAAGGGAACGCTGGTGCTCGTTTTCAACATCTGCTCCACTTAAATCCACTTCCTGGCTTGCCACAACGTGGTCCATACCCAGGCATGCTTCTCTGCCTCCGCTAATGTGATGACTGCCCCGCACCCTGTCTGAAAAGTCCACAATACTTTCCACCAGAGATGCCTTGGCCAGATGCGTGTGAGGCTTGATAGTGATGGCATGCTGGGAGAGGTTCACCACTCTTACCGGGGCACATCCTTTCTTTACATCAGCAAGAACTCTGGCGACCAGGATGTCTTGGCTGAGCCGCAGGGAGGGGTGGCCTTCAATTAGGGCTGTATAAGTCTTTCTTTGTGGTCCAGCTTTTATTTTGCACATTAAATCCATCTCTTTCCCTGCTTGAATGTGCACCTTGCGACCAGTATAAACAACAGGGCCCACTGTGTCATCCATATCACACTGGTCAGTGCTCTCAATCTCTAGCAGGGAGGCGTGCCACTCCGGATGAGTCTCCTTGACCTGGAGGAGGAACTGCTGGCCGTAGGTTGCCTGGAGGTGACTTCTGGAGGCACGGAGGACATTAGTTCCCACAAGCAGAGGAACAGAGGAGCGGTACTCTGTGTTAGTGACAACAAAAGCAGGCACACCCTTAAACTCTCTCCCCAACAATTTTAGGTTGATGCGTAGCACACCATGGTAGGTGACACTCTGGCCCCCTGCACCTTCTATGGGTATCTTAGAAGGCTGCAGTTTTTGTTTATGGAGGGTGGGGTGGCTGCGCCAGTACTGGTGCGTAATACTGGTTATCTGGGAGCCAGAGTCGATGAGTGCCCTGCACTTCATTCCGTTGACTTCCACCTCCCCCTCGTTCCTGGGACCAACTAGGGGAGTGCTCTCCCCTCCGTCACCTTTGTTCACCTGCAGTGTGGGGACTTGCTGCTCGCCCATGGTTGCCCCGGCGACCATGGGCTTTATCTGTTTAAAGGCTGAGCTGAGTAAGTGTTTCCCTCCATGGGGGTCACAGGCTGAGGATCGTGTGCCCACGTCTGTTCAGGCCCTGGGAGCACTGCTCTGCAAACCCGGGCTATGTGTCCTTGCTTCCCACACCGGTAGCATGTGACCACTGACATTGGGGTTGTAGCCCCAGGGGGTGGTTGTACTCTCAGTGGAGTGGCAGAGGATGGAGCATAAATTCTCGATTCAAGGTGGGTCAACTTGGCCATCTGCTCCTCCTGGCTCAGTGCTAATTTCTTGACCATCTCTGCTAGCTCTGACCACTCTGAGGGATGTTTAGCCTTTTCTGCCTTCACATTCACACTACACTCTGATGCCACTTGTACCTGGGCATAAGTTTTCTTTGATTTGTTTTGAGGCTGGAATCTCTTTGTTTCTTTTGCTAGATTTCGGAGCTCAGCCTGCAGCTCACGGAAACTCAAAAGCCGGGGCTTCATTGGCGAGATCCTCGCATACACATCCTCATCATTAATCCCCCGTATGAACTGCCGGGTGAGTTTACTGTCACGGTCAGGAAAAGGCTTGCCTCCTCTTTGGTTTTCTTCCACAGCTCGCAGTGTTGCCTCCAGTGCTATAGCATATGAACAGGCAGACTCCCCAGACCTCTGAATACGCTCATAGAAGTCCGCTAGTAGATCTGAGGAGCTCTGTGTGTCGCCGTACTCTGCTCTCAGTTCTTCGAATGCCCTTTCAGGTGTTTGGTCATGGAGAGGTAGATTCAGGACCAGCTTTCGGGCTTCACCAGTTAGGTGACGCACCACCGTGGAAAAGCGGAGGTGAATGGGGAGCTCTATTGCCTCGAGAAGATACTGCATGTCACGAATCCAGTCCTCTACAAGCACCTTGCTGTCAGCACTGCCAGTGAAGGCTTGGACATTTTTCACTTGATGAGTCTGTATAAAACCACCGTAGGCAGCTAGTGGGGGGTTTGCGTTGGCTGCAGCCCCGCCAGGAGCACTTAAAGAGGTATGCACCTGATGGGGGGGTATGCCAGGGTGTCCACTAACTTGGGAGTCTAAAGCAGAGGTTGGTACGTGCATTGAGGCATGGGTGCCGGGTGGGGCTATAAAACCTCCATGGGTCATATTCACGATAGGGGGCATGACAGTGTTGGAGCTTATAGCAGATGAGTGGAGGGGGGCTCGAGAGTCATGGACAGCAGCTAGTGGCATGTGGGGCAAACGGGGCGTCAGCCCATGCTTTGAACTTTCAAGGGTCTGCTCGGCTGCAGAGGGATTATTCATTATGCCCACTCCCTGCACTGTTAGGGGGTTTGGCATGGCGGCTTGGGGGGCAGGTGTGGAATACAGATGGCTGGTGTATGCTTGGGAGCTGAATGGAACGGTCGTCGTTGGGTAAGGAGTGTTAAGTGATTGGTTCAGGGTGGGATGCTGGGTACTGTGCACCGCTGGGTAGTTGGGATATGAGGCAACATGGGGTGCCGGTGTAGCAGTGGGCCCATGGACACTGGCCTGAGGGGAAAAAGCAGGGGGCATAGTTATCTGTATATCTGGCCGAAACACTGGAGGGGCTGTAGTTAGAGGGCTGTGGTTGGACTGGCTTGTCTGATTGGCTGGCCCTGAACTTGGGCGAATTTCAGATAGGTGTGAGGGCACCTGCATTTGGCCTCCATAGGGTGGCAGTGGTGGAGCATGAGCTGGAGCCACGCCAAGATCAGTCTGGGGTGAAAGCATGGTTGGTGGTGGGGTCTGTTGTGTGCCCAGCCCAGAGTCGGTGAGGTCCCTGATCGGGGTGTGATACTGTAACCGCTGGCCAGTGAAGCTGGGGAACTGGGTGACCAGCTTCGACCTCACTGATGACTGTTGGTCCACTGTACTGGCGCTAGCTGTTGCCCCTTCATTCAAAAGATGAGGCTGGGCCCTCTTTGGAGTGTCTGCATAGCCTCTCATCATTTTCACTGTCCTGTATCTCTAGTTTAGTTGCACCAGAGAATGTGTGTGGGTTGCTTGTAGTATGCTTAACTGTGAGTAAGTACAATCTATTTCTAGTAAAATAGAACACAACAAAGATATATGACAACTATCATCTCATAACGCAAAAAAAAGAATTCACAAAAAACAGCATTAAACTCAGAGTGTAGTTAAACAACTATCTTCAGCACAGAGGTTGTGAATGACACAAATTATCAGCAATTTCTTAACTGTATCCGATGATTATCATTATAGACAGGCAACATCATTTAACATTCTCGCTACAATTCAAGTCTCTGAGTCTCTTTTTTTTTTTTTTCCAGGGACAGAAACCCTCAAATGAAACCACCCCAAGATTTCACTTTCAAAGGATATGCCTGGGGAGATGAAAGTCCTAGTAATACAGCTGCACAGGCAGTTATATACTTAGTTCAGCACCCCATCAGATGGCGACACCTCTTACTATGGCTGCGTAGCTGGGGGGTGTCGGCATTGCTTTCTCTTCGTTCTCGAAGTGCCACAAATCCGGGTCACGGCACCAAAGATGTAACCCGACCAGTGCAGGGGCCTCCCTACACCCCGGACTCTGCGTTGTGTTAATTTGTGTTGGATGGGGGTGCACCGCAGAGAGACCAGTCGGACACAGGCGTTCAATTTGTGGCTCGGACCGCGCCGTTTATTCGGAAGCAGGGGCAAACACCACTCCAACTCTGCTGCTGGCCCTTCGCAAATCACAGCAAACACTTCGTGACCATCAACATTGCAAAATACAACAACACATATACACAGAATACACATTAAGTAACAATAACCGTGCCTTCTACAACATTCCACGGTCTCGGGGATGAGTACAACACAAAACTGATGCAGTTCGCCACTGGCAGTGCTTACCTTTCCAAATCACAGCAAACACTGAACCAAGATGGCGACCGCGCGAACAAGAAATCTAAAGTACGGTGTCCTGCAGAGGACGAATGGCCAAAATTGCTAACATTTACACCATATATGCAGCTCAACAGCGACACCTTGTGACTTATTCCAGTCACTACCTTACATATGCATAACAGTCTGACCCAAATATCCACAGTTTTGAGAGATCTGGTCTTTTCCCTGTTAACATCTGATATGGTGTACTTTTAGTCCTGTTACTGTAGCATCTGTTGTGGGTGTGTGCTGCATTTTGAATGGCGTAAGGCCATAATTCTTTTGGCAGCTCTTTTTCTAGTAAAGAGCTGCCAGAAAAGTGTGGTGTCATTTTTCTGTTTTAGAAAGTAAACTGACACTGCCCCTGAAAAATCATCCGTAAATAATATAGCGTATTTATGACCACTTTGGCCACTTGGTTCAATGGGGCCGGCTAGATCAGTGTGCACCAACTGTAATGGCTCACTCGCTTTTGGGTCGCTTTGTCTGTTTCTGTTGTTAGTGAATTTCCCTTCTGTGCACACATTACAATCTAACATACCACTGCCTGTGATTTTCATGCCATCTACAACATCAGGTAGCTTTAACACATCGCTAACATTACAATGTCCTAAAATTTCGTGCCATGTTTTCACATCACAAGCCAGATTAACAGTGTCACAGGACATCATGTCATTGTATGATGTTTCATTGTTTACCGTTTTCAAATAGTAGAGTCTGTTGTATTCTTCAATGGAGAAGACTGTCCCATCTTTGTTCACTAGTTCATTCTGTCCCTTCTTGAAGACCACCTGCGCTCCATAGGTTGTAGCTGCCTTCACTGAAAATATGCTCTGAGGGTAGGATGGGATGAACAGGGCATCTCTCAGTGTGATGGTGGTACAGTGTCCTTGTATGTCCCGTAGAGAGACGTTGGCATCTCCCCTCTTGAGTGCGACGTTGTTTGTCCTGGATCCATCAGCGAGCTCCATGTAGTGTTTCTCAGGATCAAAAGTCTCATCAAACTTTATGAACTTGTTCTTCTCTGTAATGATGTGTGAAGTAGCACCACAGTCCACCATTAGTCCTTCTCTTATTATGTCAGTAGGCAGAAGTCTTTGACTAACTTTAAATACAAAAGTCTGCTCTTCTTTCTTGTCCTCTTGTTTTACTACAGTTAGTTTCGCATCATCTCTGTACTTGGTTTTTCTTCTACATGTCTCATCACTATGTGTCGAGCTTCTATGGTAGGTACACCACTTAGGTGTTCCCTTTTGGCGACAATCTTTTACAAAATGTCCTCGGTTTCTGCATCCATGGCAGGTGATTGATGTTAAATCAACCTTCATCACATTATCCGCTTTTACTTTGTTGTCGAATTTCTCGGTTTCCTCATAACTTCGTAGGTTGCTTTTGAACTGTGTGGATGTTAAATCTTCACTGCTTTGAGTTGTGTGAATAGCAAATGCCTTGTAAGCTTCAGGAAGCCCCTTTAAAATCATAGCGATAATAAGTCCATCACTGATGACTTCTTTTGCATTTCTTAGGGAGGTCACTGCTTTTTCAGCTCGGATAATATAATCTGTCACTGTCTCATCTGGTTTCTTCTGTAAAGACGTCAGCTCTGTGTACAGTGCGATGATTCTGGGCTTGCCTTTACTATCGTAGTGGTCACGTAGTATTTTTAAAGCTTTTCTTCCGTCGTCAGTCGCATGTCTCATTACCAGTGAAAGGCTTTTATCATCAAGAAACTGTATTAGTTCAGCGTAGCATTCAGCATTCTTCTCTGCATCTGGGTTAGTGGCTGATAATATAGTGTCCTTTAGACCAATGATCCGCATGTGGCCGAGAAACTTTCCCTCCCAAAGTTCGTAACTGTTTTTGCTACAAACCTGGCTTTGAATATTTGTCCTTGTTCATTTTCTTTGAGGGCGTAGACCCATTTTCCTCCAATGGTATTTCTACCAGTAGGTAAAGTAGTCAGTTTGAATGTGGAAGTAATCCATAATCACCAAAATAAAATCCTTTCCAAAATAAAATGACAATCAGAAAATGTCTTTCACAACATAAGATAAATTAATATATTTACTCATGAGAACACAAATCTAACAAAAATAAAACGTAAGAGCTGACATAAGCAAACATTTTTTAGAATTGGAAGATGCTATGACCTGTTACTATGCAAAGAGAAGCAGAACTACACAAGCTAACATTAGCAATTAGCTAGCGCTAATTAGCGTCTAGGCTAGTATCAAATGAAGCACATCATTAGGAGAATTCACTTGCTCAAACTATCACAAGCAACTCACAGCAGTTAGTGCCAAACACACACTGGTAAAACACAACATTACTGCCAACTTACAGACTGTGTTGGCTTAAGAGGCAGCATAGGTAGGCACAGGAGTAGCTAACTGCCCTTTTCCTTTTAGACACAAAGCAGTGTCAGGTAGGATGTCAAAATAAAATGAACAGTGCCCCAGAAACAAATGAAGACTGCATGAACTTGTATAACACCACATAATATGTGGGGCGACTCTTAAGGAGTCAGAACAAAACTCATATAAGTAAATTCTTCTTAAATAATAAATAATTTGAAGAACAATTCCTCATAAAGAGGCAAACAAGATAGCAGGTAGCATTCAACTATTTTTTCCCCCATTTTCACACAACTTTTTCAATTACAAGAAACCAGGCATGTCTGTTACTGCAATATATATTAAAAAAAACATAATAATACAACAAGATTATATTAAACGGCAGTATGATCAGCAGGTTGCTTAATTAGATTGAAGTGGGATAATAAAAATGTATGATGCATTTCTAAGGTGTTTTATATTTACCTGCAAAAGCTGTCTGTAACCCAGATTAACACAATACAAGGTTGTAACTAAAGTTACCTGTGACCTAAACAGACTGTATGGGAACTCAAGACTCAATGAGTCTCTGTGAATACCAAGAAGGAAGTGATGTAACACAAAACTCATCATGACTTAACATTCTGAGAAAAGAATAAATACACTCACAATGGCTCATTTTCTGATACACAATGAGTAAAAAAAGGAGTAAGATGAAGTGCTGCATGATGAAAAGGGCAATTAATGCATCATGTGAAATTGTGATCCAGTGCTTCTGTGGGAAATCATATCATGACAAAGCAGAATCTGCAGAATAAAGGGAGAAGACACAGCAGACGCTTTCAAACCTGAATCAGCACTCCAGCTGACACTGAGCAGAGTGAGTACACTTTTTTTTATTTTATGAAAATTAATATTAAAATTAAAATGCAAATGCTTATTGCATAAAAAAATCAACAAGTCAGATTTTTAAGTATCTGAAGACATTTGTAGTAATTCAAACAATAATTTTTGCAAACAAAAATTGAATTATAAATTATAAAAATCTCTCACAACTATGACACTTTTTTGAGAAAGAAGCATCTCGTGTGGATGAAATGTGGCTTTTCTTAATCTATTATTTATTTTTTGGAAACTGTATTGGGGGGAAGTAAAAAACCAAATGTGAAAATTAGATTATTTGTAAATTTTATTTTTTTGTATATTTAACTCAAGTTTTCTTAACTGGGTTATCATTTTCCAAAGCCACTGTTTTAAATAAGAATATTTTCTTACAATGCTCCTACTTCTACTTGTTTTACCTAAGCCTAACCTTTCACTCTTTCTTTTGTCCATTTTTAAATTTCCTTCCTCACTTTTCTTGTTCCTTACATCCCTTTCCTCTGCTTTGATGCAAACATTGTCTTTCCTTATTTTTTTCTTTTACTTTATTCTCTTCTGCTCTCATTCCCTAAACCTTATCAAAACTCTCCCTCTGCCTTTGTTCCTTCTCCTTCATTTCACACTCCACCTCTACCCATCCCTTTTCTCAATCTTGGCTTAGCTATCTGTTATTTTATGTTATTTTATTTATACATCTTTATACATCTTTTGCATGGCAAAGAGGAATTTAGAGGTTCTATTCATTTTACATATTTTTTAGATTATTCCAGTATAGATCAAGTTAAAAAATATTTTAGAACCTATTAATGAATATAGGATACTATATTTACATCTAAATAATTGAAATACTGTACAAAAAAACATTATGGAAAAATTACAAGTGAACTTTGGATAAAACGTGGTATTAGTTATTCTAAAAAGAAGAAGAATATAAAAAAAACTGTGTGCTCACTCTGACACAGATTAAACATATAAATGCATTTATAACAGCTGACTAAAAACAAAATAAGAAACAGATTTTTAATAAATGATTGTAAAAGTAGATTTTGTCACATATTTCAGCATTAGGGATGGGTACCGGTATTGGTTCTGACATAAACGGTAGTAACCAGACCGAAAAGCAGCGCACATTTCGGTGCTTTATTTCGGTGCTTTTTTTTTTTCCCTGAGATGTCATACACTTTGGATTCCAGCCAATCATTTTACCTTTGCAAGCGTAGTAGGCGGGCCCAGGTATGCACGTTCTTTTAAAACAGAGCTACAGATTAAAAACGCCCAAGGCAAAGCGGTCAAAGTCTGGCTGTACTTCACAGCAAAAGATGCAAGCTCAGCAGCAAAACAAATGGTTTAAGGGGATACTGTGCAAAGGAGGTAACACCTCGAATCTGATGAAACACCTGGCGACGTATAGCATTTTGTTAAAAGCTGAGAAATGCACCGTATTTGATAGCTTGCTGCAAGACCTCACATCGAGCACATCTACTGCGGGTGTGGTGCCTCTTATCGGACCTGGAGTTAGCAACATCCCCCAAGAACCCAAAGAGGAGAGTCCTGGCCCCTAGCCCTGCCAGTGTAGCAGAAATGATGACGGATGATGATGATGATGGCAGCAGCAACCGTTCTTCTCTGCGTGAGTAGCTTAATGTTCTTCGTGTGTAATTTACGCTGAGTAGGCTAACCACGTTATTACATTAATGCATTTAAGGTGAACTAGCAAATACAGTCGTAGTTACATGCAGCTGTCTTGTTTGATGGCAGATACTCCCTTCACCCTGGCCAAAAAGGCTAAAATGACCAAAGAAAAAGTGGAAAACAGCTAAACGTGAGAGATTTTTGGACAAGGTTTGTGTTTTTTCCATTGATTAAGCACTGCTTCCAGCCAAGAGTGATACCATACATGCCCTCTAGCTGCAGAAAAGGCTAACATTGTTGTCTTTTTACAAAAAAACAGCTGAACATGAGAGGTTTTTGGACCAATTTTGTGTTCTCCATTCTTTAAGCACCGGTTCGAGCACTGTTTAAGCACCGGCACAGTTTCAAAAGTACCGGTTTGGTACTGGTATCGGATAAAGCCTAAACGATACCCATCCCTAATCAGCATGCAACCTCTCTCTCATCCACCATTCACACTGCTCCGTCTCAGTCTGCTTTCCTTTTTCAGTCCTGAAACCTGTCTGATTGAGCTGCTCTACTCTTAATTTGTTCTGACTAGTTCTCCACACTTTGGACTCTGCTCACTTCAGCTCCGGTTTCCCTGTTGCTCCACGCAGCCAAACCCGCCCAGTTCTCCAGGTCTCTCTGTCACAGCTCAGTATTCCATCCTTGAACCGTTAAGCTGTCAATAATTATTTATCTTTTATCTATCCACAGTCCATTTGACTATTTGCTAATAGTTAAATGCCTAATGTTAGTTTTTGCACTCATCGGGTAAACATTAATAATTAAAATATATTAGCGTCTGTGAAACAGGAACTTTCACCACTGAAATTCCTCTTAAAGCCGTGCTGTGTGAAATTCTGTGTCAGCTAAAGAAGGAAACCAAGATGGCATTTTTGATATTGTTGCAGTATTTTACATGATATTAATTTTAGTATTGATTACTATCTGAATATCATTTTTTGACAACAGTAAGACTAGAAAGTGTTATACAATTTTGAATAAAATAAACAATAGAATTCATGCAAAACAAATAGATTACTTGTTCGTGACTGTTTTGTGTTTTGCCTATTTTATGTTTTTCGAGATCATGCTTAGCCCTCTAGTCACTTACTACAGTAAGGGGGGTGGGGGTGCACACAACCAGTCAGTTTTAACAGCTGTGAAATTAACATAAGAAACATTTTTCACCACCAAATTCAGTTCAGTGGGTGGGACAATGTGCTGTTCAGTGGGCCATTCAGTGGGTTGTTCAGTAGGTTGTAAAAGCGGGTCTTTCAATTTGGGGGGGGGGGATTCCCATTCCTTTTTTTTTTTTTTTTTTTTTTTTTTTTTGTGTGTCCCGTTTGGATCTTTAGCCATCAGAATTGTTGTCTTAAGGCCAAGAAAGATGCCAAGCGGATTTATTTTACCAAGTGGATCATCATGGCCTTGCCATATTGGTCCATTTGATTGACCTTTATTATAATTATGAATTTATTTTATTTTCAGTTGCTACAAACGGGACAGACATGACTGGGGGATAGGACAGGGAGAAAGAATGAAAGAAAGAGAGGGAGAGAAAGAAAACCAAAGGGGAGAAGAGACTGTGAGAAGGGGGGGAAGAAAGGAAAAAAACAAACAAAAAAAAACTCCTGGGTCACCTGTATGGAGAAAAAAAACATAAGAGAAAGCAAACAACAAAGAGCAACATAATAAAAAAAACAGCACCATCACAATAAACTAGCTAGCAGTAGATATCAGTAGATACTAAATAATAAACGATATTGTGCAGCACGCAAGACAGCGCACAATGTGCTTTGAGGCAGCAGCCAAGAAAGCTGTAGTCCGCGTCTGTGAATACCCGTGTGTACACCTGTGTGCATACCTGTGTGGATCAGCATGCTTGCATTCCAAAGGTTTCTCCATGTAACGATCTGCCATTCATTTCCTATCGCGGTCAATTTTGAGTGGGAACACCACAGAACAAAGTTCATTAAAACACTCAAAATTCAACGAAAAAGGGGCTCATCACTTTTATATGTTCAAGTGTGTGTCGTGTTTAGGAAATCGTAGGGCCTTGAGGCAATCAGATGTAAAACACAATATTTATTTATTTATTAATATTTTTAATTTGTAAATCAGTCGGATTTGACCCAAACACAACAGGAAGCTTGGTGATATAGTGCTAGAGTTAGGGTTTGGTTAACATCTGTTCTTTTTTTAGAGAATTTTTGTAAGCCTGGAAACTTACAAAGTAAAATCTCTTAATAGAAAAAAAAAAAGTAAAAATAGGCTTCACTTAAAATTCAGCATATTCCAATATTCAGCACATGGTTAAAACAAAATCCCCCTCAAGACTTTAACATTTTGATGTGTTGTCTGAAGGTCAACTTCCTCCATCATCATCTTCACGATCACCATGAAGATGCTTGCTGTGTCACTTACACTGTGCACTGTCCTGGCGATAAGCCAAGCCATTCCGATCAACCCCACCATGTCCTGGGATAAAGGCCATTGTTACCATGAAAGAATGAATTGCTCATTCCTCATTGGATCATTCTGCCCTAAGTGTGATGACAATGGAAACTTCCTTCCAAGGCAGTGCTCCGGGTCTACCGGGTACTGTTGGTGCGTTGACATCATGACTGGAAAGAAGATACCGAATACAACAACACCACCTGATACCCCACCTGTTAACTGCAGTGAGTGGCTTTAGCAATGTGTACCCACATTACACTAAGTCATTCAAAAGGAGAAACCTGTACAAGACAAGTAAAAACATGTGCAATATAATGAACAGATCTAGCACACAAAATGTTAAAACATAAGTATAACTGTGCTTTTTTTAATTTTGTTGATTTGGACTTTGTTTTTTTTTGTTTTTTTAAGTGATAGGGGACTCAGACTGCCCAGACGGCTGGTCTCGATTCGGTGACCGGTGTTTCAACTATATCAGCACCCCAAAGACATGGACTGAAGCTCAGGTGAGCTATCATAGAGATGATGAATACAACATACTATTCATTCAGTTGTTCATATGTATTGTAATGAATACAAAATGGCTCCCACCAGATTTTTTGTCAGTTCGATGGCGGCAACCTGGCATCCATTCACAATTATGAGGAAAACCACTTTGTCCAGTCTTTGACCAGAGGGGACACCGACAACTTCCCAGAAACCTGGGCTGGTGCCACTAGCGCCGTCCATGTATGGATATATATATATTTTTTTAAATCAGTGTTATAATCCATGCCTGTACACTTAGTCAGGATTGAAATCTGACAGCTTCAGTGGAAATTAAATAGTTGCAAACTTAAACACTACCAAAATCCCACCTAAGATATAACTATGCAAGTTCACTATATGTATTTATGTATGTTTGTGTCTGTCCATAGCCTGGTTTTTGGATGTGGATTGATGGCTCCAAGTTTTACTATGAAGACTGGTGCGATGATGACGATCATGATGATACGAGTGAAGAAGACAGCCATGACAACACAAATGAAGAAGACAGCCATGGAAAATCCAGTAAGAAAGACAGCCATGATGATACAAGTGAGGAAGACAGCCATGGCAAATCCAGCAAGAAAGACAGCCATGATGATACAAGTGAGGAAGACAGCCATGGCAAATCCAGCAAGAAAGACAGCCATGATGATACAAGTGAGGAAGACAGCCATGACAACACAAGTGAACAAGACAGCCATGGTAAATCCAGGAAGAAGCGCAGCCATGATGATACAAGTGAGGAAGACAGCCATGATGATACAAGTGAACAAGACAGCCATGGCAAATCCAGTAAGAAGGACAGCCATGATGATACCAGTGAGCAGGACAGTGAAGATGACGATGATGACGACCATGACAACACCAAGAAGACAGCTAGCATCTGCATGAAGATAAATTGCCATTGTAATGCTATAAACACACACAAATACACAGACATGTACACATACCAACAAACTAATATGAGTACAGATAAAGTTAGCCTGCTGTTATTCTTACTTATGTTCTAAGTGGAGATAAAAATGTCAAGGTGGGTTTTACATTACTTTACAAACTACAGTTTACAAAAGAGTGTAACTAGATAAAGGTGTTCATTTAGTACTCCTATATTGGGGGAAAACTAGCCAGTAAGTACACATGCATTGCTGGGACAGTTAGCACACATATATTATAAGTAGACTAGTCAAAAAGCACATCTGTATTATAGTGACACGAGTTAGCACATCTGGTCAGTAAACATATCTGCATCTCAAATACACTGATCACTTAGAACATATACACAGCAAGGACAATATATGGATTGGCTTTACCATTAATATATTTTATTTACACACTTTCTGTACTTTAATATCCTAAAGGACAATCAAAGCCATTCACATCCTTTGAGTAGGTCTAAGGTTGAAAAATACTCTGCATTAGCTGATTACTAATGTTTGCTAGGTGCCTGACAGTGAGCTAGAATCTTAAGCATGCTCTTAAGACCTTCATGTTTTCCCCACACCTCATCCAAAGCAAAGTTTTTAGAAACATTTAGAAAATGGCTCTGTCAGATTCCCCTTTGCCAATGTATTGACATAAGAGCAGCCACATATTCAGTCACAAAGAATCTACAAAATGACCCTGACCGATAGTAAGATCAGCTAAAACACACAATTTATAATTCCAGTTTGAAATTCTTAAATTCACATGTGTTTTTCTTGTTTTTGCAGATAATCTGAAGTGGTGCACTGCAACCTGCAATGACGCCTTCCCATTTGTTTGTTCGAAAAGGATCTGAACTCAGACCAGATGATGAAAAAACCAAGAGTCTTGACTATACGCACTACACATGACAGCCCCACAAAATTTGTTTCTTACTCTTTTTTTGTTTTGTTTTATGTTTTTAAATGTAATCAATAGGTATTAAAAACATCTTTAGGGGTAGTTTTTCTTGTTCAACCAGTTGTTTACTGAATTTGGTTCAGTTCTAGATATAAATCCAAATCATTTGTGCATGTGAACTTGGATCAAATTCTTCTAATAATCTATTTTTGTATAATCAAGCATGTTTCAATTACTCTAAGTATAAAAAACACAATAAAAACAAAGCAACACAAATGAATTGTGTTTATTGTCACACAATAGAAATCGGGTCCAACTAAACCTAATGTCTTTGAAAACCTACATTTTAGGGACATACATTGATCAGAAAATCTGCACTGTGAGGACACTATTTGATTGACATTCCTACATCATACATACACTGATTACACCTATATTGTGTCAGAAAAAATCTTTTCATACAGTGATATGTTACCATATTTGTTTACTTGGTTAAGACACAAACCATTCAGTTAACACACTAACATCATGGAGATATCTATTAATTCCCAAGCCTACTGTGTGGGAATGCTGATCAGTCTCACCCAGCAGCTACTATAAAACCACCTGTTTAAAATAATAATAACTTTAAAATAACTTAGATTTCTATAGCACCTTTCAAGAAACCCAAGGATTCTTTGCACAAGAGTATCTAGTAGTTAAAAAGGCTCGAGGTTAAGTTTTGTTTTGATGAAGAGGTGAGTTTTGAGAAGTTTCTTGAACGACTCCAGTGAGTCTTCCAAGAAAGGTATTGTGACTCTTATATGGGAGAGTTGCAGTGGGTGGGGGCTGCCACACTTTAGTACAAAGTAACTACTACTAAAAATTAGGTTAAAGAACAAAGGTTTTTAATACATTATACTTTGTCCAGCAGCACACATTTGTGCACGCATGACTCTGTGTTGATTTTAGTGATTTCATAACATTGTACAATGTACCCTTTTGGATTTAAACAAATATCAGTTGTTTCAACATCCTAACCTCCAATCAATGCATGACTCACTGCAGGTTCTTCGGGAAAACCGTAAAACTGTTCTCACTGTACATTTTCTGCATTTTCCTAATGAAAACAACAAAAGTAAACAGGAATCAAGGAGCGCTGGAGACAGTTCCCAACACTAAACACTCTTCACACTTCAAAGAATACGTTATATAATTTCTCCTCTTTAATATTATGTTTTTGATATTAAAGGACAGTTAAGGCCACTACGTTTCTAACCAATCTGCCACTCCTGAAACTAAGAATTTCAAATGTTATTTTAAAGCAATGATGCTTTTGCTGCTATCATAACATTGTTCTGAAAAAGTTTCACTAGATAGAAACAGCTTTTTAAAAACACAAGTTACCACATTTTGTGGCATTCTGCCTTTCGGCCCCTTTGCCCTTTTGTTCATTGACATTCCCCAGACTTACCTAGTGTGGCAGTGACTAAGATTGGGTAAACTGTCCCAACAGTTACGGAACAGATCAATACAAGTGGGGGAGGACGCCTACGCATGTGCAGAGATGGAGGATAAATATGTGGTAAAATCAAATGTCTGGGAGAGAAAAGGCAGTTTGGACAGTGTGTGACAAGACTAACTTCATAAAGTACACCATGAAGATACTGCTGTTGGTTTATCTGTGTGTGTATGTCGCCTGGGCACAGGACCTTGAGTTTGATAACGAAGAGGATGATGACTTGGTGAGTATGTGTCTAAAGCGGAAACGTTTTTATATCACACATTTTTTTGATTAATTCCTTTGATGAAAGGACATAGTCAATAAAATATATTAAACTTACTTTCATAGTGTATCAGTTAGTTTTTAAAAGAGTGTACACTGTGTAAAGAACTATGTTTAAAATTTCAGCTGTGTTATTATCAAAATATCTACCTGTCTATCTGTTATGTTATTTTATGAAATACATTTCTTCACAGATTGGGTCTATTTTTACTGAGAAATGCTAGACTTGAAAAAAATGCATTGCTTGTTTTGTTTTATTTTTATTCATGTATCTATTTTGATTGGGTTTATCTTTTATTTGATTTGCACATATGAGAACTTCTCAATTCTAATTCTCAATGGACAAATGGTGCTAAAACATAGATTACACATAATTTAAAAAAAATAAGATCTACGTTAGGAGCTAAATTTGTTTGGGAGAAATTGAAACATGTTTTTGAAATAATTTCAAGTTTTACTTTTTAAATACAGTTCTTACCAAATTTGTCTGACCACCACCGAATGTTTTGAGGTTTTATGCCAGTTCTGCCCTAAATTAAGAGTAGTAGTACTGGTAATTACCAGAATCAGAATTTTTATGTTTATCGTATGATTAATCCACCAGTATGCGTAAAATCTCTAATCAAAATTGTGTTGTTAATGCTAAGATATATATTTTTGGAAAACAATATTGTCGATAGTAATATTGACATCCATGAGTTTTCCAATTTACTGTTTTAGAAAACAAAATATAAGGCACACTGTTATTTTATGATCAAGGTGACAAGTTACATTTATATACTTACAATACTGAAAAGAGAGCACTCTATATGCCATAAAAAGAATGGCATAAACAAGTTTTTGATGTATTTATAAAATATTTTGGTCAGAGGGCCCGGTGGCGCCAGTGTCCAGCAGCCTCGCCTCTCTCAGTGCGCCCCAGGGCGACTGTAGCTACACTGTAGCTTGCCATCACCAGTGTGTGAATGTAGTAAAGCGTTATAAAAATACAGACCATTTTACAGACCATTTATTTGTGCTTCCTCATTTTTGTGACGTGGTCTAATAAATGTAGCATTTTTTTTAACATGATTTAATTAGCACGGTGGCACGGTGGGTGGCACGGTGGTTAGCACTGTTGCCGCACAGCAAGAAGGTCCTGAGTTCAATTCCTCCATCAGGCCTGGGTCTTTCTGTGTGGAGTTTGTATGTTCTCCTCGTGTTTGCGTGGGTTCTCTCCGGGTACTCCGGCTTCCTCCCACCGTCCAAAGACATGCAGCTTGTGGGGATAGGTTAATTGATTAATCTAAATTGCCACTAGGTGTGAATGTGAGTGTGAATGGTTGTCTGTCCCTATGTGTTAGCCCTGCGACAGACTGGCGACCTGTCCAGGGTGTACCCCGCCTTTCGCCCTATGACAGCTGGGATAGGCTCCAGCGCCCCCCACGACCCTGAAAAGGATAAGCGGAAGCGAATGGATGGATGGATGGATGGTTTAATTAACCCAGATCTGTAACAATTTGAAATAAATAATCATATATGTTTATGGAATACATTGTTTCTTTAATTTTAATATTTTGGTTGTCCAGCATAGTTTTATAGTATTCTCACTGCCATGATTTAATTTGAAATATGTCTTTAAAACAACATTTATGAAATGAGAGGAAATTTGTTACTCACAGCAGTTTCTTAAAATCTTCCACAGGCAACACCGGAATCAAATGGAACAGCTGTAGATGCTCGTGGTCACCGCCCACTACAAAAGGGCAGGGAGACCTTCACTGGAAATAGATATGCCCCTCCTCCTGTCAGCAGTGGTAGCAGGTAAGGCTTTTTTTTTTTAATAAATGAAATAAAAACAGTGAAAAGAAACAAAATCTAACGCAGCCATCCTTATGATATAGATGAAATGAAATGAAATCTTATAGTATAAAATTGGCAATAAAATTTCGTTAATAATAAAATTTTGTGAAATACAGCAAAGTGGCATGATGTGGTCTGCGGTGCCACTGTAGGGGATACAAATAACAAATAATCGCCGGTATATTTGTGTGTGTTTTTTAAATTATTTTTTTCATTAAGGTATCGTGGGCGCCCCACTCCTGCTCCAGTTGGTGGCCGACAGATGCAGGAGAAAGTTGAGCAGCCCGAGGCAGGAGGATGTACACATGCTTCAGAGGAGATGGTAAAAAAAAAAAAAAAAGATAATAGTAACACACATACAATTAAATACAGGCCAGTGGTCTTAGGTGATGTCAGGACCAGAATACTTTCCAAGAGGAAATTATGTGGTCACAGTTGCTCCAGTACAGCAAGAAAAGTTCCTAACTAAACACAATTGATTAACACAATATATTGCGTAGTTACAAAATGTAACAAAATAGGTTTAATGGATACAAATAGCTCTAATATGAATATCCCAGTATATTGCACAACTATATAGACATTAAATCAAATCAAATTCAAATTTTATTTGTCACGTACACAGTCATACACAGTACGATATGTAGTGAAATGCTTGGACAACTGCTCGTGACCTAAAGAAAACAAAAAAGGAAAGGCTATGAATAAGATAGGAAATAAATATGAAAAATTAAAAAGGGTAAAGGGTAAATTAAAAAGGGTAAATAAGGTGCCCTTATTATTTTACTGTCATACTGTACTTTGATATTTTCTCTGTAGAGGATGTGCAGTTAGTGAGGATATGCAACTATTTGGTCCAACTAGTTACTACAATGAAAAGTAAAATGAAAAGTAAAAAGTGCAAATTTTAGTGTTCAGTTTATTATGAATGTACAAATAAAATGCAAAGTCTGCCACAATTAGTTGATCAATGTTTGCTTCCATGCAAGCTATGGGATAACCGCAGAAAGAAAGCACCATATGCCTATTTGTGACCAGGTTCACCTAGCTGAAAACAAGCAGTTTCCATCAAAATCAATTGGTCTGTGTTCTTGGGAAACCTTTAATTGCTGATGTTAACTGTAGTTTTTTATTGCCTTTAAGTTACATTAATAAGCTACTTTGAAGTCAGAAAATTAGAACAAAGTCAAAGAACATGTATTTTAGTGACACAAGATAAGTTAGCTTAACTTGTTTTGCTTTTGTCCATCAGGGTGTTTTGTGTCCCACTGGCTGCGATCTAAAGACCACGTTGCTGAAGCAAGAGAGAAATGTCAAGAGGGTAAATCAAACTTATGCAATCATTTAAAGGGCGGTAGTCGTCATCTTTGAGATCTTTCCAAGCAAACATTAGTAAAAATGTTTTCTGCTATGATTAGCAGAATAAGGTTTGGTTTGGATATGAGTTTAACCAACTATGGGAAATCATTACTTTGTGAAAAGACTAAGTTCAACCTCCTGTATTTGTTTTATTTTTTGCAACTGTTTTATACAGAGCATTGACGAACTCAAGCCTCAGGTGAATGATTTGTCCCAGTCCTCCAACACTGTCTTCAACTACGTCAATGGCATTTCCAACTCGCTGAGGGAGAGGCAAAGACTATCCAACGGTGCGAAAGAAATTTGCAATATAACACTGAAAATGTAAAAAAAAAAAACAACCCAAAGATTATTTATAACTATGGCCTGATTAAATTTATTTGTACTGACATTACAATATATCAATTATAACTAATTGCCAGTAATTCTGTGAGTGTTACAAGTTAATAAATAAAACAAATACAATGAAATACAGTGAATCACATCTAATTAAATACAAAATTTTTAGAAAGCAAGCAAAAAAAGTTTCTATGGTAACCATTAAACACTGTTGGTTTATAATAGTTGTTTCATTAAAAATGCCTGCCTTAAAATAATATCTGAAAATGTGAAATGCTGAACATGTTTTTTCTGTTTTCTTGTGCTCTTAGACAACAGTAGGGTAGTTAGTCAGTACACCGACCGAGTGGAGGAGCAGCACACCTACATCAAAGAGATAGTGGATACTGTGTTCCCTTCCAATATCAGATTATTGCAGGTAAATACAAAGTGACATAGTAGTATACATATAATAGTATAATTATAATGATACAGTGTGTCTTTCAAGTTTAGGAACCATGTAGAATTTATATGATAGAAAATGAGAACAAAAACAGTACAATCAGCCTTGTTCTAATTTATAACATGTCATGACTCCAGGGGGTCCTGGACAAGATCAAGCTGAAGATACAGAAGCTGGAGAAGGCCATCCAGGCCCAGAGGGATGAGTGCAAGACGCCATGCAAGACTAAATGTCCCATACCAGTAGTTTCTGGTAAGAAATGACAAAAAAAGCTAGAGAGAGGCTACTTGCTGTGAACTCAAACACTTAAGACTATCATGACCTGAATGACTTAGAAGCTCCACAGATGTTAAAGCTTTTTCTTTTGTTTGTTTTAGGTAAAGAGTGTGAGGACATCTTCCGTCGGGGAGGAGTAGATTCCCAGATGTATATGATCCAGCCTGATGCCTTTTACCCTCCATACAAGGTTTTCTGTGATCAGGCCTCCCAGAATGGAGGTGAGACTTTTCTTTGATCATTACTGTGATTTAATGGTTTTCAGTTAAGGTTTGTCTTTTTTACATTTCCTTTTTAAATTTGTTCCCAGGATGGCTTCTTATCCAGAATAGGCTTGACGGCAGTGTTGACTTTGGTCGACGCTGGGACGAATATCGCCGTGGATTTGGAAATATTGCCTTTGATTCTGGCAAGGGTCACTGTGCGACTCCTGGTAAGAGAGTTAAAACACAAGACAAAAATGTACTGTAACCCTTTCTTAATGGTTACACTTATTTCTGGTCAGCTACTGTAATATACCTTCTTACATGCCTACAGGTGAATACTGGCTGGGTAATGACCGTATCAGTCAGCTGACTAAGATGGGCCCAACTGAGGTTCTCATCGAGATGGAGGACTGGACAGGAGCCAAGGTGAGTTTTTAAAGGGATTGGCAGGTCCAAGAAATTATCATAGGACTACTGAAAAAGTTTAAGCTTGATAATTGTAGACTCCTGTGAATTTTAAATGTAGAAATTTGTTTATTTGATAATAAAGCAAATTGTGTACAGTTTTGAATAGTTGATCTAAAAAAAAGAAGCAATTTCAAAAAAAGTTTTTTTGAATTTAGGAAATTGTAATTTGCATTAATGGTTAGGGTCTAATAGTTAATTATCAGGAAGACATGAATGCAATATTACAGTGTTTTCACCTACTCCTTCTAATGACTATGTCAGTTAGGAATTAAATTAAAACTGGTTTCTGCTTTTAATCAGGTCCATGCCCAGTACAACCAGTTCACTGTCCAATCAGAGACATCCAACTACGTGCTTGCTGTTGGTGGTTATTCTGGTAATGCTGGCAACTGTTTCCTGGAAGGATCTCTTGAGCTCTTTGGTGAAAACCGTACTATGACCATTCACAATGGCATGATGTTCAGTACCTACGACAGAGACAACGACAACTGGTAGGTATCCTAAAAAAAGTAAATAATAAATTATTACTTAAAATATAAATACTAGAATACTAGCTGTAACAGCTAATTATCATGTTACTAAAATGTAAAGAAATCAAGCCCATCTTAGCATTTTGGATGACCCACAAGTTTACTCAGTCTGTTAAATATGTTCAAAAGGATTTTGACTTTGGCTTTAACACCCCTCTATAAACTAAATGTGGCAGTAGTTAATACATCTACCAGCATCTAAATGTAATGTTATGAAATAAATGTAAATGGTAATAACTCAGATTTAGAATTTTTCAGAAATTTCACATTTTAACTTTACTCTTCTTGTCCGTACCAATCAGGACCCCTGGTAATCCCACCAAACAGTGCTCCAAGGAGGATGGAGGTGGCTGGTGGTACAATCGCTGCCACTCAGCCAATCCCAATGGGCGGTACTACATTGGAGGAGCCTACACACGACAGATGGCCAAGCATGGCACAGATGATGGTGTGGTGTGGATGAACTGGAAGGGCAGCTGGTACTCGCTCAAGGCTATTAGCATGAAGATCAGGCCTTACTTTGCCTCCAGATAATCCAAGAGTGTCGATGCACATAACATATAAAAGAAGGTGCCAAACTAAATGGTATATGACATGCAGATTTACAAATAACTAACACTAAGTGTCAACAAACTGTAACGAGAACTAAAAAACAAGGCTAAAGTAATGCAGGAGCAATGCAAGTATTAAAAATATGTTGGGGATGTCAGATAAACTTGTTACCAACAAAAGTAAGAGAAAAAAACCTAATTAGTTGTGAGTAAATATGCTGCGATCTGTCCTTTTTTGTTATGTGTGACAACTATAAGGATGAGTTGATGCAAACTGTCCTCGACTACTCAATAAACACATTGAGGAACATATTATATTGTTTGTGTTGGTTATTTCACCTAAGAAACAAAAATGTCTTTGCTATTTAAATGTTCTTTTGCTTAAACACTATGAGCACTTCTGTGACATAAATAAGACAAATCTGGTACCACTGGAATCATCTGCTCATTTTTGCTGCATACCAAGAAAACTATTAAAGGATTTATGTGACAATGAATTAAATGTAAAAACATTGATTATTTAATTTTTTGCAAGTTTTGGAGTTTAAAGTTTTGATTATAATTGACAGGGATGATATCCAGTCATCCAGTAAACTCAAGTAAACATAAATATAAAACAAAATTGGTTATCAGAAACTATTTAATAAAACAGAATAAGGATACAATGGATAGCAACTTGTAACCATTCAGACAGCATTTTCACTTACACAAATAAAATTTAGTAAGTTGCATAAAGCAATGACTGCACAGCGAGGGTAAAGTAATAGTTTTATTGCCTAATCATGGAGTTTGTGAGGTAAATAACAGATGACCAAACAGGAGTGCATTGTCTGGATAATGAATGGAGGTAACAGGAGAATTTCTCAGGTGCATTGATAAGGCACAGAATTAGTAATACTGTCTACTCCCATCATCCTTTGAAAAAAGCACAGTCCACCTCTTCAATGTAATAACACAAGCTAGCTTTTGCTTGTGGGGTCTATTCTCTTGCCTGACAAAGCAGATGCTGTAAGGCAGTTCCACTGCCAAAAGTGGGAGTGTACTGTGGGTGTGTTTAGGGAGATGTCACAGTAACATCCACTAATACCTTGACTCAAAGTTTCCCAGCAGAACACAGACTGCATCATTAACGTTAGTAGTTTAACTATATTTAAATTCACCAAAAGGCTTTTCCCCCCCATTGTTTTTAATCAAAAATGCCCCTGGATTGAACTGTAAAACAGCATGTCATAAATCAGAGTTATTCTTCATGTTATCTCATCTATTCAAATGACATACCACCGAAAAATATGGAAAAGACTAGCCCACAAACTACTCACATTGCTGATCCAAATATAAACTGAAACGATAGCTAAACTTTGCAGATGAAACAAAATAATGGTTATTTAAGTAACAAGATTACAATGTGCTTCCTTGTTTTCTGTCAGCCCCATATTTAATTAAACCTTTCTACATGATTGTGATCATTTACATCCTCTAACTCCTCCAGTGGCTCCTCCAAAATGATCTGATTCTGTTCAATGTCCTCAAATTGGGTCAGTAGTTCTTTCTGGACTGTCGGGATCGTCTTGTATCCTTCAGCTGGTTCTGGGACTATGTCTATAGGCTGGAGCTTAATATGTGGGATGCCTGCAGGAGGTAAAGGTGCTTTGGCTCTTCTGTTTAGAGTCTTGTCCATGTCTTCCATGTGAGTTCGAAGGATGTGATAGTCGGGATGATCAATTTCAAATGGCAGCACAGACTGGCAAGACCCGCGACAGGCTCGTAGCTTCATGTCAATGTCCACCTGGCAACAAAAACAAGTTGAATAAGCAGTTATTCAAGCAACAAACACCATAAAGAACAAAAAACAAAGTAAGAAAAAGTATTACAAAAAATATAAATGTATCAGGTTGAACATAACTTGTCTGAAATGTGTTTCTTTGCAATAGAGGACAATAACGCCATTTATGAAATGGCATTCCATAAATACTAACTACACTGAGTTGTTTAACGTGTCAAATATAAAATAAAATGTTTTAGGGCATTCATTTAAAACATTGCAGCAATCAGTGTCAGAAGAATAAGGTAATCAACAAGTCTTAAATGTAAATACAGTCAAACAATTGCACAATCGACCAATCAATAGTATTTGTTTATGTCTTACCTCTGTTCGATATAGCTCCTCTGTCTGTTTCTGCAGTTTGCTAATCAGTTTTTTTATCTGTTGGGACAGACTGCTTGATCGTTTCTGTAGCGTTGTGAAATTTCTGCCCAATTCTTCTGCTTGTTCCACGAATTTCAGCTTAAACACTAGAGATGAAATTCTGCATTAGTAACTCAGCATTACTTTAGTAAGTATTTACGAATTATTTTATCCACAACCACAAATCCAAACATCCCCAAAGAGTCTTAACTGTATCTGTTGATGATGACTCGCCGGTTAAAGTTGTATATGTGAGTCATTGTAGTCATGGACTTCTCTGTTGCATCTTCATACATCTCTGCTGTTTTACACACCTCCCGCAGTTTTCTTTCCACTTTGTTTTCCATCTGTGAGATCAAACCTTGGAGTCTGCAGCCAGACGGGCATTTAGAAAACTTTGGAGAAGGACAAGAGAACAGGTCAGGTTGGCAGTGCATCATAGTAACAGGTCATTCTGAGTTATCATGCATCATAACAACAAAAAAACCCCATCTTATTTACACTTTGCGTTTTAGATTTTTCAGAGTAATGCTAGTAAAGTGGTAGCACGGTGCTGGGTTGAAATAATTCAAATAATTAGACAACTGCTAATTAAGCCATGTTGTAGGACTGTCCTTCATAACAATCAATTGTTATCAGTGGTGCCAGAGTATTCATGAATTATACTGATAACACTTAGTTCACGAGTAACTATTTATTTTAAGACAGATTACAAAGAAAAAATTGAAACGTTAAAGAAATCTTTCCAAATTCTTTACCAACTTTGAAATTTAGTCTACATCTTGCCAGCTGTTGGATGTGTGTCAGTGCATGGGTTACAGATAAAATAAACTGGAATTGATTGAAACAATTTCATTATTGACATTTTTCTCAAATTAACTGGCTTAATGGTTAATGTGGTTATGTCCTTTTTTGGGAAGAAGAGGGGGTGTTTTGTTTTTATTCTAGGATGTGTAACTGTAATGATAACCCCACTGATCTCAAACAGGGAAGGATATCAGAACAGATGTAGTTACTGCTTAAACAGCTTAAACCTTTTGACTGATGTATTTTAGATTGCGATCCCTGACAAATAAAAGCAAGATAAAAAGTACTTTAGGTGTGCTAGTTTAAGTTTTCAAGCAATTGTGTAATAATACGTAAGTCGACTGAAAATGTTTAAATTCTACCAGTTATCAAGAGCAAATCCTGGATTCAATTCAAAGTTTTTGTAGATGTCATCTGTGCGCTTTGCACTTCAGCTAAAGGTGGCTGCTTGTGTAAGGTGATTTTCTGCCTATTGGTTTATGAGACTGAGCAAGTCAATAAATGCTGGTTTGCTGGTTTTCTAACATAGTGACCTCTTTCAGTATGGCTGGTCACCTTTGGCTAAAGCTGACGTGTGGTGGTCAAGAGTACTGGACACCAAAACCCAAGTGCCCTCTTCCTCTCAAAGAGAGCACTTAAGTTGGTTTCCCTCATGTTTTCTGTGAATTTCTTTTAATTTAAGCTCAAGAAACTCAAATTATTTTCACATCCTGATATTACAATGGTTTAAACTAGCAAATGATTTTCTTTATAGTACTCATCAATAGAGTTGTATTTATGTGCTTGTATGCTTCTTACCCAGTCATCATCTAAACACAGCGGGGTCTCTAGTTTTGCTTCACATTGCTGCTTCCTGTACATCTGGGTTGCACTGGGGGACGGTCGGCCATCTTCATTCTGCTGTTTGAACCTGATACACACTGCAGAGAGGGAAAAAAAAGTCCACCTTCAACTGTGCTCTAATTCAAATAGGACAGTACAAACGAAATGTGATTTGCGTGCACTTTCTTGTGTTTATTTTGTGTCACTGATGGAACTTGTGGACTGTACAAAGATCAGTAACTTCGGGGTTGTTATTTAACATTTCCACATGAAAAACAAGCACAAAATCAATAATAGTTATGAAACTGTGAGGTGAAAATGGGCTCTATGGATAAAAAGCATAAAAGATAACTTTCCAATGTCCTTATCACCAGGCCAGAGATAAAAACAATGACCATAAAAACTTATTACATAAAAAACACAAGGATGTTACAGTTAAAATGTAATCTTTATGTAGATCCTGTTGTTATGTTGCATACTAATCTGCGCTAGACCACATTGGTGCTTTTATTTTTAATGCCCTCTATGGGTTATATACAGTATCACAGGTATTGCTAGTCACAGTTGGTATTTAAATAGTTGATTCTTATAGAGAGCTTTTCTACTCTCTTGGAGCACTCAAAGCATATTTTCATTTAAATCAATTCAAATAAATTGTATCCTAAGAGTGCCTTGGTAACTTTTACAGTTGTATGTCTCATTTAATTGTTATTTATAGGCAAATAAACTGAATGTGCCATTTTTATACTGAAATTTGAGCTTTCACACTGAACAAAAACGAATTAACTGACATTGAAGAACCATTTTTTTTTTTTTGTTCATGTTTGTAAGTAAAATAACTGCTATCTGGCATCTTAATCATAATCTAAAGATGCGCTTTATTATATGGTAAAAAATACATTTTAATAAATAATAAAATGCATTTTAAAAATGATGGATAATAATAGTTATATTTTAGCATTAGAAATATAATTTTGATTAGAGTTCGCACACACTGATGGATTAACCATTAAAGATTCTCGTTATTATAAATACTTTTAATTTAGGACAGCTTTACCTTACAATGTGAAGTGCCTTGAGGCAACTGCTGTGTTATTTGGTGTTATATATATATTATATATAAATAAAACTGAACTGAATTGAATTTAACAAAAAAAATACATTAAGTGACAGCCTAATAAATGTATTAGGTCATCTATATGTGAGATTTTTTGTTATTTCTTTTAAATGAAAACAACGACTTTGTTCCTTTAGAAATCTGAGGACTCTTAACTCAGTATTTTGAAGCACAGATCAAAGAATGTGATACTGTTATAAGTTTCAGGGTTTAAAACAAAGGGATACTCAGATCTCCTTTATAGAATGACTTGTGCATAACATTTTAATGCCTTCTGAATACTTTTTCTTATTTTCGGTAATAATACTTAATCACTATCTTGTTTTCATGTTTTCACATTCATGTTTTTTAATCTTGTAATCTTTATGTAGTTCCTGTTGTTTTGATGCCTAAATTCAGCAATGCACATATAAATTTTTAAAGTTTTGAATTATTATTACCATTAGTAGTAGTAGTATTTCTTGCACTATATCATATTGTGTAAGAACTTTTTGTCACCAGTTCCTTGTGTACACACATTCGACAATACTTGCTTTGGCTACTTCTTGCGCGGAGTTCAATTTGCATGTTATGTGTGCTAACACGTCATCATCAACCCAGCAACTCTAAGAAGGAAGGAAGACAACATAACAATAAATACAATTCATCAAACACAGAATGACTTAGCATGGTTAACTGCTTTACTTTTCAGCGGCAATCTTTGACACTACAAACTAGATATACCCATTCAGAATATTTTAACATATATTTTGTATTACTCACATTATGAAATAATATATCCTTATATTGCGCTTTATTTTTAAAATATTAATAGCAAAGTGAGTGCCAGTTATACATACAGTCTATAAGACCATATAAATACTCCTAATACCCAGTTATTTTACATGTGGTTTATTACTCTGCAACCATGTGGTTTAATATTTTGATAGATTTTGTACATATTTTCTATCTTTAAGTTTCAATTCAAGTCAATAAGATTAAATTCAAGTTATTTATTTAGCGGGAAATGAGAACACAAACCACAGTGAGTAAAGTGAAGACTGAGTCTTTATTGATTGAGCAGAGTTCAGTGGTTGAGAAACACGAAAAACATTGGGTCACTGCAAGAACATTGGACTGGTAGTGCTAACAAAAGAATCAATACTGTTTACACAGCATGCTCACAAACAGAAAGTACTTATTGCACAGATAGATTGATTCTACCTTTGGTTTTTGTCCTCTGGTTGTTATCTATTCACCTGTTTTTTCAAGTTAAAAAGCAGTTGGTCGGATAAACATCCGAACAGTTTTCAGGCTGTAATTTGCTGGTTTGTATGTCACCCACACAACTCCATTCTCGGTTCCATGTGGGATGTTTGTTTTTTTGGGGTCATATGTGCCTTTATAATAAATACCGTTTAAATTAGCTGACTGGCAGTTGTTGTACCACCACCCACCCCCATAAATCTCTGCACAATTATGCTCCGATCTATCGTTATCTTTGTCGAAGGTGCTGAATTTCATTCCGTTGTGGGATAAATCAGATGCTTTTGGCATTAATAGAGCATCCCCAGCATCCCCGCTGTATGTGGAGACATGCAGCGGGTACCCCTCCGCCTCTGATCCTACCCGTATAGTGTACTCTGCACTGGCTACAGCACCTTCCCAGTCCTCTAGTTCAACTTTCAGCATAGTCTCACTTTCATTACTTAGCAAGTGGAGGTTATGGTTGCCTAACCAAAACTCGCCTTTGCCCTGAGTGTCCACTGATCCAAACCCATTGCGGTATTCAACCCAGCTGTGGTTGAAGCTGAGTGCACCACTCTCTCGCTGCTGGACTAACAACCACCCTCCCATAATACCCTCCTGCTGGCAGTAAACATCCACTACTGCCTCAGAGTCGGTGCCGCCAGGTTTGATCTTAAACAGGCCATTTGTTTCCCCATTCAGATGGTTCTGGTAGATTTCAACGCAATCTGTAAACAGAGAGGGGCATACCGCAAACCGCGAGTTAGCGTGGACTGGCTAAAATGGACACTTCATCGACAAAAGCTAAACTTGCTGGCAGTCGATTCTTCGTCTCCTGATCTCTATGTTAAACACTCTTTTGTGGCAAATAAGTCTGTGGCTAGCAGGACGGATGTGGGTGGTGATATTTGCAGGATTTTTGGAGAGTTTGGTTAATCGCTAATCAGGAATTTGTTGATTGGTAAACTATCAATGAGAAATATGTTTTTATCAAATGTATTATATGGGAAATCTTAAAATATTTAAACTCCAGAAACAAACAACAAAAAATGCTGTATTCACTTATCATTTTGGTACATAGGGCTAGCTAGCAAGCTATCTGATGCTAATGCATGCTATCTAGCTAATCATTTTCTTCTTGGCTTTGTATATTTTACTCCAGGTCAGTTTCAGTACCTTTTCCTACATAATCCGCCTGGCGTTCGATTCGTGATGTGACCTTCACACTCCTGGCGTGAAAATCAGGAACATCATCTTCTGTATTGTCAGTCAGAAATGCGCCAAGGTCGAGCCCGACATCAGAGTCGAATGGATCGCTAAACCCAGTTTTGGTATTTCCAGAGACGCTGCCCTTAGTGCTGCTGAGATGTACGGTCTTGGTGGAGCCAGTAGAAGAGGATGAAGATGTATGGCTGAGAGAGGGGAACAAGGAGCTTATCCCACCCTTGGTGAAGTCTCCTGTCACCTGGCATCCGGGTCCTCCTTCTATCACCTCCTCTGTCCTTTCCACTGGCCCATCGCTTGTATGAACCACAGTTGTTCGGGTTCTCTTGGTGCAGGTGATGGTTTTGGTGGACACATGACTTGTACTGGGTTGGCCGAGGCTATGCGACCCTCCACCCAAACCAAACGTGTCCGCGTCGCCACGACCACTAATCTCAGTGATTGATCTAGATGATGTGGAAGAGGTGGACGATGAAGATGAGGAGGATGAGGATGTAGACGAAGAGAAGGAAGTACCTGGGACCTTGGAAACAGTTGCTGGGGATGAGCTAGAGCCTTCCTCTTCCAGGACCAAATGGACAGTCCTCACCTAGAAAAAGAAAAGAGAAAAAAACTCTTAAGGAATATTGGTTCAGTGAAAGTACTTTTTTATACAAATATAGAGCAATATTAACAGAATTTGATGAAATGATAGATCCTGCTCAAGAGGGAGAATGGTTTCCAACTTCCGGAAGGTCAGTAACTCAATAGCTGCTTCTTGCTTGAGAAGTCCCTGACATTTTTTTCATGGTGCCATAACAATTCCCAATAAATGTTTGTGTAACATAAAAGCCTAAAGTTTCCAAACATACAGTACAGTTAACCAAATAAGAACCACAAACCAAAAGGAATCAAATTTTAGGGTATTTAAAATTAAATTGAATTGAACTAAATGCTGTCAAACGTTTTAAAAAGACTAAACTGTCAATAACAAATGTCAGTTGATATCAAAATTTGATATGTCTGCTTCCTCTGGGTCTTAGAACTCCACTAGTGGGCAATCCAAGGGGACAAAAAGTGCTCCAAAGTAGCATAAAACAATCAAACACTAGCTCACTGGTGCAAGATGTAAACAATGGGAAGCATTTACTTAAGATTTTCATCAATCACTGCATTACCGCTTAGAGTTAAGATTAACATTTTAGCCACATGGTAAAGATGCATAGTTTTAGAAATGAGGCGCTTAGCTTTCAGGAGAATGTCAACTAAAGGCAATTTTGGCCTTATCTCTCTCCTATTGTAAGATTTCCATTTGAAGTACATGAAAACGCCATAATAATAGTTATTTTTGAATATACCTCTAAACCTGAAAAGTTACCAGCAACGTAATGCTTGTTAAGAGATGAAATCTAAATGTGACGGCTCTCTTACATCAGGGAACTTGTCTGCAGTCTGCTGTCCTGCTGCTCCTTCAACGGCCCCGGATTTGAAGTTGCTATCCACAACCATATCCCTTAGCGGCCTGCTCTTCATCACGTACAGCGTCCCCACAGTCTCGACATTCTGGGGTGCCTGGGAGTCTAACTGCTGGACCTGGAAAGACAGACAGAAAGAGAAGTTCACAACCTAATGTTGGGAAAAATTCAATTGTCAGAAGAATGACAAACACAAATCTTACACAAAAATATCTTTTTATTAATTCTGAAAAAATTGAATATAAAAATGGTCACAACTAAATATTTTGACTTTTTAACAAATATAACTTTTTCTGTATCTTTGAATTTATTACCTTTCAAAAAACAGCCAATAAAAACTTTCTTTTTGGTTGTTTTATTTCCAATGTTATCTTAAAATAGTGTATTTCTCACTATTTATTCTCATGTTTTGGCTTGGTGGGATGAGCAGGTGACCAAATCCTGTATGATTAGAGTGGCCGACCCGAGTTTGAGTCCGACCCGCAACCCTTTAAACTTTAAACCACTTTTAACAGATGTAAAGTAATAACTTTATTTTGGTGACAAAAGTAATGGCAAACTGCAAATGGGTGAAAACTGTGAAGACTCATTGACAGTTATAGCAAATTATTTAAGTTCTTCATGTCAAGGGTGGCACAAGTTATTAAGTTTTGGGGGCAATTACAGTTCTGCATAGAGCCATGTAGGTTTGGGTAGCTTTTAAAAATACTTCTTTTTCCATTTAAAAATAGGAAAAAGAAGTTTTTTCCAAGGTTATCTCTAGTGGTCAATAAAATGGGACAGATATGCAAAAACCTAAGAAATTGTGAGAGGTGAAATTACTTGGACTTAAAATGTATTTAAAACAGCAGATTACTCGAGATAGCTGGTGTTTCACTGTATGCAAACCCCACAATTAGTTATTTATTGACTCACTCTGCTGATTGGCAATTTAATGAGCTTGTTTTTAATTTATTCACCCTTAACTGGGTGGATAGATGTGGTCGCTTGAATTCTCACCTGTTTATTCAAGGTGACATAGCTTTCCGTGTCCACTTGGTACTCAGAGTAGCCTCCACAGGATCCTTTGCAGGAACGAAGCTTAATATCAATATCCACCTGAAAGAGGAGATCAAGTTTTTAAAAAAAATGTGAAACCCAAGAGTAAAAAAAAATTGTAAAAGTAACTTGTAAAAAAAGTGGTAGTTTTAAATATATGTGAACAAATTCACTCTGCCATTGTAACATATCTTTACAATAAAAAACAATATTTTACTGCTTCTCACTGTTACACAGGTGCCATAAAAAGATTTTACTTTAGTTAATCGGACCTTTTGATTAATTAATATTCAGAGTTTTGTCAGAAGTTGAGCTACATTCGCAGTACAAATCTGAATATATCCATGTGTAGATATTTATTATACTGATTTATGTTGATTTATTGTGTCCTGCCTTCTTTCCCTCACCCCCAACTGGTCACGGCAGATGGATGTCCCTCCCTGAACTTGGTTCTGCTGTTTCTTCCTGTTAAAAGGGAGTTCTTCCTTCCTACTGTCGCCAAGGGCTTGCTTTAAGGGTTCAACGGATTGTTGGAGTTTTCTCTGTATTATTCTAAGGTCTTTACCTTACAGCATAAAGCAACTAGAGGTGACTGTTGTTGTGATTTGGCGCTGGCTAAGTGCTTTTTAAAATGTTCTTATTTTCTTTCTTCTAGACTTCTGAAACCTGTGGCTTCACTACTGTTGGTTACAGGCATTTCAATATTTTTGCATAGTCAACTATCCTCAGTACTTTAAATTCTTTCTTCTCTAGTGCATTTGTAAATACTTTTAAGGATGTTCTTGTCATGTTTTTTATGCAAACATGTATTTTTGACTGTGCTGGCTTGGTATACCTCCAGTCTCTGCATCTCTGTGACCTGGTCTTTGACCTGATCCCTCAGGGCTGCCAGGACAGTCATCTGTTTGTCGATTTTAATCTTCATGTCTGTGATCCTCTGACGAAGAGTCTGAGCCAATTCAAGGTAGTTGTTGTCGCCACCTAGTAGAAGAAAACAGGAAACGTTTAGTTTAATAAATGGATGGATTGATTCTTACTTTTGTTTAAATGCATTTTGTCAGCTGTCCGGAGATGGGAGGGTTCTGCTGGATATAAATAATTGAGATAATATTGGGAATAAAACCACATGATGGCTTCCACAAACTGGTGCGCACTCCCATGTCCCATTTCTTTCCGCTAAATATCTTTTAAATATGACTGTGTACACCTTTAAAGCTGCTTGTTAGGGTTGCACTTTTGATCAGTTTATGCAGATATTTATTTAACTGTGAAACAACTTCCAGGTGTCCTGTAACCACCTAGACTGGGTTCCTGTAACCATTAAACTCTTGACTGGGAAACAGAAGAAGTGCACAAAGCCACACTAACCAGCGTCAGTGGTTAGCTTTTCTTTCAAGTAGGTGTAGGTCTGTTTCGACACCGTATCAGCGGAGCGATGTTTGGCCTTGTTTTGATCCAGCAGGCTGCGGATTTTCTCGATCTTCTTCAGCATATTGTGATCGTATTTCTCCATCAGACCCTGGATCCTGCAGCCTGATGGACATTTAGGGCCCTAATGGATGACCAAAGAGAAGACATAATTATTCCTTATTTCTGTGTCACATGAAAATCAGAGTCATTTAAATATAGAACAACAGGTTATTCTAATAATTGGCAGTACAACCAGAGGCACAAAAGCTCCAGTCTGGCCCGGATTGTACATTCTGTAGTGTATTTTCACAAGTTTAACCATTTTTCCTACCCATAAAGACCTCCCTCATGGTCATTCACAATATAACATTTATTATAGATTTCTGTCATTTTAAGCATTAATTATTGCAATCGGCTCGTGCTGACAGATTTCCTTCCCTTATTATAGCAGCATCTCTTTACCATATATAAACACTAAGACATAATTTTGAAATCTTATCGATTAAGTACATAGTTAGACTTTTGCACTGACAGAAACTGGAATTTCACCAGTCCAGCTTTCTTGTAAACATTGAATCTTAAAATTGCACACATTAATTGAGGTCAATAAGAACTTTGCCTAGCTTGAGCTCTGAGAGACAACAGAGAATCTGCATACCCATTCAACGTCTGTGCAGAAAGGCCATTCCTTCTCAGTGGCACATTTTTCACTTCTGGTGCCCTGCTCCACTGGACGAGCTCCCCTGGGATCAACCTGGGCCTAGACGAAGACAAGAAAGTCAACATTGTTTTAGTTAGGGCAGAAAACATAGCTATTGTCTCTGGTTGTTCTTGGTGTACAATGGATTTTTGAGGGGTGACTATGCACATATAGTTGCAAGCAAAGAGTCTTTGTGACAGAGCAGCTATTTTAGTCCATTTGGTCTACAACAAGGACTTTTACAATGAAACCCTACTTAAACAAAACCCTGGTTAAAGGCTTGGTGATACATTCTGAACTTCTTTGATAAAACTAACTAAAAATCTTAAAAACAGATGCTGCACATCAGACATGTACATTATAACACGTATAACCAATTTCAATTGAACTGCTCAAATTAGGAGGTGTTTCTTTGGAATAATATTACTGACTAAAAATATTTAAATTGTTTGCTTCTTACCCACAAATAAAGATTTTATTAATAATTTTTATAAAGTAAAATCCACAATTACAATAATTATATAAGCAGAAATACTTTTCAAATTTATTTATTGCAAATTTATTTTGAAATGTACTCAATTTTATACTGTTATTAGTACATAATTATTTTTCTTATCATCCTCCTAGGACCCTGGGGTGGCTGTGGCTCAGGTGGTAGAGCAGATCAACTACTGATTGGAAGGTTGGTGGTTTGATTCCTGGCTGCCCCAGTCTGCATGCCAAATATCCTTGGGCAAGATACTAACCCCAAGTTGCCCTCCGATGCGTTCATCGGAGTGTGAATGTGTGTGAATGCTTATTAGTTGCACTTGAGTTTAGAAGCGCTTGTATGAATGGGTGAATGAGGCATGTTGTATACAGCGCTTTGAGTACTCTGGGAGAGTAGAAAAGCGCCATATAAGAATCAGTCCATTTACCTGACGTCCACATATGTGGACATCACATTTTGGGTTATTTAGACCAAAATACTCAATTTTGCTCTACATGGGCCTGATATTCACTTACGAGGACATTAAACTGCTACTGTTCTGTCGAAATATTAAATGAATATCCTCATATGTGGCTATAATTTTTTTAAGAGAAAAAAATCAGGTAAAAAAATAATAATCAGGTAATTCTTTGTTTTTACATTCATCTGGCCCCAATATGCTCAAATATCAAAGAGAAATTAAAAATGCATGCCGTGGAAAAGTTTGGGTCTTAGGAGGTTAAATGTTGCATACGAAAATTTTAGGTCAGTGGTAGTTAATCAGTCTGCAGTATTTAAATAACTGGCTTTAAATAATATATATAAAATCTGTAAGTATAAATGAAGCTCTGTTTTGTTAGGTCTGCTAAGTTACACATCCTTTATTTGAATTCTTAAAACAGCTAAAGATAGTGACTGTTTCTTTGATTGATCAGTATTCAGCATTCTGCTCAAGCCGACGTCCACAACTGCTAAATCTTTTGTTACTATATTCATATAAATCAATAATAATAATAATAATAATTACCAGAAATATATCTAATAAACTTAGGTAGTAAAATAAAAGAGTAAATAATGGATAAGACAGTGTGCTCGACATCTTTATAAATAGAACAGCCAAATTCTATGTTCATGTATTCATATCAGTAAATAATAAACATATGTGTGATCAGTAAATACATAATTATTCTTGTTATTTATTAAACAACACATAGTATACAGTAAAATGACAAAGAAAAAAATTTCAGGGCCACATCTTTGTAAAATTATTTAAAAACATCAGAGAAACTCACCAGTGTTGAGGACACACATATCAGACACAAAAGGAAACAGAGTCGCTCCATCGTTCCTGTTTCTGTGCGAAGAGTTGTTCCTGAATGATTTTCTAACGCTGCTCTCTGATCATTTGAAGCCTTCAGGTTCAGTTTCACAAACCGGTGAGTCATCAGCAAACACTGGTCAGGTCAGATCAGAGTTGAGCAACAGCTTCTAATCGATGTGTTTGTTGTACTGTGTGTATCTTTACTCAAAAATAATGCATTCAAACACACACACACACACACACACACACACACACACACACACACACACACACACACACACACACACTAAAGTCAAACATGCTGCCTACTCAGTTCAGTTGCAGCAGGATTTCCTGTCAGTTCCTGTACATTTTACACCAACCAAATAGTGACAAACACCAACGACACTAACATTGACTCAACTGAACTCAATCAGAAAAGGGCAACAAAAACATTCGAGGATTTTAAAATGATAGAATAGAGTTTCTATTTACTCCCATTTTACAGCATTACCGCGGGTTTTGTTAAAATATAAATGAATCTCTCCATATTAATATTACATGCGTCAGAAAAATGTCATTTATTTACCACCTTTCAATACAAAGATCACAAAGTGCTTCACAAAAAAATACCAGAGAATAAAAAAGTTAACGACACACAGGTAAAAAAAAATGCAATGATAAAATGTATAACATTTTTAAATAACAATAATGATTTAGCTTCTCAAGTTAAGGTGTATGTTAACACCAAATATAAAAGAGAAATACAGGCCAGAAGGTAAAATATTGTTGTAGAAGTTAATGAATAAAGGAGCGCATAAAAAGTACCACACAGCAGGCCACGATATTAAAAAACACACCAACAGAGTGGACAGAACCAGTTAAATGACTAGAACTAGGGGATGAGAGCTAGCAACTACCAGCTAGGCTGCTGTGGGGTGTGCACAGCAAAATTTATCATTTATTTCAAAGGCTTTATTTGACTGATTGTTAAGCAGGACACTAACTTATTGATCCAGTACAAAAGTAATAGTAAAAATGAGAAACTGCAGTTTCATAGTGCCAATACAGTATTTTGGGAGATACACTAAGCCAACTACTTACAGTTTTATAAACACGTGAACGCTTTCGATATTATTTCTCTTAACAGGAAATAAACCGAATCACAATTATCTTCCCATTAAAATTGTCCTTCTAAAATTCTCATTAGTCTTTTGCTATAACCGTTTCTGTGAACAGATGTACATAAATATGTAAATATGTAAATATGAGGAGAATCACACACTGTTAAATACACACCAGGAACATGGTTATTTATCAAATCAAAAACAAAGTGATGCAGTAATGTTGTGGGTATGGAGCTGGATTCCCTTAAGGTGGTGTCGGAGAGGCGGATGTTGTCCAAGATAAAGACAATGTTGGGTAATACCTCCCACCCACTCATGACATGCTGGCTTGTCACAGGAGCACGTTCAGTGGGAGACTGAGATTACCAAAAAGCACCACTGAATCACACAGGAAATCATTCCTGCCTGTGGCCATCTCCCTGTACAACTCCTCCATCAAACACACTGTAAACACTGCAATAGCTACGCACGTTTTACACACGCTCTTTTCTACTCTGTAATGTTGCTGTCAATATTCTTAATATTTATTTATAACTACATCTGTCAACCCGGGATATTTATTATTTGGTGATTTGTATATATTGTGCTATTCCTTATATCTTAACATATTGTATTGTTAAATAGTCTGCTTTTGTTAATGTTACTGTACTGGAGCAACTATAACCCACATAATTTCCCTGGGGATTAATGAAGTATTCTGATTCTGATAAATGTATAGACAGACTAAATTACTATAGGAAATATCTTTTCTTTCTTGTTTACCAGTGAGGAGAATAATGAAGCAACACCGCCATCTACTGGAACAAACAAAGAATCACTCTTGAGTTTAAGGCTGCTTAAAGAGCAGCACAGACCAAACAAAATGGCACGACTGATTAATAGTAACATATGAAGTGTATTGATATCAGCAGCAGCAATAAGTCTCAGCCAATCTTTCTGATCTGGGTCTGTAGAAGATTAAAGCTTATACTTAGACAAAGAAACAAACAATATGCATGCTTTTATTTTCAGGAAAAGTAAAAGTGGATTGACAAATTAGTGATAGGAAACAATTTAGGATTGAATGTCTCACAAAGACACATAAAACTCTTTAAATCAGTGCAGACAAAGATACAGATTTTAACCATATAAAGAACCCTATTAGCAGAATGTAAGTTCTTCACTAAGTGCAGAAGTACATTATCATCTTCATCTCAACTTTTTACCACACAGACAAGAAACTGTTTTACACACTGTGTTGCTTCACTTCTCATTTACTATCAGTTAAATACCATCGACTTCTTTTGTAAAACCATAAGTAAATCCTGCAAAAACATCAAACACTGGAGAGCCAGAGCCAGCGTGATACATCGAAGTGTGTTAGGTCGCTACTTTTCCTGCTTTATTTCCACCCTCTAATATGTTTTCAATGCTTTGCTTTGTGGCATAATTACAGATCAAGTGGATGATTATTGGATTTAATGACTTAATTTAATGACTCAAATAATCATCAGCAGCCTGCCCTCTCTTCTCTGTCTCAATGATACATGTAGGATCCATTTGTTTCACTTCCCCTGCTGGGTGTCCAATGATGCAGGCTTTACCATTGGGAGGCAGTGGAGCCCCAGTGGTACCTTGTTCTTTGCTCTTGTTTTGCCTTTGAGCTTTCAGGGTTACCTGGATGATTGAGCATGCATCAAGATGTTTCAGGGTTGAGCTCCAGAACTGCATAATCTAGCTCAGCGTCAAAGTCTATGAATGTATTCTCTGCTGTAAAGCAGTAGAAATTTGTTTCTGGCTCAGTCTTAGTCAAATATAGCAAACACTTCTGGATCCTGCTGGAGCGCCTTTCCTTTAAAGGAGCTGCAGATAAATTTGCCTTCATTACTGCAACTGATAATTTCACTGCTATCATGTGCACTGGGTGAAGAGTTTGTGTGACTAGAACTTGTCCCATCAGAACATTGAACAAAGACCAACACAAACTACTCTCAGATTAAAAATGTGATTAAATTTAGCGATAGTTAACGGTATAGAGTAAGCACTTACCTTAACTTTGATGTTTTTCTCAGCCATGTTCAGCGATTCAGATTTATTATGAAAAGAAATACTCATGTTTCCAAAGTCATATTTTCATCTTTCTCTCATATAGTTGCTTTCAGTGTGATGAAATGGGACACTTTGGGGAGCTAGTGGTGTCTCTGAAACCACCTCAAGAAGAAAAGAACCAACTCCTCAGTTATATTAGCTATTTTATCTGCTTTGCTTCCTTCATGAACTTTTACAACTACAGCCAGAATCACCAATTAACCTAACATGGAAGTTCATTGATACTAAAATTAATAATTACACACCAACCTAGAAGATGGTCAAAATGCAGTGTATTTGAATGTCAGGAGTTTAACAACCATCTGCATGTCCTTGTACTAAGATAAGTGCTAAGCTATTACTGAGGTCATAGGTGTTGTTGTTTTTGTACCAGACATTAAAAACCTAAAGCTTCACACTGAACAGCTCAGTCATGTCTTACACACAAAAACAATTCAGGACCAAGTTCAAGACATAGTAAGAAATGACCAAATACGTGTTGACGCATTATGAGTTACCACTTTGGCTTAAAAATTCACAACATTGGCAGTGCAGATTAAAGGTTTACACTTTTACAAGATTCTTGGATTGTAAACTCATGTATAATGGTCTGCTCTGACTTGCAGAGTAGTATGTGGGGAGGGTGTGAATCCCTGGAGAGAGACTGCCAAAAATATCCAAATAGATGAGCAGGAATGGGTTAATAAGTCGAACCCATTGAGGCACAAATATGTTGACCACAGCGAAGAGCGAGAATTCAAGAGGGTAAAAAAAAAGTCCCTGAATTTTATTTAGTTCCATTATCACTGTCACTTCATTAAAAAATTGAAATTACATAAAGGCTCACAATCTGAAGGTAAACAGATAAAACACCCAGCACAAGTTTGAATGCTGGTAACTAGGGCTGCCACGATTTGTCGACTAGTCACGATTACGTCGACTATCAAAATCGTCGACGACTGATTTAATAGTCGACGTGTCGTTTGAAGCTTTGTAAGATCGCAAAAGACGCAGGAATAATAGCAGGATTTAAGAGTGTAATAACGGACTGAAACAGAAGATGGCAGCACTGCATGTACAAGGATGCCAGCTGCCGTTAAACCCCGAAGAAGAAGAAGCAGCTGTGTCCCAGAATTCATAGCGCAGCCCAGCGCAGTTGTCATGGCGGTAGCTAGTTAGTTTTAATATTACTCTTATTATTCTTTCTGGGTCACAAAATAAACGTTTAACATATTTTCAGGCGAGAATGTAGCTGTGTAAACCTCAAATATCGGCTCAGTTTATTATTATTACATTATTATTGTACTTTATTGAGCCCCGTGGGGAAATTGCTCTCTGCATTTAACCCATTCACTCAGTGAAGCAGTGGGCAGCCATTGGGCGCCCGGGGAGCAGTGTGTAGGGACGGTACCTTGCTCAGGGGTACCTCAGGGTAGCTGTTACACATATTTTCAAAAGCGCTCCGACGTTTTCGGAGACGTCTGTTACCCACTAGCTCGATAGCTAGCCGGGGGCTAGGTCACTAGCGCCGTGAGAACACCGGACTCCCGGCAAATTGTTTTCAAACCCACCGCCGTCTTTCGCGACTCAGGTTAAATATATATGAGTCACTTAGATAAATTAAAAATGTTGTTGTTTGGCTTTTTTTTTTTTTTTTAGTATTTTATTTGTTCCTGAGTAAATCGGTTTGGCTGAGATTAAAGTTATAGTTTTTACACAGCTGAATAAACGTCAAGCAGACAGCTGATTATCAGAAGTGTGAGATGCTGGAGAATATACTCCGGTGTCCTGTTATATTTTAGATAGCAAGGAGTTTATTAAACTTTACCAAAACAATCTGCAAATTTCATTAAAATTGAATAAACTATCATCTTGTCTTTATTTTTAGTTAACACCTTAAAAGCTTAAAGCTGTAAGCTAATGATAGTTATATAAGAGCAGATGCTGCTGGTGCAATTAAGCTGTAGTTTTACGTCCAGTGGATGATGATCTGATTAGTCGACTAATCGCATAAATAATCGGTGACTAGTCGACTATCAAAATAATCGTTTGTGGCAGCCCTACTGGTAACAGTGTTGGCCACTTGCGTAGGTTGACACGTATCACGTTAAAAACGTGCACATTGCAAGAAATCCAGTGGCAGCACAGTTTGGGTTACAGCAGATATCACACTGGAGTAAAGGTAGGAAAGCATTGTCTCTGCAACTAGGAGAAGAATAAATTTATAAAGATAGGTGACCAATAGTTGCATTGAATTACATCGCAAAGCCAACCATCTACAAGTAGTTGTGGCAACTCTCAGACAGATTGCAATCTGCAGTTATTTGGAAACCTCTGCCAATCAATCGGAGTCAGTCTGTGTCAATGAGCGCAATGAGTTTCCTTAATTAGAGATACATGACTTAAAACAGGGCAAAAAGTTGATGCCCATTTTGACCAACAGCAGTTTTTTCTTTTTAATTTTCTCTATTATCTATATTATTAATTACTCTGACAACTACAGTGAGGTAGACGTACTGAGAGTCTAGTGTGGTGAAAGTATGATTGTAACTCACTACTTGATGATCAATATCCAATCTGTATTTTACCAATGAAAACTATGACATCCAGACACAAGATAGTTTCTTAGTTCTTTGGTTTTAATATTGACTTTTATTCCCGAAATAGTTTCTTTTTTTGGCATTTCATTTTTTTCATCCTTTTCAGTTTGGGACAAATCCCCAATTTAATATATTAATCTGTAAAAAAAATAAAATAAAAGAATACAAAACTGTCCCAAACTATAATTCTAAAAGCATTTTATCATTTAAAGACCAAGGCAGCGAGTTTCTCTCTAACATTCTTCCGTCTCATTTTACATGAAGAACAACTAAAAGAGCTACAGTTAAAGCTTAAAATGGGGTGAAGCTGAGTCAACGTAATCTCATCTCAGCAGTCATCCCTGTTTGTCCTCCTAATCTGCAGCTGCTTCCACTAAAACATCAGATTCAGTCTCTACTTTTTCTTGTTGTGAGTTAATCTGTGATTTGTGAGGTGCTGCAGGAGCCTGAAGCGCTTCTTGCAGAGTTCACACTCAAACGGCCTTTCATCGGTGTGGGTGCGCATGTGCTTTGTGAGATTCCCACTGTGGTTGAACTGCTTCCCACACTCCTTGCACGCGAAGGGTTTTTCCCCTGAGTGGATCATCTGGTGTTTCTTCATATTCATGATCTGGGAAAAGCACTTTCCACACTGAGAGCAGCGATGTGGTTTTTCTGCTGACTCAGCACACCCGTGATTGGCTAACTCCTCCTGATCTCTAAATTCCCGCCCGCACAGGGAACACCGTGGTGGTTTCTCCTCATGAGCGGACAGGTGTGTTTTCAACGTGGACGGGTGACAATAACCTTTCCCACATTTTTCACACTTGTATGGTTTCTCCCCTGTGTGGCCACGCTCATGGAATATCAGGTGCTGCTGCAGCCGGAAACTTTTGTCGCAGTGTGAGCAGTGAAAGCGCTTCTCCCCGGTGTGTATCATTTGGTGCTTCTTCAAGTTGCTCCTGATACTGAAGGCCTTGGGGCAGAGTCTGCACTTGAAGGGCTGCTCTCCAGTGTGGGTGTGGATGTGTGATGCCAGCGATTCCTGCAGTCTAAACTTCTTTGCGCAAAGCTGACATTGGTAGGGTTTCTCCCCTGTGTGGATTCGCTCGTGCTTCCTCAGTTTGAAAAGCTGTTTGAAGCTTTTGCCACAGTGGCTGCAGTTGTGAGGTCTCTCCTCAGAGTGGCTCAACATGTGTATTCTGAGGTCCCCGCGCCTGGCACAGGTCTTGCCGCACTGGTCGCATTTATATGGTTTCTCCCCTGTGTGGATCAGCATGTGCTCCTTCAGAGTTCCTTCCCTGCCAAACTGCTTCCCACAGACCTCACAGTGGTAAGATTTCTCCCCAGTGTGAGTGAGGAGATGCTGCCGCAGTGTGTACAGCATGTAGAAGCTCTTATTACATTGTGTGCAGGTGTGAGGCCTCTCTCGTTGAACCTCATTACTGTCTTTGCCCTCGTGACTTTCACCGTTCTCTTTGTGACAGAGCTCATGCAGCTTCAGCCCGCGTTTAGTGTCAAATGTTAGAATGCACCTGCTGCATGAGAACGTCTCCTGCTCCAGCTGGTCTGAATCTTCTGTGGGTTTTGTTCTGCTGCAGTTGTGCCGCTGGTGTCGGAGGACGTTGCTCTTCCTTGCGAAGGACTTCCCACAGTGCTCACAGCGGTGGTGTCGGGGTTCAGACGCAGCATCCTGTTGGTTCTCTGTTTGGTTTTCATTGGTTGAAGACACGCAAGAAGGAGCTGCAAGGAAGAGGAAAGAAGAAAGTGATGATTACAAGTCACAATGCTCAAAATTATTCCATTAGCGTGTTGAAAATGATGTTTAGAAGAGAAGCTTGAAGGACGTAAAAAAATTGATGTTTTAATTACAATCAATCTGCTTTTATAACAAGACTAATGTCTGACCTTTTGACCTATGGCCTTGAAGCATTACATACTAAAATAGCATGTTTACCCATAAGATGAAATCTTTGGGTTCTATAAGCTGTAAAAACTTGAAATTTGAAGGTATTTTCATGCTGTTTGCAATTTGCGAACCTTTATGCCATCTTTGTGACATCGTAAGGCATTGTGTTGAAAAAGTGCTTTGTACAGTGCTCTCCATGCCCTTTTATAATACATATATATACTTAATATGGTTTCTTTAAATCTTTTTTCAAGGTCAACTTTGATGTTGAGGGTGCTAAGTTTGTGGATGATCCAGAAAAAATTGTGGGTAAGCAAAGCTTTTACTGATTTTTACATTTGCTGTGACCTTGACATGATTTTCACCAAAATTGAATCAGCTCGAGCTATTGTTGGACCTGAGAACTCCTAGCAGATGCAACAGGGTCTTGCACTAAGTTTATAATACTCAAGCTAATACCAATACTACTCGTACTACTACAACTAATCATAATGATACTAATAACAATAACAACAACAAGTACGGCTGGGCAATATGAGAAAAATCTAATGTTCAAATACCCCCCCCCCAAAACAAAACAAAACAAAACAAAACAAAAAAAACCCACTTTGGTGTAGTACAACATTCAAATCGACCATTCTGTGTTTTACTTCTACTTCAAATACAAAAAAATGACACTACTGTGGTAGTACATCTCTTTCTGTGTTCAACACCAGACATTTAACAAACAAAAGATCAGAACAAACAAAAGTACATCAAGCAATAATTCATGTGACAAAATAAACTAACTGAAATGAAAAAGGTGCTCTTTTGTGCTTATGATATATGAAAATTTTAAAACAAAAAATGGGATTATCTCAAATTACAGAAAGAAAAGTCTAGATAGTGACTATAAAAATGACTGACCAAGAACAGTCACAGGTATCACAGCTGGTTTAACATTTTCTTTGCTGTGTGAGGAGATGTTGACATGTGTCAATGGCTTAATATTGCCATAGCAATTTATACTCGATGGTCACGATAAAGCCATTTTAACCACCATACATGGAAAAACTTGCGATACCTGAAGTATATTCGATATATCGCCCACCCCTAATAATAAGGCCTTTTTCTAGAAGCTAAACATGCTCTGAAATTCATCAGGAGAATTGCAACTGGTGAAGATTTACTTTCACATCAGTTGAATGTGAACAGTTGGGCTTACTACAAATAAACCCAACTGATGTTTTTTTTTTACATGCATATGTGAGATTGGTACACACATGTAACATCACAGGATGCACAAAAAACCCTACAAAAACCAAACCTTTTGTAGCCATGCTGTAAAGCTAACAATTTAGGAGGGTAGTGTGGAAATAATATCATTTAGAAATAATGACATTTCTAGGTTTTACGTTAAAGGTTTGATCTGATCAGCGTCATATTTACTCAGTCTAATGCAAAGACCTCACTGATGATAAATTGGAAAACTTTTGAGTTTTTATTGAAGAGCGTGTCTCTTGCTCCATGGGGAAATTTGTAACTCACACATATGTCGTCCAGTACGGCCCAAACTTCTCATGTTTGATGAAGACCTGAACATCTACTCAGCAGTATCTAATAGTCACAGTGCCACCAAGAGGCAACAGAGCAGTAGTGCAAAGCTAAAATATTGGCAGCAAAGCCTTAAAAAAAACTTTCTGGTGAAAATTTTAAGTTTTAATCAAATAATTAAAAAATTACTAAAACACTAGTTATTAAACATTCACCTCCAGACTCGGGCTCGGGGGTTTCTGCATCTTCAGCTTCCTCTGCTTCAGTGTCCTGCTGTGCCGTCTCTGCTCTGTCTGATAAAGCATCTTCTTCCTGACTTTGCTGTGACATTGCATCCATGTCCTCCTCTGAACTGGCGCCCAGTGCAGCTGTTTCGAGGGACTCTGATAGTTCGGAACACTGTATGAGCCACGCCATCCCTTTGGTGCCGCTGCCGTTCTCCTGAAACACTAACATTTTGCCATCAGTCCGAGCAAGCTCTTCAGGTTTGTTTTCCACCAAAATGTTGTTTTTATTTTCTTCTTCTTCTTTATACAAATGAATCTCTGCTCCGACTCCGCTGTCCTGCCAGACTGGGTGCAGCTCCAGCTTTGAGCCCTCGTACTCTCTCCCCAACTGCTCGTCCTCCTCTTTCAAGTTGAGCTGCAAGCTGCTGTGATTATCGTCACTGTTCAGCACTGGAGTTTTCATGCAGTCCACCAAAGAGACAGACAGCTCCCTCAGAGTGAGGACTGGAAGGTCACCAGACGGGGCTGAAAGGACGTTAAGAAGAGGAAGACACAGAAAACTGATGGATTATTTGCTGACCTCTTCAGGGTTTACTGTTTGAACTTTACTTTAAAAGGAGGCTGAAATAATTTGTTCGCATACAGATATGAGCAGTGAGCAAAAACCTTAAACTGTTTTAAAATTCAGCCAATCGCCTGTTCACAGGGCTTTAAAATAGACTCCAGAATGGTGGCCAAGTTTTAAAACTTTTTATAAAACAGATAAAAATCTATGCATTACTTCACATTTTCCCAAAGTCTCTTCAGACTCTATTTCTCAGAAACAGCAGTTTGACAACAGGGCAACATTTGTTACATATGTAACCAGAGAAGACCTCTAAAGAATCATCAGCTATGCATGAAGCTTCAGGCTCATGTGAGTTCAGTCTCTCTCTCCGAGTGGTCATTGTATATGTAAATCTAGAAAAAAAAAGTTTAATTCATGTGAATGCGGATTTTAGCAGATGACTATGTTGCCATAAAAGAAAGAAAAGGCTGGTTTACATTAGTCTTTGTGGGCAGTGTCACAGTTTTATGCCCAAGAAGTAATCTGCCCAAACAGTAAAATCCTGGTTTGCCTGTAACTGTGGAACATCACTATAGGAAATTAAGAACATCGGAGCAGGTCCTCAGGCATGCTGGTACTGATTTGTGGAGCTTGACAGCATGATAAAAATCATACTAGTGATAAAAGCAGTCAGCCCAGACACAAGAAAGGCTGCGTTAGAGCTACCAGCCGAGTGGAGGCCAGTAGCTGTGCAGTTTGTTTTTGGCATTACTAGTGAGTAGTTTGCTTTGTTGAACCATCTCATTGTTATTTTAGCATATTTCTGTTGGTTACTGACTTTCAGTTTAGCCATTTTTTGTTTTTTTGACTATAGCAATAAAAGCATATTATTTATAAAAACTACTGTGTTTGACTTGTTTCTTTTCCCAGCTCTAATTGTTGTTGACTCCCTCATTCCCTTGCCCTTGTTTGTATACTTGATGAGGGTATCTAAGCCTGTGACCAGCACTGTAAGATGTAGGAAGGATCCTGATCTTGTGTTTCTGAATGCTGCTCACCTTCAAGCTCTGCCCTCGGGACCCCCAGAGTCTTCATACAGTCCACCAGGCAGACAGTGAGCTGCTTGCGGCCCAGCATGGACAGACTGCTGACCGACTCCATGATCGCCCGTCAAGAGACCTGAAAGACAGTCAGGTTCAGCATGTTTTGAGCTTTTCTTGCATATAAATATTTTTTGGTGCAGGCTAAAGTTAATTTTGTCAGTGCCAAAAGAAAACCCACTAAAACCCAAATAAAAATATTTTAACTAGTAATTAATTATGTGGGGATTTGTTTACGCAAGTTTAAGTATGTGTCTGTTTATCAAATAGCCCAATAAAATTACCATTTAAGTGGAAATCTCTAACACAGATGCTTTGCCTTTATTGAATGGGACTAATTGTGCTTATGTGTGCAGTCAACCACCAAAAGCCCAAGACAGCAGTACCTTAAACAACCACTTGTTACATTTAAGCCTCTTTGCCACCGGTAGCTACTTGACCCCGGTTCCAAGTGAGCTGAGTTGAGCCAAAAATGTGATGTAACCAGGCTCCATGCCACTGATTGGATGAGTCATAAGAGTGACGCCTCCGGAAGAATCACACTCCTCATTTTTGAAACACAGAAACGAGGGAAATGGCTGCACACAAACCAACACTGTGGTCCAATGGTTTACCATCAGCTTAGCAGCAGGTATACCATCGCCTCGATGTCCTCAACATAACAATGTGTTGTGTTGCTTTGCATTGGTGTCCTATACAAATGACATCACAGGACTTTTGGGACGAATGCTATAACGAATCCTCCCACAGTGAGGTTTAACACCCAGTGTTAAAGGTAAACAACCGAAACCAAGCAGACTTCCTGCTGAAGCATAATTCAGGCTTAAGGCCATGTCATCCATTGTATTCAACATGGCAGCTTCCACAAACCACCAGCCACTGATATGCATTTATGAGAATGCATCAGCAAGATTAATTAATGCATGTTTATGACTACAAAACTTTTTTTTCCCTATAAAACCAAAAAATAATCATTGACAGCTCCTTTACAATGTCAGTACAACAGGCACAAAAACCTGCAAATATTTAACATCTTCGTCAATAAGAAACGTAAAACATTAACAATCCATCAATAAATATTAATAATAATGACGGTGTTTCGGTGTCACAGTTTACACTGTTTTTATCTGTTTTAGCTTGAGGCACTGCTCTGCTTTAAGCTTCCCGAGTATCTTGGTATGGTTTACTTTACAATAGCCCCAGCTTTAGTTTCCAATTCAGTGCTTAACGTGGCTTTGCGAACTAATTTTCTCCCCTTTAGTTAGCAATTTGAGGCTAACTGTAGCCCAGCTCCTGTTTTACAGCACAGACTTAAACTTCATGTCTGATATCCTGCTCTCCTTACACCGAGCACAAGAGGAAATCCCCGAGCACACTGGGTGAACTCACCAGAAGGAGTTTAGTCCGCTTTCTCCCCCGGCCTAACTCCCGAGCTAAACCGCTCGTGCAGCCCGATTTCCGCTTCGTGTAAACATGAATAAACTTCCACCATCAATTTCTACTTCTGACATGCAGAGCTGCACTCTCCTCTGTTTATAATCTCATCAGGAAAAGAAACTGTGAAGAAGGACGCACAGAAACAACATGAGAAAGAAGTCCGAAACGTGTGTTTGGTGTGTTTTTCCAGCTTTACGCGAAGAAGGGGATGTGCGACCAATGAGCTTTGGGGAAGGGAGGAGAAGGCGGGCTCTTGTGTAGAACTGTAGCCAATCACAGCATGGATGGAGTTCAAACAGAAGGGTCGCGGCTCAGGACAAAATTGATATGAACGCCTTTCTTTACACTGGTCCGTGACAGTGATTGGTCTGATAGTTCAGATTATTTCAGGCGCTGTTCCTCTTATCAGATTTAATTTTAAAATTTCACATAATTTTCATCAGTGTTTCAGTCTAATTACCACAATAAATTCTTTTAATTAGTTTATTTGGGCTTTGTTTTCTTATTTCATATTTGTCACATTTCTTGTCTCAAGTGTTCTATTAAACAAAGATAATCCAAGTAAGTACAAAATGCAGATTTTAAAGGATTTAATTTATTAATGGGGAAAAGAATATCAAAACCTGATCCTATATGAAAAATTAGCTGAGTCCCCAAAACGTAATAACTGGTTTTGCCACACTTGGCAGCAAGAACTGCAATCAACTGTTTGTGATAACAAGCAAAGTGTCTTTTGCCTCACTGTGAAAAACCCGCCCACTTGAGATGCCAAACCATCTCCATTCATCCATATATTATCTTCTGCGAGAGGCACGGTTCACCCTGGACAGGTCGTCAGTCTGTTGCAGGGCTAACACAGAGAGACAGACAACCATCCACAGTGGCGGTTCTAGCCTGTTTGCCCCCCCCCCCCCCCGGGCGACACTCCCTCTGACCCCCCCCCCCACACACACACACACACACACACACACACACACATACACACACATAAAACATATTAAGGATTGTACATTAACATAAAAGTGTTGTCGAAATTCACCAGAGAGACACACACACACATATGAAGAGAGAGAGAGTATGCATTGTATGCAAACGGATACCAAACAGCTATCATAATTCATCATACATTGAGAACAGGACAAATCAACAACTGACAATGACTAATTAATATTAAAATCTGTAACATAATGTATTGTTTGGAGTTTAGTCTCTTACTGTTACTGTTTTTACCATTTCTTCTTGGAGCAACTGTAACCCACATTATTTCCTTAGGGATTAATAACGTATTCTGATTCTGATTCTGATTCTGATCATTTCAGGATGACCTGCCATTATCCAATGACACATCTGCTTACCTGTATCTTTTGCTCGTTTCTCCTCCTCTTCTTTTCTATTTTTTCTAAACTGAGCACCTGATGGCTTTGAACTTTTCTTGTCCATCTTCCATTGGTTTTAATTTTGGACCAGGGGCGGAGCGTGGGGGTGGCTTACTGGGCTTAAGCCCGGGTTGTTTTGTCAGAAGCCCGGGGTCTTTTGGAGTGTAATTTTTTCATAGTTAGATGCCTGGCTGACAACTGTATAAAACAAAAAGTACACACAATATTCGAAGCACATAGTGCACACTGTGGGAATTTACGACTGTGCGTGAATCCCCCCTGATATTGGTATGATCCGAGCTCAGGCACTAAGCGACTGAGCGAGAGGGCTGGGCAGCTGCTGCCTGTGAGTGCGCTGTTGGAGAAACGGAGCCAGCCATACTAAGGAGAGCTTAAGTGTGAGCAGGTACCAAAGCAAATCATTCGTACCGTACAAATAATGTAAATATGACGGTGCATCATGAAAGATTGATGTCAAACTGATTGCTTGACCCATATTACGTTACTTGCGCTTCAAGTGAATCAACAAATGGCGAAATGAAAAGCCGAACAACAACAATGCTGTTTCTTTAGAGAGTCTTAGCTTACGTGTGTTTATTTCATATTTTCAGTTCTTACCCTCCCCGACTAAATCGGTTTCAGTTATGTACTGAAATATAAGAATGGACATTAGAGGGCTCTTTCAAAGAAAAAACTCAGGTAAATGTTATTTTATATATTATGCTTTGTATGTTGTTCAGTATATTTCTATGCAAACCAAGAGGGATTTCAGTACACAGCAGGATATTCACATTTGTAACCAGATATTTACACTTTAGGGAGAAAACATAAAACATTTTTACTGTACAACATCAATTTAGAGTAAACTTTTGTTTTAGATAAATATTGAAATATATTTTGAATTAGTTAAATGTCAGAATAAAGAGAGACAGAGCTGTCTATTTTTTATCACTTTCATTAAATTTAGGAGTACATGTACACTAAGTTTATTGTTAATTAATAAGAAACTCCAGACGATTCCATTCTGAGCTGAAGAAGCTTCTGATAGGTTAGTAGAGCCCATGTGGATAAATTGGTGGCACAGCTGTGGATGCATATAAGGCAAAACACAGAGCCTGTTTCTTTGACATGGGAAAATCAAGAGATGTCAACCAAAACACCAGAAAAAGAACTGTGGAGCTCCATAAGTGTGGCTCAGTTTGAATACAATTTGGTGCCATTTGCAATTAAGAAACACAGACAGTTTCTCTCTTTACTCTTAAAGTTAACAAATATGTTTTTTATATTTATCAATCTAAAAAAAATAAACATTTAGTCGGATTTGATGTTACAATTAAAAAAGTGTTTGTTTTGATCTGAAGAGTTTGTAAATATCTGGTTTCAACTGTATATTTTATGATTGTCAGCACAAAGAGGGAGAGAGAGGAGAATGAGGACAGAACAGAGATGAACAAGAGCAGGTGAGACACACATGTTAGTCAAATGGTTGTTTACCAAAAGTATCACCGTATCATAGGTACTCATGTATCTTCTAGTGTTTCTTTTTAGGTTTGTTATTTTTCAAATTCTATATTTATTAAGTTCTGCAGGCTTGTTTGCACAACAAGGCTAAATAATTATATAAACTTTTCTCAATCTAAATAGTGGACTTTGGTAGAATTAAAAAATAAGTGTAGTGCAGGTCTATGATGATTTTTAGTGCTACTATCATCTAGTTCTGATTCTGGTTCTGTCTTGGTTAAGTCCTCAGTAGTCCTGATTTTGAACTGTTGTAGTCCTGTTTTAATTCCAGATCAGTTCTGGGTCTGGTTGAATTGGGGTTTAGTCCTCGTGTCTTGATACAGCCCCGACCTTGTTCTGCCTTGCTGCTTAATTAAAAAACTAGTTTAAGGTGTCCTGCATGTGTGATATATATTTTTCCCTATATGAAGTCATTCTTTTTTGAACAAAACTCAAAACAGAGCCTATTAATCTTTCAGTCATTTCTACCCCCCCCTTCCCCCCCCAAAAAAATAAAAAATAAATCCACAATCCACCAACCCGAGAATCACCACAACATAATCTAACAGAGCTACATCTTAGTTCACAGATTCACTTTGTCTAAGGTGTATTTCTGGGATTTCACACAACCCAGGATTCAAATCATGAATAGATAATGGGCTTGGATTTACAACATTATGAATGAAAACATTATGAATGAAATGTGCTCTATTTGGAGGCAGCAGGTCTCCCTCCCCTTTCCACGGGTTGTGTACTGCATGCAGTGGAGATGACAATAAAGTTTTACTTTGACTTCAGCAGCGAGCAGGCGCACCGAGGGCTCTCGCGCTCACTTTTCGCGTACAGAAAAACGTCGGTGCAAATTATAAGTCCCCCGCCGCCCCGCCCTCTCCTCCCTGTGCCGCAAGCAGAAGGCGCACTTCGCAAACGGAGAGCGCCCTTACTCCCAGCAAATGGGCGATAGAAAACCGATCGGTGCCTATGCCATTCCCAGTATGCGCTGGCTGATGTCGGGGCAGCATGAGTGCGAGCAATTTATTTATTTATTTTTTTTTTTCCGATGCCCACGATGCCGCCCCCCACCACGATGCCGCTCCGGCAACCGCCCGTGTCGCCCGTATCAAAAACCGCTACTGACCATCCACACCCACCAACTAACCTGACCCACTTGCTGCATGTCTTTGGACCTTGGGAGGAAGCACAGACCCACACAGGAGAACATGCAAACTGTGGACTAGTGAAATTTCTCTTTCTGGTAGTTGAAAGAAGTTAAATAAATAACATATTTAATCACTAATTTATTTATTTATTTTTACAATGCATCTCAGTTTTTTTTTACACGATAAACAAAAAGCTGCTTTGAGTTTAATTTTGCAGGAATAAAATACGCAAAATTACAGAAAAAATTCTAACAACTCATTGTGCAGCCTGTCCTATAATTTTGTTTGTTTGTTCTTTACTGTGAAACCACTGTAAAAAAATGTATATCTATATTTTACCCAGCTTAGATTATGGGATGGGAATTAACTGCAGATGCTAAACAAAGTGTGAAAAGTGCCATCATTACTCTGAATTTGTTTGACAGTATAAACTAATACTGTAACACACTGCGTTATGGATGGGCCTCGGGGTCCACGCCCACACAGTGAATTCACTGCGTTGAACTCTTCTGATACACTTAAGCTACAAGTTACACTAATTCACACAGATTAATAATAAAAACATTAAACAGTCATAGCACAGCTATTGGACTGTAAACTCAATTGAATTATTCTGTGCTGGTAAGCAGCATGACTGAAGACGACACTGAGCGATGACCCAGTGCAGAGCAGTCGTGTCTCTTTGTGTGTCTGTTTGTGTCTTTGAGACTAAAAAGAGTCAATTTCAGCTTCTACAGCCAGTTATAAAAAATGGCCCTTCTGGAAAATTTCAAAAAAGAGCAACGAGGATAATGTGCACAGTCCTACTGTGTGATGAGTTCACTGATCTATTTCTAAATCAGAGAAAATATCTCTCCTGTTACCTCCTCTGCTAGCACAGATATTTTCACAGTTTTATAACTGTTGCTACAATTTTCTGAGTATATGTGTGTGTGTGTGTGTGTTTTTAATAACAAAATATTATTTTATAAAAAAAAAATAAAACCAACAAATAATAATAATACATACCAGAATGAAGACAGGACGTATGTGTCCTCTGAGCACCACTAGATGGAGACAAATGATAAGTTTACTCTAAGAGTGCTTTTTAGTAATGGTTTGCAATCACATCAGTAGAAACAAGTGGAGGCTCTACGGATTAAAAAACAAACTGTAGAAAACATGAGAAAAATCAGAGTGGAGGAGGCCTGTTTGCAGATCTCAGAACTAAAGCGTGTGTCTTACTGTGACTCAAGTGTTTCTGGATGAAGACTAAATGAGAAAAAAAGGCTGAAATAGCTTCTGAGCTAGACATCCTGCTGCTCCTCAGGCAGGCAGCTGATAAAGCCTCCAACAATCATACTAAGAGTAACAAAAAAAAAAACCACACACACATGCCCACAAGCTGTGTCCTTCTGTTACGCACAGTGCTGACATCCCTTTGAAGTTTAAACTGTTGTTGCTTTGCAAGTTTCAATTAAGTGACTCAGTTTTTGGAATTTTATTTCTCATGAATGCCTGATTAATATCTGAAGCAATGACACTGGTTCAGGCATCACTGCGTTCACTTCCTTCAGAGCAGGAAGTACAAAGCACAAATGATGCAAAACATGAGAAATATTTGAGCATATGATAAACACCTGTTCATATTTTTAAGGTGTTATGGCCCTGTCCATAATCTGTTTTGGTGGCTGTTGTTGTCTGTTCCTTTAAGTCTTTGCAGGTCCCAGAGTGGATGAGCTGACGGCTGCTGATTGGTCCCCTGGCCATGTGATCTTCTTCAAATCCCTCACCAGCAGTTGTCCCGGGGCAGCCACTGACAGCAGCAGCAGACCTGACCCTGGCCTTCAAAACTTGAGACTTTTGTGCTTGTGATTTGTGCGGCTTCTCTGAGTTTTGTATATAGTGTGTATATTAGCTTTCATTGTACATAGCACATTGTAAATAGCACTGCAACAGAAGGGGTGAGCTGCCGTATTGTTTTTCCTTGCACTGTTTTCTCCTGTTTATTTCAGTTAGGGAGTTAGGTGTAGCGCTTGTCTTTTGTTTGATGTTTGATTTCACATAGGGTTTTAGATAGCACCTCCTCCTGACTTAGCTTGTTTTGTTTGTTATTTTGGCCTTTGTTCACCCTGGAGCTTCATTTTTGCAGTGTAGATAATAAAACACGATTCACTAAGGAATTGGTTTCCCTCTGTGTATGGTTTTGGGGACCAGGGCGGGGCAGTCTTTTCAAACTTATGTTGCGTTCCTGTACCCCTAGACTGGGGCGTAACATAAGGTGTCCAAACATCAATTCAGTCCAGAGTGAGTTTTACAATCGGAAGAAGGAAGAAGAGGTCAGAATTACTGATTTACAATTTATTACTATAAACTGTAAATAAATAATGGAAATACATAATGCTTTCCACTAATTTGTGAAGTACTATATTTAAAGCCTGAAGCTGGATGTGGATATGATGAAGATCAGACTTAGAATCTGGGCTATACTTGTCAATCAAAGGGTAAGAAAACCCTCTTTATCTTACATTTTTAAACTAATGGGACCATTCGAACATCACATTGTATCAAGTAACACTTGAATTAAGAACTGAGTCCATCAGAATATTTCACTGAGCTCACATCGACAGGCCTAATCATAGAAGTGTCATTGTGATCCAAAGCCATTATCAAAGTTCAGATAGCAAGTTTGAAACTTCTAAGTCTTCTGCAGCCCACCCAAACCTCTAATCACACATCTCATCAGACGAGTTGAAGAAGCATTTCGTCCTTTACGGGTTGTTTTATTGATTCATGGCCCAACAATTTGTTCAGGTTCATTCCCCATATAAAGCTTTAATCCTAGAATGTTATATGCACTATCTTCTATCAAGACTTTTAAAATAAATAACAATATTTACAGCTCACTAGCAGTATATTCACTGTCTAACAGTAGGTCATGGTCCTTACTTTAGGAACCACTCAGGTCCAAAGTGCTAGGATTGAATTTACCCAGTTAAAGAAAAAGCTCCTGCAGCTCAGTGCTTTTTACTTTCTTTTCTTCTTCTTTTTTTTTTGTGTCCCATTTGGATCTTTAGCCATCAGAATTGTTGTCTGAAGGCCACGAAAGATGCCAAGCAGATTTACTTTACCAATTGGATCATCATGGCCTTGCCATATTGGTCCATTTGATTGACCTTTATTATACTTATGTATTTATTTGATTTGATTTTTGGTTGTTACAAACGGGACAGACATGACTGGGGGATAGGACAGGGAGAAAGAATGAAAGAAAGAGAGGGAGAGAAAAATAGAGGGGAGAAGAGACGGTGAGAAGGGGGAAGAAAAAAAAGAAAAACAAACAAAACACCTGGATCACCTGTATGGAGATAAGAAAAAACCGAAGAGAAAACAAACATGTTACGTAATAAATACAGCACCATCACAATAAACTAGCTAACAGTAGATAACAGTAGATACGTAATATTACATGTTATTGTGCAGCACGCAAGATAGACAGCACACAATGTGCTTTGAGGTTGCAGCCAAGAAAGGTGTAGTTTGTCTGTGAACACCCGTGTGTACACCTGTGTGGATCAGCATGCTTGTATTCCAAAGGTTTCTCCATGTAACAATCTGATAGGGAGTGTGGGGAGCCATAGCCCCGTCCCCCAGGGTATGAAGCAGGTATGGAGGAGATCCAGGCACCAGACATTCAGAGACCCCAGAGTACGAGAACCCAAGGAGGACCACCAAAGGGGCAACCGTGCAACCCTCCTGGGAAGAGCTGAGGAAAGCCCCAAAACGAGAGGTCATCCAGCAGCTACGGAGCAGAGGCCAGAGGGGGTTGCAGTGACGTGCCCACGGGCTTTGCCCACCCCCCAGAAGGGTCCCAGCCAGGCCACAGGCGCCAGGCCCTGCCAATCGGCCACCAGGAGTGAGCCGGTACATACATGAGCGCCCAGCTCCAGACACCAAGAACCACCAACACACCAACGTCTGAGGGCATCAGCCACTGGCAGGGAGTGTGGTGAGGGGAGATTGGCCTCCGTACCTCGGAGAGCCTGAGATGTTCCCAGAGAGGTTGAGTCTGAGACCCAACCTGACATATAGACACAGACGAACAGGCGCACGCGGACACAAACATGCATTCCCATCCCCATATGCACAAACAAATACTCGGTACTCACCAACGTGTAGACAGACACAAATAGACACTGTACACACATTCACACTCCCCAAACATGCTCTATATCCCAGGTCCAGGTACCCCTGCCTCCAGAGGGGCAAACAGTACCCGGACCCAGGAGATGTAACCCTTCTCTCTGGGGTGGAGGAAGGCAGATCGCCTCCTTATCTGCAGTAGCAGGGAGGCCCCGCATCCCAGACCCCAGTCTGATGGCCAGCACCTCCTCCCAGCCCCCCAGCCCTGACGGGTAACAGAACCGGGGTGAGTGAAGACCCCAAACCTCCCTCCGCCCGCTCATATGTAGTGTTGCTGTGTGCTGTTCTAAAGTGCATTTAAAACACAGCAGGGCATGGTGCTTCCTGCCAGAGAGCAGCACGGCTCCTCCCGAAAACCCTCAGTGTCTATGTGCATTTAAAATTGAGGGTAGGGCACCATCGCCAGAGGTGGGTTTGAATACACAGACCATCCGCTGGACACTGTATAACGTGCCCACCCCCAAGGCCCTATATGTATGTGTTATGAGAGTATGAGTAATGTGGATGTCTAGGTTGCGGAATAAAATTGAGGCACAGGCGGCCAGAAGGGGACAGAGCACCTGCACCCCAAGCCCTGCGTGTGTGTGGGTGTAGTGGAGCGGGAAGAGGGAGGCAGCCGAGGATGGGGAGGGCAGAAAAGGAAGGGCAAGTGGCCCCTCCTTGGAGCCAGCTCCCCCGCTGACCCTTCTCTTCTTCTAAAACAACTTTTAAAAGTTCTCTTCATCACTTCTAACAGTTTTACACCTCAGGAGATTTTTTTTAATGCTGTGTCAAAATTTAGTCAAAAACTTTGTGTTTTTCAAATGTTGCCACTTGAAGCTAGTTTTAATAAGAGGAAGCTTTGTGAATAAAAATAATAATATTAATAAACAAATATTTTCTTCGCAAAGTGAACTGGAGTCAAATCATTCCTTTGTGTGCACAAACTAGTTTTGTTATTGTATTAATTAGCACAAATTAGCAGGTACCTGTGTATGGTTTATGCTAATCAAGCACATTAGCATCACCTCATAACTTAGTGCTGCACCTTCTCATTAAAGTTTGGTCACCTTGAGCTCCAAAGAACAAATCAGCAACAGCCAAAAAGCTGAAGATGAGCACTCAAAATCCCAAAACCAGTCAGCGCAGAGCTCTCTACTCTACTGGTGAGGGTGTGAGGGTTAAATATACTGGGCAGCAACAACTGCAATTACAGCAATTCTGTAATTATAAGTAAGTATTACAGAAACTTGTTATTATAGTAACTAGGACACAACATACCCCAAAATAACAAACACACAACACAATAGTCACGAGAACAAAATGTGGAGTTGAGACAGATGATTTAAGAAGGATATTAAAAAAATCTGTTTTATCAGTAAATTGCAGAAACCTGCTGAACACTGTGTTGAGTACAGTGTGACAAAAAACCTCCATTTATATTAAATTGCCCCAATCAATCACAGTAATCACAGTGCCAATATTTGGTTTCCATTGGATTAATTTCATTGACGGGTAGCAAAGCTAAATTAATGCATCAATACAGAGCAAAAGTCATTCTGTAAACTCAGAGAAATTTGCTCATTTAAAGGAAAAGTTCAAACACTCCGATAAACATTTTATCCTCAAAACTAGCAAATAAACTGATCAGATTTCATCTCTTGCAAAAAATCTTATTGGATTCAGCCGCTGCTGAGAACTTAAAAGTGGACGAAACTGGTGACTTTTGCAGCTTTTGTGTGAACATCAGTCACAAAGGACATTGGCCATCTTTCTGTAAGAGAGTATCTGGATGCTACAGAGCTTCATTTCCTTGCCTTTACTTAACTAGGAAGTAAAACTCTTGAGATGAAGAATCTCTTTTGCGAAGAAGTATTGAGCCGAGACCGTATTTCTATCTGAAATGTTGTTTTTACCACTTCCTGTGTGGATTAGACCTCCCGCTGGCTTGAATCCCAGACACTTAAATCAAATTTCAAAATGAAACAGACCAAATCTCACAAGTCTCAATTAGACTGGATACGTTTTGGTTTTAACTAGTTTGGGAGTTCACTTTTACAGAAAACTTGCCTCTCCTTCAGCCAGTTGAATGTTTTAGGGGACATCTCTCAGTAACATGATAAAAATCAGTGAATCCTACTCCCTAAAGATGGGTATAAGTAATTCAGCAACCCTTTTAGCCAACTCTTCTTGAACTTAAAGTAGATCAGTGCTGACTTTGTGCTTCATATACGAAGAGTTCAACTTCATAAGAACCAGCTGTAGCCAATCTGGCCCGACCCTCATGTGGTTATGAGCTCTGCTTTGTTTTGTGTGAATTTAAGGATGAGTCAGTTGCTCTTTGCCTGCTGATGTGAGTTTCTCTTCTCCCAGGAACTGCTTGAAATAAAAATAATTCAGCACAGCAACTTCTTATGACATGCACACCTTCAAAGAAGAGAAAACACTTGCTTTAAGGGAGCCTACCTTAAGAGCAGCAAATTAGCATGCTGCAAACAAGTCCTGTACTTGACATCATGCCAAAAATGATCCAACGGCACTAGAAAGCAAATTCTAAGAGTCTAAAAAGTAAGGCCCAGGATCCATTACAATTTGCATTACTGCAATGTGTGAAGTGCAGAAAGAAATACACACATTTTTTGTTTTTTTATTACTGGTTTGCTGCATTGCGCAAATTGAAGAGAATTGAAACTCATAAAGAAGTCACAAATTAACCTAATTAATCATCAAGTACAAAATGTAACCAGTGCTACTAAAGTGTAGTGGTTAGCACAAGTTGCTGGTTTGATTCCAGCTGCAGACACACATTCTTTTTGAATGATTTGATCTGTGTAAAACACTGCCAAATCAAAACATGTGGAGCAACCCACTGTGATAATGAGTGGAGCAATACCATCATTGAACAATGCCAAAGTTGAAGTGCTAATATTTTTTATCTACATCATGGATCTTATGATGTAATCAACTTTGCTAAATGATTTGAAGTGGCACTTGTTTGATACATCAGAAGTGAGAACTTGGTGAAATTGGAAAAAGTGCACATAATTAATGTGAAGTGCCCGTAAAACGACATGTGATCTTGGCTTGAGCACAGTCTGGGTGAAGACTCAGACGTCACTCTGTGTTAGTTTCACTAAAGTCTGACCAAAATTCTTAGTTTAGAGTAGTGATTCTTATGAATTGTAGATGAATGGACAGATGGATGGACATCTAGCCACTGTTTACCGACTAGTGAATTTGAATCCACAAAAATAAAGTAGGTAAGAGTTCCAAAGACACACACACACAAAATGTGACTAAAAATTTCTGTTAACAGGTTGAAAAGCTTTGAAGTTTTTTGCCCATTCCAACAAAATCTTCCATCACCACCAAGATCAACTGCCAGATTTCACTCCCCACAGTGTCTTCTGTTTTCCATCAGTAAAAAAAAGACACATTTCCTTTTTTTTTTGCATTCTGGAGGATTTCCAGCAGCCATAAAAGGCACCAGTGCAACAGGAAATAACTCAACTAGATATATAATGTTGTAAATAAAAGGTAAAATGTTCATGTGGATCAAAACTTTTGGAGTTTCTTGACAACATCAACACAATCCTCACTCGCCATATTGCAGTCAATGAGATCTGGCACATCTCACGGGAGAAGGGGCTATAATGGGTTTTGGTAGGAAACAGCCCAGGAGGTGTGCAGGAAGATGACATTGAATATAACAATTTTGATTTTATTGACCTTTGCTCAACATTTTTAAAATTACAACTCATTAATCAGGCTTGATTTGGGAGAAGATCAATTTTTGATGTTAATAAAACCATAATTGCAGATTTAGGCTGCGTCATGGAGAAATGAGAATTACCATGGTTCAATATTCCCTTAAGCGTCTCTGATCAGTATAACCCAGTGGTAATCACTTTGCCATCAGAGTGATGGAGGGCTACATTACACTTTAGCTTCATGTCAAACAAGCACATTATTAGAAATTACTGTAGAAGATTATCCTTTCCAAATGAAGTGTTTTACATGCGCTTTTACTCCACAGAACTTCTGTTACAAGCTTTTGTATATGGCAATTTCATAAATAGAAGAAGCAAAGCCAGCCCCACCCCTTAGATAAATCATTGGCGAACTGGCAGACTTTGAGATTTCCCATTCAGGTTGCTAGTGAGCCAAGTTTATGTCAGAATAAAGCATCACCTCATCTGCATTTGTGTCCTCAACCCTGAATAGGTCTAAAATTTGTTGTCCAGAGTGCCGAAATTTGGCCAGAAAAGCAAAGCCACAGCCAAATGACATTTCGATGCTATAATTTAGGTCTTCTCCTTCCATGCACTCCACTGCTTCTTGAGTCCCTACAACCGGAGCGTGTTCTGTCATTCCTTTTCTGCTGGGCCTTGTAGTTGCAGATTTTGCTCTTAGGATTCTTGGTAGTGCACTTTTCTGCTTAGCTAAGTTACGTAACTACGGGCCAGACATTTGAAGTGGGTGGGAAATGCCAATCGCCCTATCCCAAGTTGGCATAGCATCAAAATGAATTTAAAATAATTGCATATTACTGCTTTTAAATTCACTTATTAATATTCAGTCTCTGTGTGTAGTGGCTCAACGTTTTGATCTCAGTTTCACAGATTCCCCAGTCTACATTTAACACCCCCACACAAATATCCACGCAAACAGTGAAGCTTTTCTCACCATGCAAGATCACGTCCTCATCCTGAAACATCAAAACCCTTTTTACAAGATAATACCTCAGGTACAAAACCTGCTCCAACACACATTAAGAGGGCATATCAGCATTTCGTGATGTACTCAGGAAACCTCGAGAATTCAGAGGTTTCCTGAGCACATCCTTTCCTCAACTTCTTCTTTCTCTCTGCACACTGAGAGCAGAGGGGAAGGTGGAAGTATGTGCTAATCAATACTTCAATACTCATTTTGTGCAGCCAAAATAATACCCAGATCTCAATGCACGTTACTTCCAGAGGCCTGCTCTGGCGATCAACCTTTTAAAACCCGTCAGATCACTGGTGACCTATTTGGGGTCGCGATTAAGGTTTGCTTTGGCCACGTTCTAAAAGGACATATTTTCACTAACTAGTTGTTCCCTTTTAAATTATGTCTTATACAATAACCTTTCCAGTTTGAAAAATTATTTTAAAAAATCAGGGCTGACATGAACCACACCCATTTAGGTCAAATCACAAAGTTGCTGGCACTAAACATCCCATAAAAAAGCCAAATCTAACTTCTCTCAACATCTGCCAGTTCATTGATGGTCCATTTAGGTTTGGCTTAGTCTTAATCATTGAGTCTCACAGAGATCTAACCACCAATCCTAACCACTTGGTTTTGGTGTCTGTCAAAGAAAACAGGTTTTAGTATCACTCAAAAAGAGGAGTTGTATCATAGATACATCAACGATTAGATTTTATTCCAAAAGATTAACTCCACTCAGGCTCAAGGGTACAAGACGGCGAGACAGAAAGCCAAACACACATGTATAAAATATAAGGAGTTTGATCTCATGCTGGGTATCACATAAGTATCATTTAAGCAGAAAGAGTAAAGTAGAAGAAGAGTAAGTGGTTCTTGATAATACTTTATCATGGAAATATCTCTCAGCAAAGCCTATACTTGACTGAAGTACACAAAAGCAAAAGTGGGTTTTCGTGTATCAACCAGAAGTGACTTTTGTTTTCGACACATCCAAAAAAGTCACATTTGCGATCAAATGTCATACTCTTTGGCATTACAGCTTTTATGTTAAAAGCTTTTCCATTTGGGTGTTCCAAACAGGAGGAAATACTATAAAATGTGCTGGATCTTAATTAAATCCTAACCCTAGATGAGATGCTAGTGACCTGGTTGATGGTAAAAGCTTAATGGTAAATGGAGTAGCATATTCTTTCTCTAATTGAGGACTTAATGCAATGCATAATACAAGCCTCATTCACCCAGTTGCATACACATTCATATGAGCACTTTTTTCTAAGCACTTTCTCTAACAATCAATCAACTCTGGGTTCAGCATCTTTCCCAAGGATATGGCGACATAGAGACGCCTTCTGATTGGCAGGTAACCCTCTACCCCCTGAGCCACAGGAGCATCAGTGCTTAGAAATAATATCCAACATGTCAAGATTTAGCTTCACTTTGCACACAACAAACAAATGGTGACATATCAGATGCATCGCAGTTTGAAGGTAATGGAAATCAGACATTCATGAAAAACATGATCGAAGATCAGTTTTGATTTTAAATATAAATTCTGAAAAGTAGTTTTTTAAAAGCATTATAATAAAAATATAATATTATGGTGTGTTTCAAAAATCAAATTTTACTGTCTTTGAGGTAACATTGGTGAAGCAACAGCTGATATAGCACAGAATTAATTTAGCCTGCTCAGAAATTAGCTGCACAGATGCTCCTGAAATTAGGCTGTGCTTTGCCAGGTTGCAGCAACAGACACCTTGAAAACTGTAGTTATAGGTATTGTGTGGATGAACTGGATAAACTGCCTTCCATAGATGAACTGACAACTTTGGTGATATTAGTTAAGCAAAGTTTAAGGATGTATGTATCACGGTCAGTCATTGTTAATATTTTTTAGGGTCAAACAGATAGAAGATAAGGTAGAAACAGTTTATATACCTGAGGTCAACCATCCAAAGTGCCAGGGGTGATTTGGGATAGAAGAATGGCAGCGAGAGTGAAAGGCAAGGTTTACAAGGTGGTAGTGAGGCCTGCTACGATGTATGGTTTTCAGATGGTAGCAATAACAAAAAGACAGGAGGCCAAGCTGGAGGTGGCAGAGCTAAATGTGTTAAAACTTTCATTGTGAGCGACCAGATGGACCAGAGTGGAAAAAGTTAGACATGAAAAGTGTGGTTTGAAGAAAAAGTTAGAGAGTCAAGGATGAGACGCACAGAGGAGCGATAGTTGGTATATTGGACAAAGGATGTTGAATATGAAGCTGCCAGGCAGCAGAAAGGTCAAAGTCCACAGATAACATTCATGGATGTAAGTGAAGGAGAACATGTCAGAAGCTGATGCTAGTAAACCCTCACCTTGATCGATCTCTGAAATTCCCAAAGGGAGTCTGCTGAAACTATCATAATGGAATAATGGAAGTAAACACAAGGTGATACACATGATGAATGCTTTGAATGGAGTTGGCCAATTGTGAAGGTTATGTCATAGACTATACAACGACTCGGTGTGAGAAAGACTGACTAACTCTTCATAAGTTAATCTTTTCTGATGAAAAACTAAAAAAAATAAAATGACTGAATCGAAATCAGCTCATATTTGTTCCACTTAATTAAGCTTTTCCTTTATCCTTTCTTTGGAGCTATTTTCTTTGCATATTATTATGTTCTATTTGTATTTTTTTTTACTTTTTCTCAAGTTAATTCATAATATCTCTCTGTGTCCATTTCCCCTCTGTTTTCTTTCTTTCAATCGGCTTCTCTTATGTAACTTTCCTCTCTTCTTCTTCACTTCTTCCTCCTCCTTTCGCCTCAGACAGATGCTAATTGCTGCTGATGCATTTTTAATGTTCAGCCACCCAGACCGGAGTCTTTCGATTGTGTGTCGCTGGCCTGTTTGTAGTGCTCTGCAATTAGGTGTGCTGTGTGAATGTTTGTGTGTAATCTTGTGACAGGAAGTCAATTTGTACTCATCTTTTCTCGCTTCAATCTGCACTCCCAGTGGAGGCCTTAATGGCAAAATGAAGAGAGCTGAGTAACAGGAAGCCAGGCGGCAGAGTTCCTCGTCCATCACTGCTGAAAGTTTGTAGTTAACAGCTTTTCCTCAAACTACTTCAGGGTGGCTTCGCTTCATTAAGTGAGCTCGCAGCGTCCTGTCATACTGCCAAAAAACTGGGTCACTTGTGCTTGTTCAAGTTAGTGTGTATGTGTTTGTGTATTTTTATACCCTGGAGTCCAAATTATCCTTCAAAGGGTGGCAACATCAAGATGATGCTCTAAAGTGAGGACATTTTGCCAGTCTTTAAAGGAATTGTTAAAACTGTTAATACTCTGGATCAGTACGGCCTCTCAAAAAACAAAAATAAAAGCAAAAAATAGAAAAAGTCACTTCAGATTATGAAACTAAGAAGAACTCAATGGGATGTTGCCATAGAGACGATTGAGGCATTTTGGATTCATCTCCAGCTTTCCACAGTCAACATTTGTTTCTGTTTTGTCATGATGTAGGAGTGTTGGATTATAAAATCTGTGTGGTTAATCGCTTAAGAAGAAATCAGAAAACTACATACATACATAGAAACTACATAGCGATATCCTGATAGTTCACACTGAGCAGTGATTGGGTGAATGGATGGGCCAAGAGAATGCTGGAAACCTGCTTTTCATTTACAGCATTTTTCAGTTGACATCTATTTCTGTCCTGTGCTGATTTCTGTTTCAGATCAGAACATCTGAAATCTGCTTTTTGTCTAGAAACAGTCAACATTTGTTTCTATTCTGTCCGAAGCTTATGTCTTCTATGTTGTGAGATGTGATGATTCATGTGCTGTGCGCTGAGTTGTTTTTTTTTCTGTTCTCAAACTGAGCTCCCTGTTGGAGCTCAGTCTGGGGGGAGTTCTTTTTTTCTCCTCGTCTTTCCTCATGTTGTGCATTTTCTATGGTTTCGGTTTGGGTTGCTGCTTGTGCGGTCAACCGGCCAGTGCTACCTAGGCTGACCTGTCTCCCCAATGTGATGTTTGTGTATTGTATGTATGGTCGGCGAGGTATCATCTATCTTAATTGCCCCTTGGGGATAAATAAAGTTTTTGGACTTGACTAATAGGGGCAAAGAATAAAAAAACTGGTAAGCCAGTTAGTGTTAACCAGAAATATGTAGTTGTAAGTTTGCACTGAGAGGTTGTCCAGGGAGATGGATCGGTCAAGAGAACACTAGAAATCTTCGTTTGTTTCTGTTCTGTTCTAATAGCATTTGCATCAACAGCATTCTAAAAATTAAGAGGAAGCATAAAATCAAGCCCTAGAGCATGAACGAGAAACATACAGTATACGTTATAAGTTCTCGAAGAAAGGGTCCAGGGGGATGCATTGGAAACCAGCTTTCCTTTTCAGATCATAAAATCTGGTAGGCCCATCATGTTAACTTTAAACATATAACCTGTTTTTCACACACTGCTTCAGCATAGTTGACGTTTTGTTAAATAAATAATGACACACTGTAATACTGTATGTCATATATTGTTTATTACAGGTTGTAATTATAAAGTTTTATAATTAAATTGTTTCAGGACCAGATGATTTTTAAAATTATGTCCTAATATGTGAAACCTTAGAAGCAAAATAAGCAAAAGACCGGGTACTTCCTTTTTACCGTGTAATTGCAAGTGACTGGATATTTACATGGACCGTTGGCTTAGCTGGGACATAATTACCCGTTTACTGCTGTTAAATTGTGTTCAGGTCAACTTCCAAGTTGCAAATGAAATAATGCCAAAGATAAACATCAAGTCTGAAAAGATGTTCTTCTATTGGTTTTAATTATGTCAGTGAATGTAAATATAAGTATATGAGAGGAACTGCAAGTCATTAATGAGGCATGGATGAAGAAAGCTTGAAAACATGTTAACATTCTCGGAGGTCGTTAATGAAGTAATCCAAGAGCTCTGTATGTCAGAAGATGAACTATGAAGGACGAGGTTTCATTAATTACTGTCTTTCACACATCGCTGGCTCCTGTGAGTGAAGAAGAAAGGAGATAAATTACAGACAATAGATTCTCATCAGCTTGAGCTGATGTTGCATTTTTTTTGCATGTTTACCGAGCTGTGTGGGTTTCTGTTGTGGGTTTGCATTTATTATTCTCGCCTGTGGGTGGGAGAAATGATGTGTTTCTACTTGGATATGTTTTTTCCTCCCATGACCATCTGTTTTGCTTTATAGCTGCATAGCAAAATACTCAACACAGTTTTTCATTCCACAAACGTAACTATATGTAATGAATTGGTGTTTAGGGAACTGTGCAGTCTGTAAGCTGAGTTTGAAAAACTTTGATCAAAGCCAAGCTAAATACTCCCACTGTGTTTCTTAAGTTTTGCTAAACTAATTAGCTGCAACAAAAACATAATATTCCAGAAACACGCTTTGCATGATCCAATCAGCTGTTCATAACACTTTCTATGTTGGAATAGACGTCAGTGCGAACTATTGCATGTCCGCAATTACCTGACAAAACTGGAAATGCCATCACTTTTTGCAGAAAATGTTTTATTTTTTTTCCTATAGGGCATTTACAAAGATATGCTTCATGTTTGACTTTATGCTTTTCTGTATAGTTTCTGGGATGCTTAGAACTCAAATTACACCGTTGGAAATAGTTTATTTTGATTCACATGCTGTTTTTTTTTGTTTTTTGTTTTGCAAATTTGCATTATAATATTTATTTTTGTTTTTCCTGCACTATATAAAAATTGATGTATCTCAAAAATAAGACACTCAAAATAAATTTCTCGTGGTTGGAAACTATTTTGTGCAAGTTTTTTGCATTTACAGTTTTGAGGGATATACCTCTTAAATTTCTCTAACTAGCAATATATTAATATACTATATAATATATAATATACTTAATTCAGACATAGGATTCAAATTTGGGATATAACGGTTGTATTGATGTATAGCTACTTGAAATACTCCCAAAAATGGGACTAGAGCATGTAAAAATATAAAGCTCTGGTGGACTTGGTTCTATGGTAGGTCTTAAAGGGTTAAAGGAAAAAATTCTTATAAATAAACAATTTAAAATGTGAGAAGTAAAACTGATTAAGAACAGAACAAAACTCAAAAGTCAAACGTACTTGCACTGGTACTCAAATGTCCGAGTAAACAGAACTGCCCTTAGCATAAAGAGTCACAGAATCGACTAAACCCGGAGTTGAAGGCAAACATTCTACGTCAAAAGGCCATCTCTGAGTCCACAGGGGAACAAACAGTGGCTGGCCTGAGCTGAAGAGTGAATCTGAAGTAGCTCAGCCACATATTTGGAGCCTGCATGTGCAGCACTCTGTAGGAGAGGGTTCTAAACTTGATCCAGAAACCAACAGTAGAGTCGGCGAAGGGATGCTGGTAGTGAGGCTGATATGGAAGTGTCTGCTTGACCAAGGTTCTCAGTAATTTGACCTTTTCAGCAAGTGATCCAGAACACATTTACAGCAGGAAGAAAAAGATGAAATTCAGTAGTGGCTACTCTTTAATTTTCTTTGTTCAGATGTTTGCTGCAGGGCAGATTATTAGAAGGACCTCAAACAGGACTTATTCTGTTTGCTTCCACCTGTGTATTTTTATTCTTGAACTTTAGGGTAGCTTAGCATAAGTCACCATTCAAAATCATCCTTACTCCAATTAGAACAATGTTGGCTTGAAGGGGGAGGAGCCAAAATGGCTTGTTTCACATAACGATTCTTTTGAACGTTGAATCGTGCAAAGCTATATAGGTGTTCACAAATTATATGGAGTCTGAAATTACAAGAAAACCTTAATGATGATGAACTGAGGGGCCCCACTAAGGCTCTATGTAAGATAAATAAAGATGATTTTTTTAACTCATGCAAAGCTACTCCAGCAGAATGCAACACTAAAAAAGATGGCGGTGAAAAAGAGCAGAATAGGTCCACAGAATAAAAGTGAAAGCATCATCAAAACTACAGTAATCTAAATAGAGGGAGTGATTAGTTCATGACAACATAAACAATGTTGAAGGCTCAAAGGGCATTAAACTCTGAATGTTTATCACAGAAAATCTGATGAGAGACTATAGTGGAATAAGGAGAGGGAGGCAGTGATGTACCTGTTACGTAAAAATAAAGACAGTTAACAGCGATACATCTTGGGACACGAAGATACAACATGAAAAATGCATTTGTTCCTCTCACGGAGCCTCTGAATTTCTAAGCGTCCTGGCTCAGTTATATTATGTTGTTTTGGTAAGTAGAACAGCTTCCCCAAGGAGGTCCCGAGTTCAACAGGAAGAACAGAGCCTGTCTCTTTACATTATCTCAGCATCCAGAGGTCTTACCAGGCTCTGGCCTTAGCTCCTTGACATGTCTGCAGCGTCCCACTGTTTGCATTCTGCCCGGACGAGCTTCTGTCTGAGGACTCTGGAAACACGTCACTGATTCCACAGACAAGTGCATCTGGGTCATTCCTTTTAAAATGAGTCAGTTCTGAGAAAGGTTCCCACCTAACCCCCTCACAATCAGATCAAGCATCCTGGGTACCAAAGCTTGTTTCTGTTCTGTTCACAATATGAAGGTCAGATTTAGCATGGCTTCATTGTATTTTTTAAAGTTAATATTACATAAATAAACAATCTTTTGATTCTGATGGATTTTTCTACCGCATAAGAAACATAAGATACGCATAAGTGCTGATTCAACATCCAAAAAACAACTGTGCCACATTATCCACTAATCCCAGCTTTGTTTTTGTTTGTTTTTGTGTGCCTGTATTAGTCAAACTCCTCAGAAAAATAAAGTATCGTTAACTGATGGATGAGCCACCTTCTTCACAAGCCCAGCTTGCCTACTGACTACATCTATCATCCACCCAAGATCTTTTGTTCATTTTGATAACATTTTGATATGTTGTGCTGCTCAACTATTGAGCAGCACAACATAAGGAATGGGAGAGATTTAGCTTTCTGAGCTACACCAATTCGTTTCCTCACTTTCTGCATCCTCCATCCACCCAAGGGTTGCTAAAAGAACAAATTCACATGAATGAGACAACTTCTGCACAAATAAATACACTTAGTGTTGACTTTTAATCAGTGTATGTCCTTCAAGCCCCATCAAAAGAAATGACCTCTTTCCCGTGGGACTTATGGCAGACTGTTTTATAGACTTGATTCTTGGGTTTTATTTGTCCTCTACAATTATTTTAGCCTTTTGTTGTTTTCATTGGTTATAATAGTTAAATATAAATGTAGTTTAGCATATGTGCCCAAAAGCTGATGAAAACAGTGTTTTTTTACAGTCTGCTGGCTGTGAAAATACTGGGACACCAAATGTGTCTCACCGACCTCAAGCAGCTAAGTACTCACTAATCTAGGATTAAAACAACCCAACTCGTACACACATACACATATAGACAGCTACACAGAGTGTAGTCTCCCCAATATATCAAAGCAATTTAGAGAAACAAATAGTGGGAGCTGCAGGGAAATAAAAGCAGTATGAGAGGAGAATGTTAATGATCACTCTGTGGGATGTCTGGCCTTCATCGGCACCTCTGAACCAATCTTCAAGGGAGTAAAAGGAAATTAAATGCATAAAAACTCATAAAACATACAGTAACTAGACACAGCCTCCACTTTATTGGAGAGCCCAATGTGTATCGACTCTCACTTGGCCATCGCAACATCGTGATTCTTTTCTTTTTCATCCATTTTGCTGTACATTGGTGCTGTAATCAGGACCATTGCCCAGTTGGAGTCAAGCATAAACTCTGGAACAGACAGCCTCACATGTAACTCTGGAATATTTTGGTATACAGAAGAGTTCGTGGTGGACTCAATGACTGCAAGGTACCTAGATTCTGTGGCTGCAAAACAAGCCCCCACTTCACCACCTTGCTTGAGAGTTAAGCTGGATTTGGATATCTGAGTCCTAACTTACATAATAACCAGAGACTCCTATTATCGCTACACCACAACCTCCCACAGCATTCAAGTTGTTGTGGTATAGGCCGACCTAACTTGTAATTACATTTCCCAGGAGGTGCACATCAGGTTATGTAGAGGTTTTCGGCATAGAGTTAAAATGGAGTTCTGATAATGGCGTAAGTTACCATGTAGATCTGAAGCAGAGGTATTTCATGTATTATTATGAGGGGTTTGTGCTGATATGCTGGGTTTGACTTTCTGAGATGTAGCTTGTGGATTTTTTGCAGTTTTTCTGATCATTTCATGGTCTGATTGCATTGGTCCTTGTAGTGAATTTGCCGGGACGTCCGCTGTCTTGAATATTTTCCACTTGAATAATCATTCTTACTGGACAAAGACGACTACTTCCAATTGTTTGGAAATGACCTTATAGCTGTTGTCAGATTCATGGGCAGTGGTGATGCCTTTCTTTCTTGTAGCACGAAAATTAATACTTCAGGAAAAGAAACTGCCAAAACTTCTGCTTTTATAGAGGCGTTACACATGCTTATGATCATTTAACAAAGTGCATTTGACTATCGGCACATGGCTGCTGTTAATTGTTAGTGAAGCAATAAGAAGGGGCTTCATTTTCCACACACTGCTTCTTTTGTTTTCATTTTTGCTAAAGAAATATTGACACAGTGTAATATTTAATTTCTTGTTTCATCTGAGGTTGCATATGCTTAATTTCAGTGACTGTATTATTTTTCATATTGTCCAGATATGTAAAACCACATTTTATCAAGACTCTGTTGACAATAACTAAATTAATGCCACTGTATTTGGTTGCAATCACTTGCCTTATACAAATTTTTAAACATCTTAGGTTAAAATAAAATACTGAAAGAAACCCAAAGCACTTCATTAGTATCCAAATTCCGTACTGCAATCATACTAAACAATTTAGTCCAACTATCAAGCAGAGAAAATCACTGGTAATTCTTGAGTGGCTTGAAGTAGAACACCCTAAAAAAACCCGAAGAGCATCTCTTCATCTCCTCATGCAAAGCATGTGGTGCAAATCTAATGAAAATTGCATGGGTGCTGAGAAATAGGACAGTGATTTATCCAAACAAAAAATGAACCTTTTGGTGTTTAACAAAAAAGTGGCTACCGATATTTTGATTGCACCATCCCTAACAACACGTTTAATGAGAATCAAAAAAACAGAAAGACACCAACAATCTGTCTTACCAACCTCTTTTCCCCTTGCTGCTAAACTGTGTTTGAATAACTTACATGTATTTACAGTACGAGTCTGGAAGAAAGTTTAAGCTGAACAGCGGGTGTCTTTGCATTTTCAGTGTCGTGCCTGTGTGCCTGTGTGGCTTACATTACTCAGCATGAGGCTCAGCAGGGTGCCGGCTTCTGTAAGAAGCGCTTGAGGTCTGGTGTTAACAACATCATCAGGGAGCGCTCCTTGTATAATTTAGATGAAATCTAATTGCTTGGGATTTCTGTTCCTACCGCCACAGTATTGAGAATGATCTTTTTAAAAACATAGCATTAGCTTGTTTGTTCACAGACCTTTTTAGTTTGACTTCCTGTGGTGCTGGAGGCCAGAATCAGTATATGACTGCATAATAGCTATGGACAGTCAAAAGTGGATGCAGCCACACATAAACCTTTTGTTATTAAAGGACTGTGGAAAGGTCTTGAGTCACCTCATTTCTTTGGTTTCCAGCACATTTTTAAAATTGAAAAGTCATAATTTATTCTGGTTAGTTTTAGTTAAATCTATGAAAAATGCCAAAGATATCACAGTCTGACATGCATCAAAAATCCCAAGGAGCTATTAGGTAAAAATGTGGCATACCTGAAAATGGTGTGCAGTGTGCCCTTAAAAATTTATCTTATCTACAGCAGATGAACAGTATTTGAACGTCATGTTCTTACAGCATAGGAAAAATCCAACAAAGGACTTGAGAGATGTATCTGGGCCTTTAGTTCAAATGTGTACTGTTCACTGAAGCTTAATCAGAAATGGTCTTAATGAAAGGATAGCTGTCAAAAAGCCATTCTTAAAGGTTAGGTAGGTTTGGATGGCATTTTTCTTGTAATAAATAAAATCATTTAAAAACTGCATTTTGTATTTATTCAGAACTTTAACTTTGTCTAATATTAAAATTTGTTTGCTGACCTGAAATATTTAAGTGTGACACAAAAAACTAAGCAATCAGAAAGAGGGCACACACTTTTCATATTTGTAGCAGACTGTTAAAGAGTCACTTTGAATGAGCTTTAAAGCAATGGTTCTGGCACTGAGAGCCACAGATGCACTAAAACATTGTTGGCTTTCATCTGCAAATGGGATTTGTTGACAGTGATGAAGAACAATAACCTCATTCTTCAAGGAACCTTACTCCTGAGACACACCTGAGACCACCGGTGTATAGCATCACCAGCGAGGATTAATGTGAAACCCCGCACTGAAACTGGGAGGGAAAAATTCAGAAGGGAAAAAACACAGCATGCCATGACCTGATTTGAACTGTAGCCATGCTTCCATGTGTCTAATTTGCCAAATGAGGAGGAAAGAGCAAAAAATGCGATGTTAATAATTCATAGGGAGATGGGAGAAAAGAGGAGTGCTCCCTAGCCTGAGTGTGTTTGGTAGTTCCTGAATTTTTCATCAGTAGTTAGTAAATAATTTTCTTGCCAGCTCTTTTGTCAGTCTGACTGCTGTTATTAACAGTCCAGAGCTGCTCGACACTCCTCTCCACCTGGACGTTACAGTCACATGGTGGCTCACTACAGAGCATTTTACAAAGATGAATCTGCTGTTTTAAAATCAGTGGGAAAAGCCAAACATTTGAAAGAATTTACATGATCGAACTACATGACCATGAAATCATATTCTGCTGGTATGTGATGCATTAGGGCTTCATTTCTACCACATAAATGTCTCAATCATGGGATAATTTATCAGGTTTTGGCAACTCTGGTGGCTGATTGAATGTGACAACTCATTTCAGTCAGAACAGGTCGGAGCTGAAATGTGTTGGAGGGAAAGGCACGTAGCAGCTAAAATAAAAGTTTTTAGTGTTTTTTTCCCCATTTACTCTGTTTTTTACTTCACAGTTGCCAGTTCGTTTGGTTTTGAATATCCCAGATGAGAAACCACAGTAGACATGGGCAGCTAAACAGAAGCTGAATCAGTGTCAAGAATGGTAATACAGTCTAAATGAATTTACCCAACAAACACAAACACCCTGTTGTTATGCATTTCTGGAAGTTCCTGGAAGAATATTTAAATCTAGCAGCAAACTGATTTACTAACATTTGTGACACACAGTTTACTGCTAATTGCCCCAATATGTTTTTTTTTTTTAAAGAGGTCTTATTTTTGTGCTTAACATGGTAAAATGTAAATCAATAAAATGTGTTTAGAAAAGAGTCCTACTTTTTAACATCAACCACACCTGTGAGTGCTATTTGGTTACACAACACACCCTCACACCGTAAAACATTAACATGGCCTTCTTAAATACTACGTGCCACACAGCAAGCCATAAAATAGTCATACAGTAAATGCACCAAGTATACATGTCCATTCCAATAACTCCAAATTGTCTCAGTTTGTGGAAGCAGACAATCTGGAGGGAGGAAGTGGACCCAAGTGCAGACACATGAAAATGAAACTTGATTTTGACGAAGGGCGAGCAGTTTATTTTAGGATGGCAAAACAGTACAAAAAGGCAAAACTAAGCTAGAACCTAAACTTGGTGAGCTAAATATAAAAAACTTTGAACAAGAACCTGGATGCCTGATGTGGAAAACCTGAAACACGAAGACTTGGCGTGAATTCATAGACCTGGAAACATGGCATGACATAACAGGCAAAACTAATGAATGGACAAGGAATGAATGAAAACACGCTGACTAAATGCACACAGGAAGTGATCAGGGGAAGTGGAAACACATGGAGAAACAGCTGATTCGAATGAACATAATGACGCCACAGGGGACGTGAAACTAAACACACTGAACATAGAACACCAGACCTCTTCACAATAAAACAGGAAACTTAACGGGACACAGACATGCTACGAATGATAGACTAAGACACATGGACTTAAGATAACTAAATGACACTTAAACATGAAGCATAAACAAAATATACGAAAAGTCAAAACACTGGGTCAAACGACCCAGGACCATGACACAATTAGCTTATGTGAATCCTAGCAGGCAGCTAGCAGCTGCTTAATGGCCTAGTGTAAAAGACGATTATTTTGAACCGTAAATCAAGCAATATATTTCAGCAAAGTATAGGAAGAAATACCATTGAGCTGGAAATGCTAAAAATAGCCAAACTGAGGAAAACCTTAACAATAGGAAGTGAAAGGAAAAGTGTCTTGATGTATCCTAAATCCTCTAGGTTAGGAAATCCCAGAAAGTTGTTTTTCAGTGAGAGAAAATTCACTCAAAAACAATTTCCAGGTGAACAGAATCAAGTTTCTAAAAGGAAAAAGGGAGTCAAAGGAGTGCAAAAAAGAAATAAGGTAGCTGAGTCACTGTTCTAATACTCTGGGTCTCAATTAACTGAAGAGTGATGATTCTCTGTGCAGCAGGCCCTCTGCGTGATTCACAAAAACATTGTGCTTTGACGTAAATGACATGCTGGGATTCAGATAACCAGGGCGACGCCTCTCTAGCTTAAAAATCCCCAAATGTCTGTTTCCTGCTTGTTAAGAATGCCGTGATCCGTGGAGGTCGACAGGCCGATTGCGAGGTTTCTAATTGGCAGCACAACCATGTCCGTCCAGACGTTGTCTTTGTCTGGCCTTTGAAGGTCTGATGATTGTTTCTGCCTCTGGGAGGCAATTAGTTCCACCAGGAGCCCAGAAGGTCACCATCTATATTAAATGAGAAATTAACCAGCGACAGTGATAATGAAATGTGTGTGCATGTGTCCGTGGGATTAACTGAGGTGTAGAATTGAGATTCCCATGATGACATAAGGTCACCTTAATGAGGATTAACTTGTGCTGTGACACACATAATAAATCCCAGTCATGATGTAATCTTTGAGTTTTACTTTATTACTATATTGTCATCTTAATCTGTCCAAGAGTGAATGCTATTAATCCCTATAGGAACTTGAGTTGGTATGATACTTCATATTTAGCAGTTTGATAAAGACTCTACAATACCAAAAATCAGACAACCCGCTATGAGCAAGTACTTGGCAACAGTGAGAAAGAAAAACTCTCTTTTAACAGGAAGAAACCTCCAGCAGAACTAGGCTCATGGAGGAGTGGCCATCTGCCCTGACTGGCTGGGGTTGAAAGGAGGGAGCCATGAGAGAGCCAAAGACTGATAAAAACTAATGATTAAATGCAGAGCGGTGAAAAAAGTAAATGAAGAAGAGACACATGTCATCGAAAGCCCCGGCAACCTAGCCCTATTACACTGTAACTAAGGAAAGATTCAGGGTCACCTGATCTAGTCCTAAGAGTAAATTATGTGGCACTTTCTTTCAAATAGAGCCCATGCTTGAAATTTAACTTAAAAACTTTTATGTACCAATATAAGTAAGACATAGAGAAAATTACTGCTCCTTGTTGGAGTTCTTTAGCAGCATCCAGTTTGGGGAAACATTTGTTAACAGTCAGACTGATGCTGAGCTAGAAGTCAAAGCTTTGGGTATATCAGAAAGTCTACATCACTATAAATGGGTGTGAACTATGAGTAGCAGGTAGAAATACTAGCACTACAGTAGCACTGGCTTAGGTGAAGTTTTATGGAAACAGTTGTAGATGAGGGGAGCCAGCTGGTTTTATTTTCACTTCTAATCAGAATACCTTACGTCCAGATGAACAGAATCAACTTTTGGAGATTTACTTTCCTGGATGATTGAGAATGCATCAAGACGTAATAATAAGGCTATTTGTGATAACTAGTATATTCAAAACACGCTAAAGAGGTTAGAGATCTTGTCTAGTCTAGTATAGAGAGGAATGTTTCTAGCAGGTTGCTAAACCTTAATCTATGTGACAGAAAATGGTCCAGATCCAGGTTTTGATCATTTGTGGAAGCTTCATTTCCCAACAAAAGCTTTCTGAGAGATGATGAGGAGTTCTCCAACCTAATACAATCGTATTCCTCCTAGCGTTATTCCCGCTCTGCGGGGTCTGCTTTTCTGCAAAGCCGCCTCCATTCGGCACGGTCAAGGGCGTTGTTCAGGTTGGTGCCGATCTTCTTCACATCGTCTTTAATTCAGTCCATCCATCGCCTTTTTTGGTCTGCCCCTTGGTTGCCGGCCTTGGGGACTGAGTCGCAGTGCTGTTCTTGCCACCCTAATATAATACCTTCCATTATTTTCTGCCAGGCCACAGGCACATGCCATTCTCTTTCCACACACAGTTGAAAAACTATCAACCAAGAGAGCCAAACAGTACCCAGAGCTTTCAGTTTTCCACTGAAGTTATCTTTGCCAGAGCAGACCATGTTTATGTTCATGGTGACCCCTGCCAGAGAAAAGGGCAAGGCCAAGTCCATCACTAATAGCATGTTGTTCTGTTTCCTCATATTGTTCACTGTACCACCTCCTTACGTTTCTAGTTGAGGGTAAAGTTTGACCTCAACTAACACAGTCTGGTCATTTGGCAGGGCTGTAATGGCAGTTGTTGCTCGAGGGAACAAAAGCGGAAAGACTAGAAAAGTTTGAGTATATTAATTTCAGGGGTAGAAACATCAGCATCTGAGATGGAACAATGAGTCATATAAGTAGGCGGAAAAACTCTGTCAGAGACAAATGTCAGAAAGAACAAAACAGGGAAGTGATGACAGGGAGAGGCGAAGATGATTAGTGTTTACAGATGCATTATAGAAAGATGTCCCAGAGAAAAACGAACACTTAGAGACAGGTATGAAGAATTGACTCAGAGAGTGACTGAAGTGTGTCTATTTTAAACTTTACTGTCTCTTTCTTTCTCTGATAACTGTGCCTTTGACAGAAGGTTTAGTTATTGAATGTCTGAAAAATGTACATTTTCTTACATGTACTCTTTAGGATGTAATATGTTCCCAAAGCCTAAAAGTTTACCTCAATCTAATTCAAACACAAAACCTTAAAATGAGCCCGAAAAGGCCTTGGAATATCTTTACTTGCCCCATTATTTTCACAAATACTCTTAAGATGTCCTATTTTGGCAGAATGACATGACTTTGCAAAATTCTTGTGGTTGAGTAATATGGACAGAAAATCTTATCAGTGGTTCAGGCTGCTGTGTGTGTAGTTTAATTACTGTTGTTTTTGACATTTTTTGATTCTTTTTCCATTTTTGTTGTAATCCAACCATCCACAAGCTGGAGACCCGTCCAGCTACCATAGTGCGAACGGCATGGTACACCCTGGGCAGGTCACCAATCTGACACAGGACTAGATCCCAGAGTATATTTTTAAAATATCATATTAAAATATGGTTAATGTGAAAATGGTATATGAAATTTTTAGTTTTACATTTCTCACTGCTGACATTTCTTATTAGCTTGTAGATGATTTGTTATGTGTTTTATTTAGCACAATAAAGTAAATACAGGTATCAACACTGTGGTGGGTTGTGGTCGGGGGCAAACACACCTGAGCTGCATTGGCTCATGATGCCTCCCCCTGAAGGATTGAGCTGGGTCCTGACTAGGTTGTTGCTTTTGGTTTGTAGGGTGTAGCTGAAAAGCTGCAGCCACATGTAAATTACAACAACTTGGAATAAAGTTTGTAAAGCAAAGAATGTGGTTTGGTTTATCATTCGCATGCAACATACACAAATTGAAAGTTTTCCATAAATAGCCCCCTCCCCTGACATAAAACCCACTCAGTTTTCCAAAATTGTCTCCACTTCCACTCAGTGATTTCTCAGTGTTTCTTTATTTACCACTATACGTCTGACTAATGCATAATTTTCTTCTTTATCAGCTATAAAATATGTGGTCAGAAAGCACACACAAAGCAAAGCAACCACATGGATGATCAGTAAGTGTGACATAAAGAATAAATCATTTGTTAATTTAATGACCATAAATTGCTGTTGGCATCGTCTCTGTGGGCTTATGCTAGCTTTAAACTCCAGTTTCCTCTAGAATAATTTGAACTTTTCAACTCGCTGCTAAGGGAGGAAAAAATTGCCAAGGCAATACTGAAATGGGGGAAAAAAGATGGAGGAGAAAGATAGGAAAAAGATAAAAATAGAAGACTTGGGAGTGAGGAGGATAAAAATGGAAATCATTAAAGATGAGTGATGGAAGACTCTGGGGTAAATTCAAGCCCAACAAAGGCAATGTAAGCACTGCTTTTTGATGTCTATTTTTTATCCGTCCATCAGTCTACGTTTGCATCAATAAATAATCCATTCCTTTATCTATTAATCTTTGCACATTGATTTCTCTGTTCCCTATTCATTTTCCACATATATATTTCCATCTCTTTATCACTTTATCCTCTAGCCATCCATCCAAACTAAAATGATATGACTATCTTTTATTTATCATCTACTCATCTGCTTCAAGGTTTGTGTTGTACGTTCAACTTTATTGTTATTTGAGTTGCTGTTGCCTTCCTGTTAGCTCAAAGCAATCTGGCACTTCTCCTCTGACCTTTGATATCACCAAAGCCTTTTCACCCAGATAATGGCTGCTCACTGGCTTTTCTCTTTTTTGAAAACCCTTGAAACTGGTGGTGGAAAAGTCCCAGTAGAAAAGCAGTTTTTAAAATAGTCAGATCAGCCTGTTTGGCATCAACAACCATGCCACTTTCAAAGTGACTTAAGTTACCTTTCTTCCTAATTCTGATGCACCGCTCAACCTTCAGGAGGTTGTCACCACAGACACAGTACTTGAACAGGCTTACATAACAAACTGTAAATAAATATGTAGCATTTTAAATTAATTGATATCATCTGTGATATCATCTTAAAACGAAAACAACTGAAAATGTCCAAAAGTAAAACAAATTTTAACACACAAAAATCCTCGAGCATACTGTGACCTGTATCCCTCTGAGATTAATATGTATGTATGTATGTATGTATGTATGTATGTATGTATGTATGTATGTATGTATGTATGTATGTATGTATGTAGATATATATATTTTATATATACAGGGAGTGCAGAATTATTAGGCAAATGAGTTTTTTTTCCACATCATCCTCTTCATACATGTTGTCTTACTCCAAGCTGTATAGGCTGGAAAGTCTACTACCAATTAAGCATATTAGGTGATGTGCATCGCTGTAATGAGAAGGGGTGTGGTCTAATGACATCAACACCCTATATCAGGTGTGCATAATTATTAGGCAACGTCCTTTCCTTTGGCAAAATGGGTCAAAAGAAGGACTTGACAGGCTCAGAAAAGTCAAAAATAGTGAGATATCTTGCAGAGGGATGCAGCAGTCTCAAAATTGCAAAGCTTCTGAAGCGTGATCATCGAACAATCAAGCGTTTCATTCAAAATAGTCAACAGGGTCGCAAGAAGCGTGTGGAAAAACCAAGGCGCAAAATAACTGCCCATGAACTGAGAAAAGTCAAGCGTGCAGCTGCCAAGATGCCACTTGCCACCAGTTTGGCCATATTTCAGAGCTGCAACATCACTGGAGTGCCCAAAAGCACAAGGTGTGCAATACTCAGAGACATGGCCAAGGTTAGAAAGGCTGAAAGACGACCACCACTGAACAAGACACACAAGCTGAAACGTCAAGACTGGGCCAAGAAATATCTCAAGACTGATTTTTCTAAGGTTTTATGGACTGATGAAATGAGAGTGAGTCTTGATGGGCCAAATGGATGGGCCCGTGGCTGGATTGGTAAAGGGCAGAGAGCTCCAGTCCGACTCAGACGCCAGCAAGGTGGAGGTGGAGTACTGGTTTGGGCTGGTATCATCAAAGATGAGCTTGTGGGGCCTTTTCGGGTTGAGGATGGAGTCAAGCCCAACTCCCAGTCCTACTGCCAGTTTCTGGAAGACACCTTCTTCAAGCAGTGGTACAGGAAGAAGTCTGCATCCTTCAAGAAAAACATGATTTTCATGCAGGACAATGCTCCATCACACACGTCCAAGTACTCCACAGCATGGCTGGCAAGAAAGGGTATAAAAGAAGAAAAACTAATGACATGGCCTCCTTGTTCACCTGATCTGAACCCCGTTGAGAACCTGTGGTCCATCATCAAATGTGAGATTTCCAAGGAGGGAAAACAGTACACCTCTCTGAACAGTGTCTGGGAGGCTGTGGTTGCTGCTGCACGCAATGTTGATGGTGAACAGATCAAAACACTGACAGGATCCATGGATGGCAGGCTTTTGAGTGTCCTTGCAAAGAAAGGTGGCTATATTGGTCGCTGATTTGTTTTTGTTTTGTTTTTGAATGTCAGAAATGTATATTTGTGAATGTGGATATGTTATATTGGTTTCACTGGTAAAAAATAAATAATTGAACTGGGTATATATTTGTTTTTTGTTAAGTTGCCTAATAATTATGCACAGTAATTGTCACGGTTTGCCGGGGCAAGCCGTGTGGAATATGAAATAGGACCCAAAATGCGGCAGCTCTGGTGCAGATGAGTGTTTATTTACAGGGGTGTGAGTACAAACAGCGGTGGCGACAAAACATGAAACCGGAAACCTAAACTGGGTAAACTAATAAGACAAACCAGAATGAGGACGCAGGGAGGTCCGGAGAAATACATACAGGGAGAGCGAGGGGAAACAACACAGACGAACCAGCGATTACCAAGACAGAAAATACAACTTAAATACACTCAGAGAACACAGGGAGATTACACACAGGTGGGAGACACAGCTGGGAGTGATTAACATGACGAGACCAGGGAGGCAAACTGAAAACACTCACATAAGACGCAGACCTTCACAATAAAACAGGAACACACGGGGGGGAACAGGGTAAACACCAATTAGAGAACAGAACCAAAATCGCGAAGAGAAAACACAAAACGCTGGGTCAAAAGGACCCAGGATCATGACAGTAATAGTCACCTGCACACACAGATATCCCCCTAAAATAGCTAAAACTAAAAACAAACTAAAACTACTTCCAAAAACATTCAGCTTGGATATTAATGAGTTTTTTGGGTTCATTGAGAACATGGTTGTTGTTCAATAATAAAATTATTCCTCAAAAATACAACTTGCCTAATAATTCTGCACTCCCTGTATATAAGATCAACAGGACCCTGAGAGCCTTCATCAGGAACTCAATGGGGATGTGGCGTACAACACTGGAGGCCAACCTCAAGCCCATAGCACAAGTCCCCATCAAGTGTGGGAAAGAGCATCTACCAAGGAGATGCTCTGTCCCCACTGCTGTTCTGCATAGGCCTGAACCCCCTCAGTGAGATCATTAACAAGACTGGCTACGGATACCGACTACGGAACGGAGCAGTTGTCAGCCACCTCCTGTACATGGATGACATCAAACTGTATGCCAAGAGTGAACGAGACATCGATTCACTGATCCACACTACCAGGCTATACAGCAATGACATCGGAATGTCGTTCGGACTGGAGAAGTGTAGTCGGATGATAACAAAGAGAGGGAAGGTAGCCAGAACGGAGGGGATTGAACTACCAGAAGGCAACATTGCAGACATAGAGGGCAGCTACAAGTACCTGGGGATCCCGCAGGCAAATGGGAACCATGAAGTGGCCGCTAAGAAAGCTGAAACCAGCAAGTACCTGCAGAGGGTCAGGCAAGTCCTGAGGAGTCAGCTGAATGGTAAGAACAAGATCCGGGCCATCAACACGTACGCCCTGCCCATGATCAGGTACCCTGCTGGGGTAATAGGCTGGCCAAAGGAGGAGATAGAAGCCACTGACATAAAGACAAGAAAGCTCCTTACCATGCATGGAGGGTTTCACCCCAAGTCCAGCACCCTGAGGCTGTACGCTAAGCAGAAGGAAGGAAGGGGGCCGGGGACTGGTGAGTGTCAACACCACAGTCCAGGATGAGACAACGAACATCCAAGAATACATCACGAAGATGGCCCCAACTGACCGAGTGCTCAGTGAATACCTCAGGCAGCAGAAAACAAAGAAAATGGAGGAAGGCAATGGACCATCATGGAAGGACAGGCCCCTGCACGGTATGTACCACCGGCAGATAGAGGAGGTGGCTGATATCCAGAAATCCTACCAGTGGCTGGACAAAGCTGGACTGAAAGACAGCACAGAGGCACTAATCATGGCAGCACAAGAACAAGCTCTGAGCACAAGATCCATAGAGGCTGGGGTCTATCACACCAGGCAAGACCCCAGGTGCAGGCTGTGTAAAGATGCCTCTGAGACAATCCAGCACATAACAGCAGGGTGCAAGATGCTAGCAGGCAAGGCATACATGGAACGCCATAACCAAGTGGCCGGCATAGTGTACAGGAACATCTGTGCCGAGTATAACCTGGAGGTCCCGAGGTGAAAATGGGAGACGCCCCCAAGGGTGATGGAGAATGACCGAGCTAAGATCCTGTGGGACTTCCAGATACAGACGGACAAAATGGTGGTGGCTAACCAACCGGACATAGTGGTGGTAGACAAACAGAAGAAGACGGCCGTAGTGATCGATGTAGCGGTTCCGAATGGCAGCAATATCAGGAAGAAGGAACACGAGAAGCTGGAGAAATACCAAGGGCTCAGAGAAGAGCTCGAGAGGATGTGGAGGGTGAAGGTGACGGTGGTCCCATTATTATTGTACTTTACATTATTGTACTTTATTGAGCCCCGTGGGTAAATTGCTCTCTGCATTTAACCCATTCACTCCAGTGGTAATCGGAGCACTAGGTGCAGTGACTCCCAAACAGATCCCGGGAACAACATCGGAGATCTCTGTCCAGAAGAGCGCAGTCCTGGGAACAGCTAAGATACTGCGCAGGACTCTCAAGCTCCCAGGCCTCTGGTAGAAAAAAAAAATATATATATATATATATATATATATATTGTACATATTACCAAACCCTATGCTTAGTTAAAGATTTATGCAAAGTAGTAACATGTGCCTTTGATCATCCATCCAAAAGCTCATCAATCACTTCTCTGTAAGCCCAAAAAATTGTCCTGTTCAAATCGTAGACTGATTGCATGCACAGCTTGAGAAGGGGATGTACTGAAAGATTATTGCACAGACTGAGGAGTGAACCGATGTACTAAAAGAAAAACAAAAAATGTTCTCTTTTTTCAAATCTGAGACCTGGTAAAATGTCTGAAATGTCAGAAAAGTTCCTGGTAAAGCTGTTCTGTGTAAATTAATCTGAGAGTACAATCTGTTGTTTTCCATTTGACTGAAGCCAATAACTGAGTTCTCATTTGTTTTTGCATTACCCGCACTGTCACTCAATAACCACCATGGGAAAGTCAGATGAGAAGAGCTGCACTTAAAAATCATCATAGATTTGAGGGCGACAAGCCATTAAGTTCAGGACATTGATTTCTGGATTGAAAATCTATATTATTTTTTATTTTTTTAAACTCTGCTTTAGGGACTTTGAAAGGTTGTTCCAGGCAGAGGTCACCACTGCTTTTTATTAAACATGAGATCGATGCAAACATACAGAATAAAACAACTAAAAAACAAACACACTCCTGTCATTTGAGTTTGACATATGCTTATACTGACGCCCCAGCCATGCCCCAGTCTTCAACCAAAGGACATCAATCTCTTTCCCAGAGTACATTTCCTCTAAAGATTGAGCCCAGATGTCACATTAACCCCGAACATGAAAAAGAAGTCCTCAGAGGTTTGTTTTAATCTTTCCTCACAAACTAAACTGCAATCAATCACAGTCAGCTCTGTTTATACTTCCCTGCATTTCAGTTTGTGGCTTGTATGACTGATTTAAAAGAAGTCACAGAAACAGAAAAGAAAAAAAAGAAAAGGCTTACAATTCAGGAGGGAGAAAAAAATTTGACTCCAAGACAAATCACTTTGCTGTTCATGTCTTTTCATGAAATAACAAAATGAAAACAAGACTGGCTTTGCTTGAATGGACGTTAACTATGAAAAACCGCAGACCGTAGAAAAAGAAAGTTTGACACATTTATCCAAAACATAAGCAAGAGTGACAAGAAACCTACTGTATTAAAAAGAGAGGCACAACCAGCAAGATATCAACAAAGTCAAATTCAAACGCAGGGCAAATGTGAGCCTAATATCCAGAGAACTGGAAAACGGGATTTAACGGGAGTTGCGAGCATCAAGATAAACAGCTTGTGGCACCAGTTCACAGCTTAAGCATGGAGCCATTAAAGCACTGCAGAGGAAGTTGCAGGCTTCTCATCCAAACAAACAACCTTTATTTGTCATATACACAATCATACAGAGTACAATATGTAGTGAAATGCTTGTGTTCGAGCTTGACAGGCTTGATTCCACGGTGTGGTTTTAGCCTGGGGAGTGGGGGGTCTACTCCCAACTCCTGCTCCCTAGATGCGTAGTCTTCCCACTACACTATTGACCCATGCTTTCATGTTGTTTATGCCAAATTCTGATCGTGTCATCCAAATCTTGCAGGAGAATCCGAGACTCATCAGACCAGGCAATTTTCCAATTTTAGTGAGTGCATCAAAAAACAGGTTGAACAGGCGTACCTAGTACGCCAAATAATTAAGCAATAAGCATTAAAAAAATATGATAGCAAAAAATATTAAAATAACAATGATGTAAAATCTGATATTCATGAATAGATGTGTTAATTGTTAGAATAATTAAGATCAATAGAAGAAAAGTTAAATTATTTAAACCCTAAAATATAATGGAACCTCATAATACGCCTGGTCTTATTGCGAGGTGGCAGCTCATGGCAGGGGTGGTCCTAGCCTGTTTGATGCCCTGGGCGAACACTCCCTCTTTATTAATAAAGTATTCTGATTCTGATTGTTTCAGGATACATGACCTGCCATTCTCCAATGATACATCTGCTTACCTGTATCTTTTGCTCGTGTCTCCTCCTCTTCTTTTCTCTTTTTTCTAAACTGAGCACCTGATGGCTTCAAACTTTTCTTGTCCATCTTCCATTGCTTATAATTTTGCACTCCAGTATGAACACCCATCCCCCAACTCGAGGATCACCACAACATAACCTAATAGACCTACACCTTAGTTCACAGATTCACTTTGTCTAAGGTTTATTTCTGGGATTTCGCACAACCCAGGATTCAAATCATGAATACATAATGGGCTTGGATTTACAACATTATGAATGAAATGTGCTCTATTTGGAAGCAGCAGTTGGCAAGCTAGAGAGAAAAATGTGTTTGTGGTACGCAAACAGATCATATACATAAGAGGGGTGTAGCTACATTTTTGGAGTATGTTGCACAATTTAAAAAAAAGTGAGGATATCAGAAGTTTGCCCTGTGCTTTGATGCAACATTTGTGTGCTGCTGAAAACAAGATTTTATGTTAATTGTTAATAATAATAATAATAATAATAATAATAATAATAATAATAATAATAATAATAATAATAATTGAGTGTCCAACCTAACAGCCAGTGGCTCAGAGTTCCACTGGCCTTTATCGAACTGTGAAAACTATGAAATATTTTAATATATTTTAATACAATTTAATTAACAGAAAAGTTTATATTATTTGACTTTCAACCTGAAAAATGTTGCGAAAACCTTGTAATTAATATGGTCTAATACACCTTATGATACGGTGGCCCCTAGAGACAAAGCATGTACAAACTCCAAAACCCATGCAAATTCCAAAACACATGCAACATCCAAAACACGTACAAAATCCAAAACACGTACAAAATCCAAAACATGTATAAGATCCAAAACACATGCAAACTCCAAAACACTACGGAAGTGCTCCAGGACGCTAGGGGCAGTGTTGAGCTCGATTTGCAAAATAAATGGCAAGTTTGTTGCAAACACATGGGCTGTATGGGACGGTCTAGTCTCCTTCGCGCTGCCCAGGTGTCCTAACAACCATGATACTAACTGCTGGAAACGTGTCATACAGCTTTGTTTGACAGAAATGAAGGAGAACATATTTTGTTCATTTGTTTCTACATGAGCTTTGTGTGATTTGATAAGTATCTGAGGCTGAGACCACAGGACTGTAAAACATGATTTTTGAGCTTCATTTCTGGACTGAACAGTCATTTAAGATTAGTTAGTAAATAACAATTAGCTAATGTTGTTCATGAGACTAAAGTCATATCACTTTGGTAATGTAAATATAATATGGCCAATATTATATTTATTATATTAATCATTATTAGCTATTACGGCAGTGAACTTGAACTCTGTGTCAAATACTGAGCTTCAGTACAGATTCAAGTTGCAGTTATTTATATGTCTTATCACCTCAAATCTTCACTCAAAGAAAAGTATCTTTGACAGTGCATATATAGGTGTATCATATATAAGAGACAAATGTTGTTCCTTCAGTATGTTGGCATTACTAAATTTGGCCCATTGCTTACATATATTTATAAAAAGAAAATATACGAGCTGTGATAACTGTTTCTGATAAAATGAAGAGTAGACTGATATATTAAATATTCCTTTATTGGGTGAGAAAATCATACCATGTCATAACTGCTTTAAGTCATACAGAATAGATATCAGAGCCTTAAACAGGCTGACTTCTGTTAAATGGGTCAAATTGGGCAGAAAGTCTACAAACACATAACATCCTTATAGAATATGATGTAACACTATAGATCAACTTACCTCAGAATATATAAAGCATATAAACAATTACAGCAATATGATGCAACAAACACAGCAGTGCTACTGATCCAAAATACTCAAAGCTTCATAGAACTGGAACAAACATTTATTTTTAGGTCCATTCTGCTGCTGATACATACTTTATTTTTCTGAACATTAAACTTGTTGCTGCCTTTCATAGTGTGTAACTTGAAGGCCCTGAGTACTTTCTCCCACACTGAAAACACTGGGATGATAACATTATTTGAACATTACCTAATAAGACTGATTCAGGACAGACAATTAGTTATGTTAAACTTTCCTAGCAGTCCTTCACAAACAGGGAACAGTCTGTCTATTCTCTCCATCTGTCAGCTGCTGCTGGCTCTTCCTCCTCCTCTTCCTCACACACTGCTGAGTTTGTCCTGGTGGATCATCAGGGGTGCAAAGCCTCACAGATGATGTGCAGCAGTGGGTCCCTCAGTCTGTCCTCACTCTGGACACTTGCAGTTGTCACACATGGAAATCAAATGTGTGATAAGCTGCAGGATTCAAACACAAGTGTAACTTATAAATACATGTTCATACTTTTATTACACAGTCAGAGAGAAAGAAACAGAGAGAGAGTGCAGGACAGACAGACAGGTGACAGTCTCAGGTGTATACACTGCTACAAAACAGCACCAGAGAAGGAGGATTTAGTGTTTGTGTTATTACGAAACAAGAAGAGTTCCCAGATGGTACAGTGGACACATGTGTGACTCCTGTGATTAAAGCATCTTTCTTTCAGCTTAACGAGTGAACCGTCAGCTCATTCAAAGACACGTTAAAGTCGGTTTGGCTCGACACCACCGAACAGAGGCAGCAATATAACATAGCTAACATTAACAGTGCAGTGGATCCTGCTTGTGCCGTGATATTCAGGACTGCAAACCGAGCAGCATCACTGACTTTCAGCTTGTTGTGTTTGTGGATATGTGACTGACTTTAATTATCTATAAAATCATCAGATTCTCTGTAAGATTAAGGCCAACTATTGAACGGCGTATATTTTGAAGTAAAGGCTTTAAAACCAAGTTAGTACAAACATCGCTAATGGCACATAACTTTCCCGACATGTGGCCTACAGTAATGTTTTAATGTTCTTCATTATAAAAACATTTACGCATAAATAAGTGACATAATTTTCAGTACTTACTTTTAAAAGTTTACTCTTCGTCCGCTCTGCTTCCACCGTTTTTTTCAGCAAAATTATCCACACCCACCGCCGCGCTATAAAGTCTGGGATATGTTGGGCCATGAAGGCTATACCGGCCCATCCTTAAAATTCAGGGAAATGAAGGACGCATTTGAGGGCCGCATTTCGAGCAGCCTTTGGATTGGGACAGCCTTCGTTGTGTTGCTGTGACGTAATCGGCCTTAAAATTCAGCCTTTAAGGCTGCAGAATTGGGATACAGCCCAAATCTGGTCATTGGTACTTCCTGGCTTGTGTAGTTACTAGGTAACAAAAGCTCAACTCTTCCCCTAGCGTCCTGAAGCACTTCCGTTGTGTTTTGGAGTTTGCATGTGTTTTGGAGCCGTCTGTTAAAAAGCCAAGAATTTGTGTTTTGACTTTTTATAATCTAATTATTCTAGTTATTATTCTGCACCTCCTAAACTTAGTGCAGGACTTTAATTTCTAAACTTTTCGATTCCTTGTGTGAGCTCAGTGTGAGTGTTGCTTTGCTGTAAATGTCTGCAGGCTAATTCAAAAGGTGTCAAGTGGTGTGTCAAAGCATTTGGAGCTCTCAGCTTGAGCTTTATTTTGGATTTCTGACATGACGCATAGGTTTAACAGGCTGAAGCTATTTATCAAGAGGTGTGGAGGAGTTTGTGTTCATGACTGTTTTACTGTAATTTTAGATGGTAAACAGAAGGTTTATGCTTTTTTTCTTTTCTTTTTGGTCTGACACAGCACCAATGCAAGGAATTTTAATTTGTGAAAACAAAGCAATTTGGTATAAAAATGAGAAGAAAATGCAAACTTTTTTCTTTCAAGTATCCTCCTCCCTAAAAGTTAATTAGTGCATCCGATACAATAAATGTCATGTTAAACACCCTGTCTGTTTAACATGACAGATGACTTATTGGAAAAAGAGCCTGTCATGGTCCTGGGCCATGTGGGCCCAGTATTCTTAGTTTCTTGTATTTTTGTATTTCGTTCCTTATTTAGGCCATGTTTCCTAAGTTGTCCTGTTGTGGTGTTCCTTATTTGACTTCCCCTTGTGACTTTTATCCCCTGTGTGCCCCTCTATGTATCTGTGAGCCCTCATCTCCCCTCCTTGTTTCATTCCATGTTTCCCCAGCCCACTATGCCCGTGCTCTCTCTCTCCTCCTGTTTGCACCTGTGTACTTCCTGTTTTACTTTGACAGTCTCCCGTCAGTGTTGTTTACTCCTGCCATGTCTTGTTATGTTTATCTGTGTCAGCTGTGTTCCCATGTGTGGCCACTTCCCCTGATCATCCCTCTTGTGTATTTAGTCTCTGTGTTTCGCGTCGTCTGTGTTACCACCCCCTGTGTTCCGTATCTCCAGCCATAGCTTTTTCTTAGTTTATGTCCAGTTTAGGTTTTCTGTTTGAACTATTACCCTTATACTGCCCTCGCTCTGGTTTGTTCTGTTATCAGCCATAATAAAAGGCTCGCTTTTGTTTAATCCACTCCTGCATCTTCGCTTGTGTTCGCGTCTGGGTCCAACACACACATTCCCACACGGTCTATCTCCACGGACCGTGACAAGAAACCACAAACTATTGAGTAAAGCTAAAGACTTTGTGAATAGTCATAATTTATAATGTGTTAAAATTTGTTTTTAGGTAGAATTAACAAAGTGACATATACTTGAACCAGTCTATTTACCATCTACACCACGAGTCACTTAAAAAAAAGGAGGAGGTTAACTGTGAATAAGAATACTCAGACATACTTGGGCTCTGACAGTGTAATTCTTTTACTCTTTCTTTAGATCTTGGAAACCGATTTGCCCTTGGGTAGTAAAAGCACCGGAGTTCATGTTGTGTTCTACCTCATAGTCATCAAAAGTCCATTTGTAGGTGGAGATTTTATACATGCCAAACACATGCCCCAAACGCAATTTCATTGTTCTTGACAATGACAATAAATAAATAAATACTAAAAATACTAAATACATGTACTCGGACTACTCAGAATTGATTTTTCTACAGGAAGCTAACCGCATAGGAATCTTACACTTATAGAAGCTGAAGAGCTGCAGGGCTTCAGGTAAATGAGGTTTTCCTTCCAGGGTGGGCCTGAATCACAGGTGATTACACCTACCAATTACATCACAGAGAGTGGGTTCGGCTGGGTCGGGTCACATGTGGCCCATTATTCTCCTGTATAGACTAGCCCGTAAGGCTAATGATATTTGATAGGCAGTAATTATACAAATGTGGAAAATGGAATCTGTGTCTCTTGGTGGGCATGAGCCACCAACCTTTCACTTAACAGCCAACTGCACCACAAAAACTGGCGTTTTCAGTTGGTTTTGCATCACCTGTCACTCTCCATCTACATATCCCAGTGGGTGAATGGTCAAGACTGAGCAGCTATAGACAGCTTACAAGAGAAATTGCATTGTAAAGTAGTAAATTAGCAATATATTAATAGATATGTAATTACTACAGTTTAATGAGTGGTTGTTTGCAAATAAGTCAGTGTTATGCAAGAACACTACATGAGTCCACCACAATCTACTACCAACCAACAATTACAAGAAGGTTTTCTATGCAACATGACACACCTCTGTTTCACTCAGCAACTCCCAGCGACATGAGGGAATATATATTTTTAGATGGTGACCTGTGGTTCTCATCCACCTTAGACCTCTGGGGTGTTGGACCTAAGGCCCTATCCTGGTTGGCACATCTCTGTTAACAACTACATATGGAAGTTGGGATCTGACTGGCTCCTGTTTTAAAAAAAAGAGGGACTGGAGAGTGTGTTAAATTCAGGGGGACCACACTTCTCGGCCTCCCTGGGAAAGTTAATAACATCGCACAAGAAATTAGAGTGTAATCTCAGATTAGTGAAATCTTAGATTATGGAGGAAGAATGCAGTGTTCATCCTAGGCATGGGACACTGGACCAGCTCTTTATTCTGTCAAAGAGATATGAGAGTAAGTAGGAGTTCAATCCGTAGCAAATACATTAAAATATATTCTGTGTGCTGACAGTGGGGTTTGAAGTATCTGTAATGGAATGTCAAGACAAAATTGTAGGTGGAGATTAGCTGCTGCTGTAAGGCACCACATCTGTTCAATGCTGAGAAATCATTTAAAGTTGTACCTTAAAATCTCCCAGCAAATAAAATAACGCCTAACAACATCAACAAAGGCGTTTCTGGGTCAGCTTGAACCACCAACCTTTTTGGTAACAGCTGAATGTGCTAACCAGTTGCACCACAGAGACTGCACTGGTCAACCCACTGGTGGGTATATCTTTAATCTTCACCCCATACAGTAGCCTATAGAGTCTGACTTCTTTAGGTTTGTGAAGATATTTCTCCTGCCTCCTAATGAAGAGGTCAAATAGGGGAAAAAAGAACCTCTGTGAGATATTTACTAAGCTATTGAGATCACCTGAGACAAGATGCACGTGGAGTTCAAACTGCTGGGAATGGATCTCAAGACTGTACTGTAGGTGGCTGGTGTCATAAGTTACCACCTCTGTTCAGTGATGGCCGTTCATGGCTGGTGTAGATGGCTTCCTTTACTTTCTCTTATTTCTCTCCTTAGTCCAAAATGTGAACACATTTAGGCTGTTTGGTATCTCCTATTTAGAGCTCCAGGTATTGCACTCCACAGAGAACACTATATTATTTAACCTGTATGTGATGGACATTCTTCTGCTGGGAAAAAGCCAAAGAGACTGGGCTGGCTCACTTAAGGGATGGGTGTGACTTCCCTCCTCTCCTCCAAACAGTGGTCTGCAATGTTAATATTTTAAATGTTATACTGGTAAATGGTGATTATGCTGAGGTTTAACTGGTATGTAATGCAAGTGCTTCATCCTTTATTGAACTATCAATGTTCTACAATCACTTTAAGTTGTACCTTAAAATCTGTACATATTTTAAAGGGTGTGGTTAAGGAAAAATACATTGTAAGGTAGGCGTGAACCAGCGAACGCTCCAGTTAACAGGAGCCCTGTTAACCAAACGTGCCACAGAGACTAGACTGGCTTAGCCAAAGGTAGGTGTGGCCTCACCTTTGACTCTAAACCCACCTTTCCTAGTGGGTGAACAGTGAACAGCCATATATGTAAACTATAGCTTGACAAGTTTTCAGAGAGATACAATTATGCAGTAGTAAATTAACAATCTGGTAAATTATTATATGATAAATATTCATTTCATGTTTAGCTGTCTCAATGTGTCACTGTGGGAACCACTTCATACATATAAATATGTGTTCCAATGAGGGGGGAGGGTTTCTACTCATGAGGAAAGGACTATATGTAACTGCCTCAGTCACACTAACTGATGATAATTATCATCACTGTGAAGAGGTAGGAGGGAGCTTTCTGCTATAATCTATTGTTCAGGCTTTGGGGAGTGGGAGAGTGGTGGTTGCCGATTGCGTCCATTCCTCTGGAGGGGTAAGGTGGTGGAAATCTCTCTAAGCCTGTTTGACTGAGGCCCTAAACACATGAAAATGTGTACTTTTATGCGGAGCTGAATTGCTTGTGGATTTACTGTAGTAGAGCATACACAGCATAGTGATGAATTCTTGGTGGTTTAAGTCTTTTGTTTCGGCTATGCTGCTATGTTCTTCTTCTTAAGATATTCCTTTTACACATTTTTTTAAACCAACAATGGTGCTGAAATGAAGAAGAAAGCCAAATGTTTGACCTATATACCTTTGTTATTCATGAAAGAGAGCCTTTGGGGCTTCTTGTTATTTCATTTCATCTTTATTTAATCAGGCAGAGATTAAAAAATCTCCTTTCATGAGAGACCTGAATATTCACATTGTATGTTATCTGGAATCAGCTTTGCCAAGGTTAGTGTGGGAATGTCAAATAAGTATTTACCACAACCTCAATTCCAGAAAAGTTTGGGCTGCAGTGATGCAGGTCAAGGTAACCTAAGGAGCTTGGAAAGAAGAGCGATGGGAATCCTTCAAAATACTTGAAAATGTTTCTTCTCTTATTTGAGAAGCTTCTTTAGTTCTAAAACCAAATGGTGGAGAGTCCTACATAATTAAGTCCTACATAGTGGGCCTCATTACATGAGTCAAGGTGTGGAAAGGGGTGAAGGTTTTGGGTGAAACCATTGTGAGTTCTTGACTCACCCTTTCATGTGACCTACTGGGATCAGTGAAAAAATATTCTCCCATTCCTGCATATCAGTCCTTGGTCTTTCTTCATGTATTTTTCATGTCGCGATGTTCCAGATTTCCAAATGGTGAAAGGTCTAGACTGCAAATATGCCTCTACAAATATGAAAGCTGCCAGCTCCATAGCACCCCCGTACCTTTAGAGATGCTCACTATAATTATAATGAAATTAAATTAATTGTTGGTAACAAGATGACATAACGAGATGGTCCCTCTTTAGTCCACAGGACATGGCATCTATATTTACCAAGATTACAATTCATATTTCAGCTCATCTGATTGAGGAACAGTTTTCCACTTTGCTTTGTTGATTTAAAAGAGCTTTATCCCAAGATGGGGGTGTTCCTGGATCATGTTCGTTGCATGGCTTTTATCACTGTATTTACGGATGGCACAGCGAATGCCTTTTAAAATTTTAATTACAGTATGGTCAGAGTCACTAGTAGAGCTTATTAATAAGTGCCAACTGAAGTACTGAAGATAGACTGAAGGCCTGAAATTTCACAAACCAGCTTTGTTAAAGGTGCTCTGACAATATCTAAGGTGGAGGATTTATTAGATTTTGAATTGTAGTTGTTAAAGCAAATGAAAAGAGCTATCTGAGGTAGTGTGGAAATTTCAACAGCATACATTTATAAATGAATGAGACTGGATTTTTGTTTCTTCTTGACTGTAAGAAAGTCCTTCTAACTTTTTCATAACAAAAAAAAACAATGAGTAGAAAATCTGAAATATTTATGACGCATTAAGAACCGTGGTATACAGAACACTGAAGACGTGTTAAAGAGGCAGAACATTTTCATAGTCAAGGACAGCCAGTTGGAAGAAAAAAAAACAGTAATATGCCAATTCTGTAAAAGAAGCTTCAATTGAGTTTAAATTTTTGAGCCAGACATTAAATATGAATCTTAGATGAGGAAGGAAAGGTCGTTTTGTGAAGCTGTTGTTTTAATATAAAATCTTAAACTGTGATAGAGAAAAAATATATAGATGATACCAAAACAGTGATTCAGTCATCAAAAGGCCAGAGCTTTGTGACCTTTTTAGGGGTCAGATGGCCTTACTTTGATAAATTATTCCCAAGAGCTAGGGATCCAAAGTAGGCTGTTTTTTGTTTTGTTTTTTTTATTTTGAAGACAACATTCCATTTGTTTCAGTGGCATTAAAAGAAAAGTGTTTTACAAATGTTGTATTATCCAAAATGCCACCAAATATCACAGCATGCTGTTTCAAACTAAATGTCATGTTTTGATATAAAGCTGCTGGATAAAGCTCACTGTGAAATTGTGCGGGAAGCAGGGAAACAAAAAGAATAGACGCTATGAATGTAGTTTAAATTTTCAAGACATCATTGAAGAGTTTGACACAAAAGCATAGGCTATAATATACTCAGAGTAGACAATGTAATGAGGACAAACTGAAATTTTCACCAGTGTTTCACATAAACTGATGTCGTCTTATTTTTCATTAAGTTTTTCTACGTGAGAAATCTGCTTTTAGATTTATAGTAAGGCATGACTGTCAGGTATATGTGCAATATGACTCATATTTACTTATGTTCAGGGTTTTAACACTCAAATTATAAAAACAAGCATAGCATATCCTGACTGCATTTACAGATGAGCCTGAGCTAAAACCAGACTGCTGTGGCTGGAACAAATTCAGTGAGATAGTAAGGGGAAGTAGTTGAAAATTCACTGGTTCATCTAGGATCATTGATAAGGAATGATATCTTTAAGTTGATTTTGGAGACGTCACCACTTTGTGAATTTGCACCCAAAGGTAAACATAAATGTGTCTCAATTCAAAGCAATTAATCCAATGGGCAGCTATTTTCATGTGGGTGCAAAAAAAATGGACCCTCCCACCATTTGCCATCACCGACATCCCTCTGGACCTCATTTCTTCTACATGATTTTTCTAACAATTCGCAAGTGACACAAGTGATAAATGTAGCATGTGTAGAAGCATTTGCTGAGGTTACATCCCTGCGTTTGTGGTTTATTTTTAAAACCGAGTTCCTGGCAGCTCAAGCTGATGAACAAAGCCTTCACAGTGGGCTGCTCCACAGTGAACAGTGAGCCTTTTTGTTGTTGTTGTTGTTCTAATCCAAAACACCCACCACTGAACTGTCACTATGAGTCCCGTGCCAGCATCCTGTTTTCAGCTGGATCTTCATCAAATTTGTCTATAGCTGATTTGTTCTCAATGTTTTACAAAGCTTACACAACCCGGCCTTTATCATAAAGTTAAACTAGTGACTAGTTTCTGAAAACATTTATTAAAACAAGATATATGTTTAAAAAGTCCAATTTAAATTGTTAAACTTCATTTAACAGAAAGAAAACTGTGAAGGGGTAAAAGTGAAGCCTAAATGTACCTGTGAAAGCCTCAGAGACGAGAATGGATCATTGTGTTGACGGCACTCACAGTGAAGGAGGTTAAAAACGAATCCAAGCAGCGCCAGTGCCAAATGTTGTCTGTGCCTAGCTGGGGAAACGTCCCAAAACGAAGTGACGGCCAACAAAATCCTCTAATTAAGCAATCAGCGGAACAGCAGGGGACTGAGGCTCGGGATAGTGCAGGACTTGGCAGAGCTCAGAGAGAGAGAAGAAGCCTTAAACCAACAACACCGGGACACTGTCTCCTTTTGTTAGAGCGACAAACAAAACACCTCCAGTTCCAGTCATTTTAACTGAGGACGATGGACTTTTCTACTTTGTTTCCTCTGTGACTCAAACACATGAGGCAACAACATACAAGCAAGGCCCAGTGCAATGCTCAGCTTTCCAAGAAAGAGCATCTGTGGCAGACAGATACTCTTCTGTGCCTCAAAATAAAAACAAAAATGAAATGTACATGCTTCATTTTCAGCTGGTATAACACAGAAAGGTGAAAATGTGAGTCAGAAATTTATTTTTCCTCAGTATTTTAAAAATAGTAATAAAAATAATTAGCTGAATAATCTGAGTAATTTGTTGAAAAAACGCAGGAATCCGACCGATGATTCAGATTTTTATCGCTGTTTCTTCATTTTCCATGAGTTAATTTCTGTGATGAAGAACAAAACACATCAGAAAAGATAGGAAATGAAAAGGGAAATGTAGTTACAGCATGGCATGTTTCTTTGGGTCAGAACGACAGAGCTCTGTCATATTCACATCCAGCTAGTTTCTTTAAAGAAGGCTGAACTGTCTAGTGAAATGTCTAGTAAACTACATGATCGTTTACTTAACTTCAGCCTGGTGGAGTGATGGTTGGTGATTACCCCAACCATCAGAATATGCAATTTTTGCAAGTTTTGATTCTTCTAAAACTTAGTGTTAGGGTTGCATGATTTAGACTCGCAGGGTTGTGGAAATTTGCTAATCAGCTATTATGCTATCACGTTCATCCTGATCTAAGTATGACTGGTGGACTAACTGACAATTAAGCAAAATTAAAGATTCAGTGTATTTGCCAAAATCAGGATTGTTAAACTTGTGATTGTGACATTGCTGTATTGGAGCCTCATTATAGGAGCTCAATCATAATCTACTGGTTTCTGGTGTGATATTAAAGTTTTTCTGGACTAGCTCAGGGCTTTATTAGGACCAAAGCTATATTAGTCATAAGTAGCTTAAATTAATGAATGTCATTCTGCCTTAAATCTATGGCTGTTGATGCGACTTTCATTTCACTATAAGTGGAAGTCAATCCCCCCCCCCGCTTGAGATACTTGAATCAGAAATAATCCTAAGAGGCTACAGACAACTACAGTATTTCACAGATTTTTCTCAAATGCAAATTCAATCCCCATTTAATCCAAAATTGAGCCCTTTATTGTTCATGGGTGTCAGAGAGTTGATGTAAGTTTAAATTTAATGCGGTTTTAAAAAACTAACAAGGTTGTTTTAATGGCATTTCTACAGTCCCCAGAAACTTCTTTCATCATCTGAAGGAAAAAAAAATCCTTTCAGTTAATCATAAAATAACTAAAACTATTTCCCGTGCTGCAACTATTTTTCATAATACAAACTTGTGGCAAGGAACAATTGTCAAATGACCTCCAGGGATTTTCAAAAAATAGTTTCAGGGGAAGCAGGGGTTTGTGATATGAATGTATCTCACATGACGTGCAAAGTAGAAGGTACTTTTAATCAAATGTATCCTGCATCGAAATTAATCATTTGTACAGACATCTGAAAAATGATGTTAACTAACTTCATTTGTCAGTACCTAAACTCTTTAATAAATTGCTAGTAGAAGAATATCCAAGACGTGTCTGAAAGGCTTGGACATGGTTTGGGAAATATACTCGGCCACACTTTATTTAGTACACTTTGCTAGTAGCAGGTTGGACCTCCCTTTGCATTCAGAACTGCCTTCATGGGATAGATACACCATGGTCCTGGAAACATTCCTCAAAAACTTTGGTCCAATATTTTCAGCAAATACCCATAAAAAGATGGGTAAAGTTTTGTTATGAAGGGATGAAAGGGTATACATGGTCAGTGATGAAAGCTTTGGCATCTGAACATTGTACCAGGTGTACCTTAGTACCAAGTGGGCCAAGTGTTCAAAGAAGGTATTCTCCACAACATTATATGGCGCAGGATATGTGCACTCAAAACCAGATCGCCACAAATTGGTGCTTTTAAGAGTACTTTTGCTGATAGTAACACCATGTGATTCAGCTAATAACACAAGGATGTCATCATTTGTGAAGCAATTTGCGCATTCATGACTGGTAGTTGGTAGCTGTAATACTGGTAGCTTAGCTGTAGCATTTGTAGCTAAGGGCTTCAGCTTCCTGGTAACAAGGAAATGACATCATTCACGTAGATTACTGTTTGGCAGCACTAACTCAAAATTTAGAGTTACTTTTCTCGAAATTTTGAGGGGTTTTTTTTTTTTTTTGTGGCGGAAACAGGCTTCCAGAGAGCACGATGGGTCCATGTGTTCATTTCAGAGATGTTCTCCTTCGGATCTTAATTGTAATTAGTAGTTATTTGAGTTTCTTCTGCCTTCCTTTCAGCTCAAAGGAGTATGACCAGTTTCCCCTGACCTCTGAAAACAGCCAGGCGTTTTCACCTGGAGAACTGCTGCTCATTGGATGTTTATATTTTATTCATAATTTAATCTTTCTTTTTGTAATAATTTTCTGTAAAACATAGAAAGAGTTGTGTGGGGAAAATCCCTTTACATGAGCAGTTTCTCGAATATGAAAAGCAGCATGTCTGTGTGGCGGGGCGTGGCCTGCAGATGCCGTGCAGGGAAGGCGGACGCACCTGCTCGGCATCTGCAATCATGCCCCGCTGACTTAAATATTGTACCGAGTTCTGTGTTTGTTGTTGTTGTTGGTGATATATATTCCTGGCAGCGGGAGAGCTGCAGCCATTGAGAGTACTGTTACAGCAACCGTGTGTGTGCTAATAAAGTATGCTGCAAAGCATGTTCATGCCATCGGGTCTGCCATGGTCCTTCACAGTCTGGTACTCACAATCACTCTGCATTTGGAAGTTGATACTCAAGTGTCGAATGTCAACAACTTCTTAGAAATCAAAGTGCAGATTGTTCATGGAAATAAATGAGCCAAAATGATTGCTGTCTGCCTTAAAATAAAAGCTGGATGTCATGTCTATTTTCAGCTCGATCAAGGATTATAACCAGCAACCTTCCGGCAACAACTCATAGTGTGTATAGCTGCCAACGACACTTTGAGAAATACAGAGTGAGAAGATGGAGGGATTTGCATTCAATTGGTTTCTCTCTCAGGAAATGAATCAACGTAATTACAGGCGACAACCAGTCATTTGACCGATCAGTGTGATCATTGCTTGTGTGATTTGCATAATTTTCTGCACTTTGCTAAATTGGTTGAAAATGTTGACAGCTACGATGAAATGCCCGTCTCAACCTCCTACTTCCTTTCAGGCGAGATCAGGCACACTCACTCATTGTCAGTAGATACCAATGGAAAACACACATTTTTATGATTAAAACAGTGTAATGAGATAAAAACTGTTTAAAATGGCCTGCTGCAGGTTAAACAGTTACTGGGAAAACTGAAGCTACACAAAAGCAGTTAATTATTGTACAAGACTATGTGATTCGGTGAACTTGAATATAATGTTTAAATGGATTAATAGATAGAGAGTACAGCTGTCAGCATTCTTTCTTCTTGGATAAATGAACGATTGGGGTCAGAACTGACGAGTTCTGTCTTCAAAAGCACTAATCACGAATAACAGTAATAAGATGAAAAAGATACGCAGTGTGTGAAACTTTATTTGAGAATGTTATGTTAACTTTTAAGGAGAGCCACTTGAGAGTCATTTTGATCTGAATATATATTAAATATGAAAGCTGCTGTTTAAAAAATAAGATTTGTTATCCTCCTGAAGATATATGGAAGACATAAAGCAAGAGAAAACAGCTGTAGTGTTATGGCCATTGCTGATTGCCATCCTTGCTGATGATGATGATGATGATGATGATGATGATGATGATGATGACGACAAAGGAGAAATTAAACATCTCTGCCATCTAAACTGAGACACAGCCATGTGTCATATGTAAAAAAAAAAAGTATTCCAGATAGAAAAGCAACTCTCACATATAACATTAAATACTAGTGTGGTAGCTCAGCAAATGTGTGTTTTGTGCCTACTGGGAAAAGATATCATGCATATTAATTATAAGCTCCAAATTCAATTGAAATATTTTCTGCTACTCTGAGAGTAGCTCCCATTGTTTTTGTCCATGTTGAGTCATTTGTCTCACTTTGTGTTGACTTCTATTGCAAAACTATCAAAGTACAAAAACAAACCTACCAAACATTTTCAAAGCTAAGAAGAAAAAATGTAAAAAAAAAAAATTGAGTTTGAATCTCAAGGTCGGCTCATTCCTGAAAGTCCTCTGAGACTCATTAATCTGCATCTTAATCTCCATCTGACACTAAAGTAATTTCTTTTGTTGATTTAAGAGTTTTAATTAAGTCGTCCCAATGCCTGTCCTTGTGGTAATTAAGCAGAAGTGTAATGGAGTTTTTACCACTTATTACTTAATTTACATAAGTCTTTGTGATATCTTTTTTTTTTAACTGTTTCAAAGTTACAAGCATACAAAAAAGCTAAACTTTGTGAATCTACATCGGTTGCCCAGTGAAGCCTCTCAAACGCACAGGAATTTTTAATTAATGGTAATCAATCTAATAGCTATTGATGTATTTAAGTGTTAATATTTCATTCTCTACCATGCTTGGTTATGACACCTCAGACAGTGAGTCACTCAGAGAGTTACTCGTTTAAATGTGTGGATTTAAATCTTTCCTAAACCTTTGATTTTAATCCGTGGGTGAAAGTGAAAGTACAGCAAGTGTAAGAAAACACTGACAAATATAAAACAAACACCCCCCACCCAACAGAGCAAACAGAGTCTAATCACTTTGGGCTTTTCATATAGCAAGATCTTAGGACATAACATTTTAGTAGTACTTTGTCAAATGTGTCTTTGGGTGTGATATTTTTTCCATGGTCATTATGGTGCAAGTGAAATGAGGCTGCAGAGATGTGAAGGTCAGAGCGCAAAAATCACACATTTGTCTGCAGCAGAATCGATGCGTGTGTAGCCGTGGGAGACAAGAGTCACGTGTTCCAGTGTGCTGATGGATAGCAGGAAACAGACAGATGACAGCTGATGGCAAAAATAATGCAAAGTCCTGAAATGCTGTAGGGGACAGGTTATTGTGGATTTCTACTGAATCTGTGCCATGGTGGAAGGACAGCTAAAAGTCAGGAGCAGCGAAAAGCTGATCTACATGTTGATGTGTCATTAACAGAAGTCAATTTCTCTTTAGCCAGTATGAATTATGCGTATTTATAACTCATTCCAGCAGAGGGAGTCAACAGAGGACTACTAAAGGCTCCAAACAGAAAATGCTTGTTTTTCTTTTGTAGAAACAAGCTATGAATACTTAGTCACATGGAAGCTTGTCAGCAAAATGATCCATATTTACACATGAAATATAAGTAGTGACATTATGAGTCAAGTTTCTGTCCTAATGAGGTACACTGCATTCATAAAATTAATTAAAAAAAAAGAGATTGCAATGGAGATGTCAGTAGAAATTAACATGTATTCAGTAAATGTTCACTTCTCAAATTTGTAATCTATAAACACAATCCAGGCTTTAATTTTGAAATATTTCCAGTCAGAGAGGCATTTCAGCATAATGGACGTATGTGATCTATAAGAATAGGTGACATTAATTATTTAAGCACAGCTGTTTTTTAGTGTCATTAACCTTCATTTTGTCCACAACATTTTAAGTAATAACCCTGATATTAACAAATTGATGCAAAATTTGTTAAAAACACATGCCCCATACAGCTGTTCCTAATGGTCTACAGAGACCAAGGTCAGCAGACGAGGCACATGGTAGGCAGAGATCAGCAGGTTTCTGCAGAGTAAATAGCTACAGATCTTGAAACTTCATGTGGCCTTCAGATGAGCCCTAGAACAGTGTGCAGAGAGCTTAGTGGAATGGGTTCCCATGGCCAATCAGTGCAATTTAAAGTCTTGAATGCAGTGGTGTCCCTAGAGCAGCGGAGATATGTTCTCTGAAGGAATGAATAATGCTGCACAGAGTTCTGACCTCAGCCAGATAGACCACTTTTGGCATGAAGTAGAGCGTAGACTGCAAGCCAGTCCTTCTCGTCCAGTCCAAGCTCACAAATACCTTCTGGAAAAATGGTCAAAAATTCCCATAAAGACACTCCTAAACCTTATGGAAAGCCTTCCCAGAAGAGCTGGAGCTGTTATAGCTGTTAACATGTTTTACAGCAATCAATAAACAGAGTGGCTTTCCATTCAAATTTAAATGTCACAACTACGATCTTACAATGTTCAACACAATTTTTAAAAAATGCACACGTTACAGTAAGTGCAAGACTCAACCAGTGAGGAGAGGCTTTCCTCACAGTGTAACAGAGTAATTAGAGGTTTCCCACTGAGAGAAGAGATGCAAAGATTGCATCAGCAATCAGACGTCCCCCTGGGTGAGCTGAGGCGAGCAGATAAACAGACGCAGTGACATGTTTTCTGTTTGCAATGGCAGCAAGCTGAGCATCTTAACCAGGTGTATCATTCACAGGGAATGAGCTTCACCCCCTTATTTCCATTCATTGTCTTATTGATTTTAGTGTCTCCAGCTGTTTTGTTGCCACTCTTTCTGTTTACTTTACTCCCTCTGCGTTTGTACTCGCCGATGTGTCAGTCAGCCAACAGATGTCGTTTCTCTGTTTGCGCTCAGCTAACAGTGTCATCGTTCAGTCATGCAAACTGTTCAGCCAAAGTGAGACCAATTATTTGGGGTTTTATGTGTATTCCTCTATCTCTGTAAGGAATATTGTGATTTTTTGAGTTGGACAAAAATTAGACATCTTTAGAAAGGACAACTCTGACCGAACAGATTTGGGAAGAATCATATTATAGAAAAATGAAAACTTTAGTTGTAAAATTTTGACATTTTGGTATAGACGTTTGGCAATTTAAAAGAAAAAAGGGAAAATGTGGAAAGTTAACCCTATGATGCCCTTTGTATCATATTTGATACATGAGTTTCTGAGACCTCAATCTCATCAACATCAATACTTGCCATAATTTCAAAATGTTATGGACAAAACTCTTTTTTTGGTCTAAAATGAACTTTAACAAAAATGGCCCAAAACACCCAATATATCAACTATATCATATACAGCATGATATATCTCAAAAAGTTGTGAATTTTGTTTTAGGGTTAATAAGCATCTCAGCTCCCCAAAAAAATCTGAAATCTTTGGCTATTAATTGATGGGTTGGGTCTTACAGGGTTAAAATCATTTGGAAAGTTACTCATGGACATTATGAAAAAGGGGGACATTATGGATAAATTACAGCTTCAAGAACAAACACATGGACAATGGTAAACTAAGGACAGATGTATAAATTGAAGGAAGAAAGAACATTTCCTAATATGTCTGTAAAGCTAGGGCATTGGAAAATTAACACAATTTGGGCAAAGTAAAGCAGCTTGTGTCACAATGGCCACAGGCCGATAGCTAAACTGGACTCAAACGCAGATAACCAAAACAGAGATGGCTCGTACGTTTTAGAGTGTTTGCAGGAAGGATGATGGCTCCGCCCAGGGGTGGAGACCAAGGAAGGAAGGAAGGAAGGAAGGCCAGAGGTGGAGACCAAGGAACTCAGGTGCCTGATGGAACTTTCCAGTCAAACCTCCAGATCGTGACAGCTTGGTAAGAGTGGGCATTTGTGAAAAGTGTCTTTGATGAATTCTCAGCATTTTGGGATATTAAACCATTTTTTAATAAATGAGGGAAAGTATGATATGTTAAGGCAGTAGTTTTCCTTCAGAAATTGTGGCATTTTGGGAAATTTGAGCAATTTAGTTCTTGCTGCAAACTGTTAATGCAATTTAGCATTTTTATCACTTTCTAACTGCAGAAACACACATTTTTCACAAATTTGGCACGAGTATGTGTATCAGTGGCAGCAGGCATGATTCCAGATCCCATCACTGTAATTACAGATGGGCCAACACATTGCTTTTTTGGCAGACTGTATTTTCTCTTTTGCTGAAAGACAAACTTGAGTTGATGAGTGGCAGCTGCACACAGAGACACTGAAGGTGATCTGTCAAAGACAGTGTTGGGACTAACGCGTTATTAAGTAACGCGTTACAGTAACTACGTTATTATTGTGGTAACGAGCACGGTAACTAGTTATTATGCCAAAATCAGGAACGCGTTACTCGTTACTGGGATTTAGATAGGGTCGTTACTCGTTACTTCGTGTGGTGGCATCGCGGAGTTTCCACAGATTCAGTAACATTAGCAAGTGGTGGAGGCAGCAGGTGGATGAAGGAAAAGGGACGCAGAAGGAAAAGAGACCCGAGGCGGCCGCCGGTCCAAGTGTGAACTGAACTTCAGGTAAGAAGTTATGACCTGCAGTCTCTCTGGGTCAGATATAAACCAAGCTTAGGTGGAGTTTATTTTCGTTATTCTGACTTTTTCCGTACTGCGTGCTAGCTAGCATGACGGAGTTTCTACACAGCTGGGTGGTGCTATGAAGTTAATGATGTTGAACCTTATTTTGTTCATAAGTTATTAGAGTTGCCAGCCGTCCGTCTGGTATTCAGAGAAAATATTACTTATTTCTTATTGAGGTGAAAAGGAACAGTTTGTCCCGTAATTCAGCTACAATGAAAAAGACACAAAGCTGCAGTTATTCTGTGTCTTTGCTGCACAGCTGCCTCTTCTTCTCTCATTCTCCCCCCTCCCTCTCCCGTTTCTACTTCAATCATGAAACTGATCAATGATCAGCTGATCGGCTCTCTTGTTTGTTTATCGCTCACTTTGCGCCGAAAGAGGAAACCAGCGGATGTCGCGCTAAACAACAGCAGCACGTTTAAGCTTGATCAGCTGTTGTTAGAATTTATTTAATATTAATTTCTAGTATCAGCTGATGTTTGCTGGAGCCACAGCTGTAAAAAAAAAAAGCTGCTGGTCATGATATGGTTTGGTTATCTGGTGAGAGGGAAACATGAAGATGAAACCAGGAGATGTCCTTACTGGATCATCAGAGCTGAACAGGTGATGGAGAAACAGGTTTACCTTTTAGGTGACATGAATGAGTTGAAGGGAAGTTATGAACTGTTTCTGAGAGACAAATAACCCCAGGATCTTTTTTTAGGTAGCTGACAGCTGGTAACTGTGCAGGTGCGGATCTAGCAAAGTGTGGCCAAGGGGGCATGTAGGGCATTAACAGGGAATGGGGGGCACAAAGAAATACTTTACTTTCTTATTCTCATTTAAAATGTCTAGCTTTTAAAAAATAATTATCTGAATCTTACAACAAACGATTGATAGATTGATGCATATATACCATCAAAACAGTGAACATCACTGTCACAACAGTGTTTGTTTTCATTCAAAGGCTTTATGATTTTTCCTATAATGGTGGGCCAGTTTCTAGTCAAAATGCCCGGGCCAATTTTCTGTCCCAGTCCAGCCCTGTATGCAGCTCATCTGCAGTCTGGTGTTACCTACATCTTCCTATTCAGAAGGCAGAATTTCTGAGTTCTGAGTACAATCGAAAGCACCACGACTGCAGTTTTTGTGTTGGATGTAAAAGGCGCACATGACTCTGTGACGTAGGCTAGAATCATGGCAGCAGTCAATGACGGTCCAGGCGTGGGATTTCTCTCGTGGAAATATGCACGTTATCATATCCTTTCTATTGGTAGGTGGCACAGTGCACTTGTGGCAAGTAAGCAAGCTAGAAGACTGGCAAAGTTATGGAAGAAACACATTAACAAGAGAATTCTGAGTAAAACCAAAGTTACTTTCCCTAGTAACTAGTTACTTTGAAAGTAACGAGTAACTTGAAGTAACTGAGTTACTTTTGAGAGAAGTAACTAGTAATGTAACTAAGTTACTATTTTAAAGTAACTTACCCAACACTGGTCAAAGAGACCTCGTTGCTAGCGATGATTGAAATTTGCTGGAAATGTTCGCAGTTAATTACCTTTGCAAAGCCGTTGGAACATTTTTTTATCTGACTTGAGGAAAATGAAAATATTCAGTCTTTATAATCAGGGTAAGGGTTTAAGTGTCCTTAAATAATGTATTTCCATGTCAATTGTTCTGTAACTGAGGTCAGCATTTAAGTGCAAGGATTCTTAACAAGCTGCATTCACAGACTAAAGAATAAGAAATTCAGTGCCTCAATAAATGCGTTTGATTTCCTGAGCCTGTCCTCTCAAGGAGAATCGGTTGTTCCAAAACATTTCTGTACATTTTCAGCACCATATTTATATTTCTGAACTCTGAGAAAGTTTTACATGATTATAGCAGAAAATTATGACACATCAACAGGTCTTAAGATCCTCCAAAGGGAGGGTGACGGGGTGGGTGGATGGCTCAAGATAATGTTCTTGGACTTCAAAAAAATGCCTGCTGCTTGCTTCTGTATTTCTTCTCCAAGTTAGTATTTTTTTTTAAGATGACCACAGTCATTGAAAAATCTCAAAGTATGTCTGCATACAGTCCTGTGTCAGACCATTGTCTCATGATTGTGTTGATTTACTTTTTAGATAATACTTTTTTTTTTCTTTCCTTCACCGACTGTTAGATTTAGATGCTAAGGGTATTAAAGGTTAGGAGGGTTAGGAAATGATTCTAGATTAGAATAAAATAAACTCTGCATTGTAATTATAAATTAGTATAAATTAGTTCATCATTAAAATGTCTTGATGGCAAAATTTCTTCACATTTTATTCATTTTCTTGGTCACTAGAGTAACTGTCTTAAGGACTGACAGGGACAACAACAATTATGATGTCACCTGAGGGGTATACCGTGAAACCGGTGACAAAACCTTGAATTCTAATCACAGATAACATGTATCACAATGGTATTCAGCTTTATCTGTTAAACAGTGCCTTTGGCTTCTGGTTTTGAGTGTTCTCACAGAAAAGGGATATCTGACAAGTCATTTGAACCAAGTGAGAGCTACTTTGAACAGTTCACATGGGTTCTTCATAGTTATTCCCAGCAGGCAAAAAAGTAATGCTGTTAATATGACAGATGCTCTCAAGTGGTCTGAATACTTAAACTAGAATCATTAGAAACCAGAGGTGTACTTATGTGTGACACGCATGGCGATATGAAGGTCATAAAGACCTAAACTTCACAGGATTAAATGGAGCAAACTCAAATTATGTGGGCTGGCACAGACGGCTGATCTGTGCTTTATGGTCTGACTGAACAAGGCTGAACAAACCCAGAATGTTTATGAAACACACAAAGAGCATGCCCAAGCCATCACTCACCTAAATAGATGGTTATTTTAACTTGTATCTTGTGTATTGTTCAAAATGTTGATCAAATGTTAGAAAGCTGGATTATCCAGTTTATGGTTAATTAACAAATGGTTTTTCTGTCAGGCTCACCATGGCTGTCGTGTCTGGTTTCAAAACACTGACGGCAAAAGCAAGTGGAATCTTCAAAACCGTCACTTCAGTCACTGATGGATGAGATTCATCCTTCCGCAGTCCCCAATAATTACTACTTCTCCTAGGGTATATATTTAATGTCTTATAAGTTTGTGCGGTACAGCCAATCACTGGCCAAAAAACCCAAAAAACAAACTTTATTTCTGAATTGTGATGGAGCTGATGTGTCATTTTTTGTTTTGCTTTTGTTTATTAAATTAATTGGAACATTAATGAAAATTGTGCCTGTATTTTTGACTAATAAACTTTTGAAAATTCAAACTGGTGTGTTTTATTCATGGGGAAAGATCAGAGAGAACTAAACAAAGACAAGCAAGGGAAAAATATCTCACATCCAGCCTGTCATATTTTTACATAAACCCCTTGTTAATTCTTTTATTGTTACTTTCCTTTGAATGGGATTGCTTCTAATCTGCATCCTGTTATTGCAGACAAACAAATATGCCATTAAAATACTGGTAGCTGTTTAATTACAAGATGTTTTTTTAAATTCAGTACATAACAAAATTCATACATCAGCATGCATTGTTGGCTTATTTATGATTGTAGCCTGAGTACAAATTTAAAATGGATAATTATAATTTTACATCATTTTAATCAGGCAGATAAGAAACGGAATTCTTGGTTTTATATCCAAATTTAACATTGCACACTGGAGTTGTCTGAGAAGTCAGAAATGAATCAACCATGACATTCATCAATTCATCCTGCCATACATTTTTTTTCTGCTTATCGAGGGCAGGGGGTTGTGGGGGCAGCAGCTCATGTCCTCCAGCTTGTCCAGGGGAACACCAAGGCGTCTAAAGGCCAACTGAGCGATATAATTTGTGTCGTTGCTCTTTCCTGGGGCATCCTCCCAGTGGGACATATTTGGGACGCCTCATTAAAAAGACAACCAGGAGGCATCCTTGTCAAATGCACGAACCACCTCAACTGACTCCTTTCGATGTGGAGGAGCAGCTGCTCTAATCTGAGCCTCTCCCGCATGGCTGAACTCCTCACCCTATCTCTAAGGGCCAGCCAGTCAAGCTCATTTTTGTTGCTTATTTGCGATCTTGTTCTTTCAGTAACTATCCAAGCTCGTGACCATAGGTGAGGGTTGGGACGTAGATCGACCGGTAAATTGAAATATTTGCTTTTACACTAAGGTTCTCTCTTCACCACGACAGACCGGTGCAGCAATAATCCATCCATCGCTCTCCCATTCTCCTCACTCATGAACAAGACCACATGATTCTTAAACTTCACTTGAGGCAGGAACTCATCCTTGATCTAAAGTGGGCGCCCTTTTCTGGCTGAGAACCATGACCTCAGATTTGGAGATGCTGATTCTCATTCACTCAGCTTCACACTCAGCTGTGAACAGCTCCAGTGTGAGCCGGAGGCCGTCACCTGATGAAGCAAAATTCTGTACATAAATATCATGAACAGAATCGGCAACAAAGGGCAGCCCTGGCAGAGTCCAACACCCACCAGGAATGAGTCCAACTTATTACTGGATATGCAGACCAAACTCTTGCAACGGTTCTATAAGGACTGAATGGCTCATAGCAATGGGCCAGACACCCCATACTCCCGAAGCACCTCCCGCAGAGTACTCAGAGGGACACAGTCGAATGCCTTCTACAAGTATAAAAAACACCTTGGAGTTTACCCAGTCAGGCATGCACCCTCAAATATCTTCGAAAGAGTCTGAAACCTCAGTATACACTACCAGTCGAAAGTCTGAACCTTCTCATTTAATGTTTTTTCTTTATTTTTACTATTTCACTACTTTTTACAGATCAAGAAGTAAACAAAGCAAAGGGTGGTTATTTTGAAGAATCAAAAATGTGTTTTTATGAGTTATTTCACACATTTTTTGTTTACTACATAATTCTGTATGTGTTTATTCATAGTTTTGGTGCATTCTGTGAGAATCTATAATGTCATGAAAATAAAGAAAAACCAATACATGAGAAGGTGTGTCCAAGCTTTAGTGTATAGCGAGAGAGAGACTGATATAAACAGAGACAATGTGTTGGAGTAATATTTTAATACATTTTCTAACGAAAATATAAAATTTATTAGATAAATTTCTGAATCCAGTTTGAGAGCAAAATGATAAAAGAAGGGGTATTTTTATTGGAGCTTTCTATTGAACATTCAAAACACAATTCACCACAAACTATGCGATCTACCTGCCTCCTGCATTATAATCATCACAGTCAGGGACAAAAACAAGTGAAAGTTCATCCCGTTTGTTTGGTTTAAGTAGGTTGGTTGGATCACTGGTTATAAAACTGCAATCTGTTTGTTAAACCTGACATTATTGTTCATTTCCTGATCCAAATATCCCTTCAGGCCCCAAAAGCAAACACTGAGGCTCCACTGAGAGTTAAAAATACTCCCAACTCTTTCAGTGCCAAGAATATGAATAGTGTGGCTGTTCTCCCAAATGTTACCAAGATTCCATTTCACTTTCTATCTAAAGATAATAAATGGCTGACTGAAATATCTCTGAAAACTAAATATGGAGCACTAAATGCCAACCCCATTTAGAGGGTGAATGGAGTTGGGTTAGTTGATAGATAAAGATGTGCTTTCTTGTGGCAGGCTACAGAGCTAGGGCCGATCTAAACAAATCAGCACAGGGAAAACTCTGTATGAGGGTCAAATTGTTCTCAGTCAAAGTTGAGACTGTGCAGAGACAAATGCAATCTGATGGCAGGAAGAAATGCCAAAAATGAGCTACCAAGAAAACATGTGAGACGATCCATACACAACAGCAGGTTAATTATTAAGGTGTTACCTTCTAATTTGGTTCACTCACTAGAAAAAAGTCCTGATCTCTAAGCGTTATGTCCTCACTGAATTCTTGTTGAGTGATTCTTTTCTGAAGTGTTCAAATATTTGGTGTCTTGGACTTATACTCAGGCTTGCAATGTTTTGATTTTTACTTTTGTTGGACTATTTTGGACATCTGTGAAAGTATATATTCAGTCACTAATGGATGTGGACGGACACATCCACGAGTGGGCCATTAGTCAGATTTCAAGAGGTTGCTTAAGGATTTTGAAAACCAGAGTTTCTATTTTCTCAGGTGTAATCTTGCACTGTAAATTTAAAAGAAGTTAGCAGAACTCCAAAAAATTCAGTGACTTGGACGAAATGTTTCTCCCAATGAAAATGCTACGTCCAGATGAACAGAAAAGGTTTCTCCCAAAAAGTTCAGCCATTTCTCTACGTGGTCAAATCACTAAAGATTAAGTTTTCTCTGCGCTTTTACCAGTTCATGCCAATTACCTAACAATTATTCCTGGCCATTTCTTTTTATTAATTCTGAATTCTGAATTAATTCCATCTCCTTAAATTTGAAACATTGCACTTCATCATAATAGCTGAATCAAAAAATAAAATAAAATATAATAAAATACTACATTATAACCAGGGGTGCACATAAGTGGTCTGCAGGTGCGCATGCGCTTTCAAAATAAAAGACGTGCACCATATTAGAAGTTGCAACGTGCGTTTGCGTACATAAGATTTTCTGGAGGAAGACAGACAGTTGCAACCTCTTATCTGGTGCGCCTCTTTTATTTTGAAAGCGCATGCGCACCTGCGAACCACTTACGTGCACCCCTAATTATAACACACTGTCTACAGTTTAAAAACTTAGTCTGTCTCTGCAGTGGCTTCAATAAGTTATTAGCTGCTAGTCTATTAATTGTTATATAACAGTGCAACCGAATGAGAATTGCTTTGCTGAGATTTCACTAAAATGGCTTAAAATCTAAAGAATATTAGAAAAATTAGTGTGATGCAAACAATGCTGGCAACGGTCAACAGTGATGAATGCAGAGGGACTTTACAGCTGATGGTTCTGCCTTTCAATGAGTGTTCAATCATGCCCGCTCAAATTTCATAATCAAACAACTGCTGACAGACAAGTGGGCAGACCTCCGTATTTGACCTCACTAGTGGAGTCTTTATTTAAAGAAAATACAATTTTATTTTATTTATTTAAAAAAAAAAAGGAAATTAAATAAAAAAGGAAGTTGACTGTTTTAAAATAATTCAGTTGACGCAGATTTTTTAAATTCTGAAATAAAAAATAATTTACTCCAATGAATTTAAGTTATGAATTGTTTTTTTTTATGTCATAAAATGTTTCAAAAAGAAATAAAAGCCACCAAAAAAACAACACACAAAAAAGAATTGTCTTATCTCAGAATTTAAATCAGTCCAGCTGTCATATCAGACTAAAAACTAACACCTTTTGTGTTTGGGAATCCAAACCTTCCAAAGATTATTTATTGATGCTGTATAATTTAAATAAATAAATAAAATAAATAAAATTGTTTTTCAAGTAGCAGGTACTTAATATGCAAAATAGCTTAAGTTGATCAAAATAATAAGTTTGACTGTTTTCAAAAATTACATTTGCATTACTTAATTTATTTACTCACTTTGAGCTTTTGGGTTTATAGTGCAGAATTTATATTATTGTCACTACCAGACAAAATTTTCATAAATTTTTTGCTTCTAAATAAGGTGTAACATTGACTGCTGAACTGGTAAATTGACTGGTTCATTGCTAAATCTACATTCTTAAGGACTAGAAATCCACTAGGGTCAAAACAATATGTTAAATTGACTATAATAAGACGTTTTGAGATTTTCTTTTGGGGTTTTTGTCATTTCTTTATTTATTTATAGTTTGATTGTTTGTTTGTTTTGTAATGCTTACCTTGCTTACCTTAACCTGAAAGTTTGGTTAACAGTTTAGTTATCATTCAACAATATCTTTGTTAAAACTGAACCCAGCTAACATTTGGACACAGAAAGAGTATGGTTAGGTTATTACTTAACTAGTGAAAAGTACAATTGATATATAGGTCGTGGATGTAGCCACTGTGACATTTGGAACCAGAGCACTGGATGGTTCATACCTTAGGTTGTTGTGCTTTTTGATTTTACTTTGAACTATAATGTGCAAAACAAACATCATGTTGTATTAAATATCACCTGACACTAGTAACTGAGATTGTAAGTAAGTGTTTACTGCAGACATCGATCAATTGAGAATGAAGTTCCTTTTTCTGGCTTCCAAAGAGGTTAACCCCTGCTGGCCAATGGAAAAAATGCAGATTTAGGGCACTTTTACGCTGGCTTCTCTTTAACCCAGGAGTTACAATCATGATTTAGATATGACTGATGAACTGACCGGGTTTGAACTGTGCTGTGCACATGGAACAGAAATGTTCTGGTTAGCTCTATATTGGTGCCTGAAGACTTGCTTTTCTTTTCCTCATTAGTTCAATTTAACATGACACATGGCTGATTTTTGTGACTTTCAATGGACTCAACATTTATGAGATAAATTTGCTTATTTGTAATTTGAGATGAAGACAGATTCATAGTGAAATGCTCTTTGTTTCTTGTCAGTAGCTGACATCAGACCAGACATGCTCTGTGAACAGATAAAGCATTTAATGAGATTTTTGTTCTCCACACTCTAATGACCATTTCTGTGAATTGCCACATTGTTCTCTATCATCCTTCACTGTTCGGTTAGAGAAGCACTTATGGAAAATCATTTGCATTATCATAATGTAGACCTTAATACGCCATATCAATCCACGTCAGCAGCCTATAATTCTCTTCCATCCATCCGCTAGCCTCAGTCATTAAGGGTCAACGCCACTGACTCTTTCCCCAATGCCGACAATTATCCCATCAACTCAAGACAATAGGGGACATATGGGCTGAAATAAGCTATCACTCTCCGTCTCCCCTGTGCAGAGACACCGATCTCTCTCCATCCACTCTCCAATATTTTCTTGTCAGTCATTCTCCATCTCCTCCTTCTCTCTGCTCCCCACAGTTTTCAATCAATACCTCTTCCTCTGTCTGTATTTTCCTCTCACTTTACTTTCCTTACCTATTCTGCTCACTTCTCTCTGCCAATAACCACACGGAGCAAGCTTGTAGGTAAAATTTCACTCCTTTAGGATTTTCTAATTGTTGGACATTGTAACACAAAGCTCAAAACAGAAGAGCAAACATATCCAGGTTGTTCTGCCAAATAATAAAGAAAAAGACTAGATCCTGACATGCCTAAGAGTAAACACCATGGCTAGAAGACAAAGGTTAACAAACTACATTTGTCTCTTCATACATTCAATGATATAGAAACATATTAAGATGTTTCTGTTCTGTGGTGTCCAAGCTACATGAAAGTATCTGTAGCTTATGTGATGTTTATATCTGCCCAGGAACTGCAAATGGAAATGAGCTATTATCTAAATGTGCTACAAAGCAACTTTGCTATAATGAACAGAGGACATTACAACTGTTGGTGTGCTTTGATGTTGTTTTGGCTTGTCATGAATGTTCTCATCTTTGTAATCTTTTTTAAGGACAGTGACTGTCCACGGATCTCTGGTGCCTTAGAATTGGGATACATGCTTCAACCTCAGGGATACACCAGGCACTGTTGACCAGATCCTGTCAGGGTGCTGGGTCAGTGGCCCAGCATTTTGAGTGTTTTTTCTTATTTTTATTTGTTTTTTTGCTGTATTAGAGAAATGTTAAGTTCTAGTGTTTACTTTTAGTATGTCTTAGTTAGGTTTTAGTTTTTCCCATCATCCATGGTTCCCTGTTTATGTGTCATTCCCTATTTTCTGTGTAGGTCTATCTTGTCCTCTGTGTATGTCTTTTAAAGTTATGCCCATGTCTTCCTCTGTCTCACCTCATCTCCCTTGTGATTTACATATTCCATAGTTTCATTCCATATTACCTATTTAGCTTAAATTTCTTCTAATTGGCATCTATGACTGTGTTTGAGCTCCGTACTTCTTTTTGAAACTGCTGTTTTTCTTTTTGTATAAATATCCTATGAGGAACATTCAGATAAATGTGACTGAACATCAGTGTCACTCATATTTATGATGGTCAGCTGGAGTTGTCAAATGGGATTCAGAGTTTTGTTGAATATTAAGTTTGATGTCAGCAGCTGGTGTGAATCTAAAGTGATTATTGAAGCCAGAGAAGGGAAAAAACACTCTAAAGTGTAAACAAGGGAAATAGCGTTCTGTAAAAACATCAGTTAAAGTTTATTATAGAATAAGATATGACCAAAGTAAATTTTAGTTTTGATGAGGTCATGATACAGTTTTGTCTTCTAGGGATTAAATGTACTGGCACCTTCTTTTAATATGTGATGCATCGTTTTTGTGAGTTTTAGACTTCTACAGCATCAGTGGGAGGACAAACCTGAATAAATTGCACAATATGTTATTAAACAATAAATTAAAAAAAACAACAACAACGAGGACCAAATGTTTTTTTTTTTTCTTTTGACTTCTTGTCCCAGTCAAGACAAGCAATACAGGGCAGTTTGCCCGAAATCTTCCCTGAGTTGCTTCACTTGGCTTCCATTAAAAAATAGATCTAGATGATATTTTTAGCAACACATTGCAGAATTGTATCTGCTGTTACAACATCTACCCCTGATCCTGAGTCCCCATGGTCTACGTTTTCTAGACTAAATGTTGTTGGAAGGTTCTTGTCCTCAAAAGCGGTTCTTCTTCTATGTCATTTGAACAATTTTACAAAATCTACAATTTTCTTTTGTCCATTGTAAAAAAGCTATTTTATGTCTTCCAGAAACATCTGATTTCTCATAACCAAAATAATCCAAGGTATACAGAGCAGTGTTTTGCATGTGAGATATTTAATTTAAATAATAAATACATATAGTGTCCAGAAATTCTACTTCAACTAAGAATAAGCTAGGGCAATGTTGGAGTTTTAAAGTTTCCATCTTTCAGATGTCCTTCTTGGAATTTCTAACAAGGGAAAGTTTTTTTTGCAATTTTACTGTTGTTTCTTGAACAATCCTTTCACCAGTTAGAACATAAATGCAATTAAACATGATCTCTTGAGAACCGGATAATTATGTCCACATGTTGCCACTACTTCCCCATAATGGGTGTGGGTGTGAATCAGCTTGCCATCTCAGACATTAGATGCAAACAAATGTGTTCTTCTTGGGGAACGTAACTTTTTAACATTAATTTTGTACAACTTCTCACGTTGTTCTACCACCACATTTCTTCACTGCACTACATGCTCTTGTAACCTCAAACCTGCCTGTTAAACATACTTTGACAAATGCAGCATGATTGTCTTTTACTTTTCAGTTATCTGAGAAGGTATTTAATTTTTCAGTTTTAAATGTTTTGACATAAGTGTTCTTAAACCTTGTTTTTGTTTGCTTTGTTGGCTGTAGTTTGCAATTAGATTAATATTATAATGGGAAAACATTTCCTTCATGTTAAAACAAGCTGCTGCCTCTTTATTTATCTCATGTTCAAGCTGGAAGATGAATGAAAGTTCTTCACAATTAGAACCATAGAGACCCATGTATTTCCACTTTGAACTAATTAGCATCTGGTTAGTGTAAATAGGTCAGAGTAGATATAGAACTGCAACTCAGAAAACCCTCTTTGTCACACACAACTGTAAACTTGCCATAACTGCCAAGCCTAAAATATTATAATTTACAAAAATATAAACAAACAAAACAAACCTTCAGAAAGATTGAAGGTCAAATTTTAGATGAAGTAAATGTGTTTACAAATTTGTATCTGAACAAAAGCCACATTTTTTTTCTTCTTGTCAACAGCTAATTAAAAATAAATCTGCTAAGTCTTTAATTTTGATTTCACACAGCACACAAACCCCATTTTCACGGGTTAAAGTCCTGTGTTTCATCTTTAGCCACACTTACTCGACTATAGGAAGAGTTGCACTTCTGTACCCCCACAAACTTGCAAAGCTATGGCATGGCGATCTTAGATTAATATTAACATGGCGTATATGATACATTGCCAACACGAGGACAACTACGCCAACTACGCCCATTGTTGAGCATATGGTGTAATCACTAATTGCGCCCACAGCCAGTCTATGGAGAGTATGTTCATTTTATAGTAATCCAACTTCCCTTAAGTTGGCCACAACTATTGGTGAGAAGATCTTAAAATGGAATCGTATCTACTGCCTCTCCCCCTTTCATTGAAAACATGTCAAAACTTTTACCCAGTGGACTTAGATTTTTAAACTTTGGCTCCAATGGGGCCCATTAGCCATGGACACCCTCCAAAGCACCTCTCTATAAACTTTGCAGTAGAAACTAATACTTTCTTAACATCAGCAACTATCAAACAGCAAGACTGAATATTGTTACATTAAATATTCGATAAGTTGTGTAAAAAACAACAACAACAACAAAATTCCGCAGAGTGAATAGTATAATGTGCTCTGTGGGAGTGCTTTTGTTGTGCACTCATATCCAGGCGAAGTGGGTGAGTGAGTATAACAGAGATTGAGAGAGGAGTTCAGATACTCCATCTCAGCTTGAGTTAATGGAGAGGGATTGAAGAGAAAAAGTGAAGGCCACTCAGATCTGAAAATTTAAGCTCAGTGTGCTGACAATGGGAGAGGTGGTTACGATGCACAGTTTGTCACAGTACAAAGCAACCTTACTGTGAGAATCGTGTTGGAGGACCCTTGTTACAATTTCCTGTAAGATCTCTAGCAGAAAAAAAAAATGAGGCTGGCGGGTTTTAGAGTGCTACTACAAATGTTCAAGCCATTAATAATGTCTTCTGCTGCTATTAAATGGTGATGATGTGGTGATGGATGCTGAGCTTTTATTGTCTTTTAAAAAAATGTTTGAAAGGTAGACTGCATACAGACCTGAAAAGTGGAAGTGCCTCAAAGCAGCATTATTTTCAGTATCCAGCAGAGCACAGCCTATGTGGTTGCAAAAATAAGTCAAATCTTTTAGGTGTCTGTGGTAAAACAACCTTGCTGCTCACTTGATCTATGAGCTCAGTAAACATTTTGCTGAGGAGTTAATTATTTTAACTGTTAGTTTTCAGTTTTTATGAATACAGAATGATGCTAATTTTGTAAATGATGGTCTCATTAATCAAAAAGTACGATAAAGGTGGCGAGAGAGTATGTTTTAGGCCAGGTTACTTGTAGATGTAGCTATACTGAATGATATCAGCATCAGAAGGAGGAACATGACAAGGTGGAGAAATACCAAGGGCTGAGACAAGAACTCTAGAAGATGTAGAGGGTGAAGGTAACAGTGGTCCCAGTGGTAATAGACAGCCCGCAAGAAGGGAAATTTTTTTAATATGTTTTTTTTCTTTTGAATTGCTAAAACATGTCGAATGTGACATGTGTTTTTTTATTCAGTCAAGGATATTTGTCTGTATTAAAATTTAAATTTCAGCTTTTTGTTGGTTTCAATAACCGCAGTTAAATATCAGTCATTTGTCAACATAATGTATATAAAAATCACTGATAACCCTGTATTTGTGCACCTAAAAGGAAATTAACAAAATATTGTTTCATATTTTATTACTGAAGCTGTAATAGTAATACACCGTCAGAGAATATCTATAAAGGTGTTTTTTGGGATTTTAAAAAAAAACTTAATTTGAACCACTATATTTGGATGGGATTTATTGCTTTTAATAGTGCAGTTATTTTAATCCAGTTCAGAACATTTATCATTATGGTTTCATTTAAAAATTAAAGACAAAATTTAGCTTTTGTATGTAAATGGAGGAAAACGTTTGTGCCAGTCTGATAGGCAAATGCCATTACTTGGAATTCATCATTTGGGAAGCTTGAGGGCCCAATTTCAATCTGCTCCTTCTACCCTTCCAATCTGTGATGAGTGTATTTCCATGAGGAATTACACTTGAGGTTGCTGAAGGGTCTAAAAGGCTAAAATAATAATAATAATAATAATAATAATAATAATAATAATAATAAAAAAGAAAGAAAAAACAACCCTGAAAGCTTTGGGAAACCATCAGTGTTCTGTGACAGAAAATGGAAATTATAATCAGCATCCCTGGCATTGATACTATCAGATCTATTCATAGATGTATCAAGATCCCATCCATCAATTATTGGCAAATGGGTTTACTCCATTTCAGCTTCAGTCACCCAAAAATAGATACACACAATTTCGCCTTATTGTTAAGGAAGTCCTAAAATAGTAATGCAGAGCTTTTTGTAAGTGCTGGACTTTCCTCTATATTGGAGTTACAAAAATGGTGCTGAACCTTGAACAAGTATGATTAGTAGTAGTAATAATTTTGGATGGCTTTTATTGGGTACCCCTTGCTAGTACCAGGTTGTATTCCCTTTTCTTTGTGGCACAGATTACCGGTCATGGCAGATGGATGCTCTCCTGGTTCTCTGGAACAAAACTGAATTGAATTAAACAGATTTTTACAAAGGGCTGGAAACATTCCTCAATTTTTTTCACAATAGCATCACACTGTACCTGCACATCAATGATGTGAATCTCCTGTTCCAACAAATTCCTAAAGGTGCTACACTAAATTGAGATCTGGCGACTGTTGGGGCCATTTGAGTACCAGTAAATTCATTGTCATGCTCAAGCAACCCATTTGAGATGATCTGAGCGTTATGACATGTTGAGCTTATCCTGCTAGAAACAGCCATAAGGAAACGGGCACATTGTGGTCATAAAAGGATGGACAATACTCAGATATACTGTGATAAATGCAAAATTACTAGTAAAAGTGTGCTAAGAAAATATTCCACACACCATTACACCACCACTCACGTTGATACAAATCTGGATGGATCCATGCTTTCATATTGTTAGTGCCAAATTTTGACGCTGCCATGACTGTTGCAGCTGATATTGAAACTAATTAGTCCAGGCATGTTTCTTTTTCTTCCTCCATTGTCTTCTATTGTCTAACTTTGGTGAGCCTTTATGAAATGTAAAGAAGAAGGGGCTTGGATTATCTCAGAAAATAAATGCAGTTTATGAACAATTTTTGGTGCTCGTTTGTTGGAGGTTGCAAGATAACCTTGGAGATATAAAAAAATCTACTTTTGATGTATGTAAGTTCCAGTTTTTAGTTATAAAAGGACACAGACACACAGAAGGAGTCCAGAGGCACGTTTGTGCTTGAGAATAGTACATCTGTTGTTGGACACTGTTAAAGGCCAACAGTTTGTGCTTGGTTACAGTCGTTCACACAGTCAATATTTACACAGAGTTATAGAATATACAACATTACAGCCATGTTACAAAGCAGTTTACATTCATATTTGATAAAGGTCGAGCAGCATCTGTGGCCTTCTGTCACAAACTGGCACAATATAACCTGTAAGGAGCTAAATATCTGTTCAACTCTTTTCTTATAAGACAAGCAAACAAACAAACAGAAAAGACAGCCCATTTAATCACCAGAAGCATTTAAAGCAGAGGTTTATGAAAGTATTTCATTTTTAATTTGTTTAAATTTGGCCTTTGAAACTCAGTGAAAGGGAAAAGTCATATAATTTTTTTTTTTTAAGCAGTACAAAAGAAAAATATTTTTGCCCAAGATAACAGTTAATGGAACAATAATGTTGGCAAAAAACCCGAAAACACATTGAAGAAGTAAACCATGACTCCCGTAGTGAATTTTGTTTGAAGACATTATGTTCTAACAGAAAACTCCCTATTGGCAGGTTAAATCTATTCATATCTTATTTTTGGATTAATTTCAAAGGAATTTTTAAGCTATGGTACCATGGTATTTGCCACATCTACAGTTTTTTCCACTGATGGTTTTATTGTATTTTTTCATAGAAACAGTTGTGGAGACTTTGGACCATTTGAAAAACTAATAGACAGTGTTTAGAATTCATATGAGTCAAAAGACTTACATCTCATGAATTGAGAACTCTGGAGAAAATGGAAACAATTGGAAACAATTGGCCCATCTCCTTTTGTATCTTTCTAGCAATGTTAATAACATCCAGGCTTACCTTTATTAAGATACTCTGTTTGGTCTTAGTTGGTCATTTGAGGAAGATAAATCAGGAGTCCAATACTGTAGCAGAAGAGGCTTAGTGGACATGTAACTTTATTGGTCCAGACGCTGTTGTGGAATAACTAAGAGTTTTAAGAAATTTCATGAAGTTGTTGCAACAGTGATATCCTGCTAAATTACCACGCTCAAGTTCAGTGAACCCTTCAGAACAACTGACGAATGTTTTTAAAGGCAGACTGCATGGCTAGGTGCTTGCTTTTATACATATGTGAGCAATGGGACTGAATGAAACAGCTGATTTCATTGGGTAATAAAGTAGGGGCAAGTTTTATTATTCTTCAGTTCATCTTTTAATGTTGTTCACTGGGAAATAAAGACAGATGGTATCAGAATAGGCCCAAGCTAGACCATGACACTGACCTGGAAATGTGTGTTTAGGTTCTCGATCATCCAAGTAATGCTAATCTTATGAGCTTAAATAAAGAATGCAACTTAAAGAAGTCCAATTGCCTTCATTTTTCAAGATTCTAAGGTCTGAACTGAATAAGCAAAAGACAGATAGATGGCTAGATGGATGAGATATAGCTACATTTGTGGAATTTAAAAAATGTCTAGCTATAATTGGAAGATTTATATTGGGAGGATGCATAAGTCCACGTAAAATCTTCAGGAAATGATGCGTATTTCATAATGGAATATAGTGGTTAGCCATTTGTTTAAAATTTTCAACATGCTGAGTAATATATTGGAATCAGTGGGAGTTCCTCAGACTCAGAAAGGGCAAAAGTTAGCTTTTCAATATATTTAACATTGTGAGGGTGTTGTTTAAACCCAACCTCCAAAGGAGGGGTAAAGGTTGGTTAAAAAATTTGAATAATGTGTTAACTTGAAAGTTACAATTACCAAAATTACAAAAAGGAATACAATCAGTGAGTTGTAAAAAGTGATTTATGGTTGCTTTTCTTCTTTTTGCGTTTCATCTGCCTTACATATCAGTGCAACCCTAAAAGTATTCTGATAATAATAAATGCTAATTCTCTGTTCATAACCCCGGCTTACCCAATAAAGTTTCCCAGTGGATTGCTCTGAGGATAATTTCTTTTGTTGGGAAAACTGTAATTGAGCATTACTTTGGATCTTATGACGAAATGTAGTTGCACTTAGCCAATTGTTAGCACTTTTTTAGGGCATGGCCAATGTTCTTACATATGTTGTTGAAAAACAAAACAAAACTAAATGGACATAACTGAAACTTATTTCAGGCATCCAACCAAATACCTCGTTGAAAAACATCCAATGACTTTGAGATGAGGGAGCAGTTCACCAAAACAAAGATGTTTCGGGGTAGCACTCTGTGGACAAGAGTGGATGTTGATGTTTACACATAGCTCATTTGGGGATCTGGGGAGTCTGAGCAAACCATGTATCTTCAACCTACCCTTCTGAACCGCTTTATATGTCCACGTAAGTATAATAGCAATGAAAATTCATCCCAACGACTTTAAGTCAGAAGTCTGTCATTTAAATAAAGCACATTATGGTTAAAAATTGCTACTGTTTACAAATATAATTAAATAATTGAGGTCATTTTTTAAAAATTAAATCTGTCATTTCTAAACTGTTAGTTTTGACACATAAATTTGCAGGCATAATTTTTTTGTTTTTGTGTCTAAGCACTTAGACTTATCAAAAGAACACTGACATATTTCATATACTTTTTGTACATTTCTAGTTGCTTAATGCATGCATTCATAGGAGGAAAAGAGACAGATGAGGAGCTGAAACGAGGACAGAGAGAAACCAGTTCAGTGGGAGGGAACAGAGGGATTGTGGGATTGCTGGTCGGGTGAAGCAGTGATGCAGCTCAGAGAGAAAGGATCCTCTAATCGAAGGATTTAAAGAGGCATAGATGTCAGGAACACCAAGGCTCAGCCCCCCCTCCAAAAAAAGGAGCTTATCTGCAGTTTTTGAAACAGAATGAAATTGTGTCTACTTTTGATTCGTTTTCTTTCACATCTCTATCTCTGATATGTATTCACCTTGTGCAGGTGGTTTTTCAATCAGCCAGCTGCACCAAATTGGTATGTTGATGAAACTCCTGCCAGGGGAAACCTGAGAGTTGGAATTACAATTAGGCAATTAAATTTTAGACTTAAAGAAACAACCTTTGGTAATAACAATTTGAACAAAGGAACTAATTAGTTCATAATTAACAGAAAATTAAGAGCAAACATTATGTGTGGAAACACATACGAAATGTTGATATTACTTGTGGGAAATATTCCTACCTTCCAAAAATAGTAAGTTTAGCCTTTTATTTATGTTACTTAACCCAGACCAGAAACACATTGATTCTTTTCTACAACAAGCTGTCAAGGCACATAGTGGGATACTTAAGGGCAAGAGAAAAGGGATAGTGCAAGACTGGATCAGCATGAGGGATGTGCTCATTATGCTTATTTATGCTTATTCATTATTTAGACATATCTTACTAACACTAAGCCCACCATATTAGGTCAACAGAAGCAGACCACCTGATTTGAATGTTGTCAATATAACAGGTGGCCATTATAAGTTGTCATATATATTGCCAGTAGTTGATTTCCCATTGAGAATACAAAGCATGCATGGTTACGGGATGTTTTTTTAACTTAAACTTGGTAGTAGTTGGTAGTTGGTTTGGATTGGGGTCACATCACGTTCACACCATAAACGAACCGCTAAGGAGTTCTTTTGAAACCGTACTAAGTTAAAGTTTTTAACTCCATAAGTTAATTGCGAAGATTGTTTATTACTAAACCTTACCAAGAAGTTTAAAGGTTTTAACTTGTTTCAAAAGGTGCAACCTTTATGGAAAATGTGTGCGGTCTACATTCCCATAGAAACTGTGCTTCAAGTCCTGCCTTTCATAATTTCCTTACTACTTGGGAAGTGCTGAGTGTACACAGACAAGCTAGCATCTTCAGTGCAAACCACAGATAACCATCGTAATTTGCTAGGAACCAATGCCAAATGAGTTTTTTTGATGGAACACTAAATAGATATTTGCAACCAGTTTCATGTAGCGATAGGCAGCATCCACTCACCAACCCATCAGGGAACACAATTTTTTTCCTGGTGACCCCAAGGGGGGGGGGGCTGATCCAAAGGACTGTCTGATTGAGGCCCGATATTTTTAACTACCTGCTCTTCCCAACTGTTTCATCTTGCTGGAGGAACTTCCTGTCTATTCCTATGGCATAGGTCTTCGAAGGAAGGCACTGAAGCCGTTGATTGAATGAAGAGAAGATTTTTAACTGTTAAAGTATATTATTTTAATCATGTTTAATTATAAACACCCTGCTACTTTCTACCTGGATAGAAGACGAATATGTTAGAAATGGATGGATGGTTACCAGATTCTGTGGAACTTTTGAACAACAACAGTTGAGTTTTAGGGAACTTAGCTGTGTGACCTGAATGAATCCCAGTACATAAGGAGCAGAGAGAGGAAACAGGGCCGACTGCAGTAAACAATTTGATTGGCAGTTTGGTGGGTCAAAGGAAGTCGAGTGGGACAAAGCATTGCAAGCAGTTCACTGGCATTTGGATGAAAGGGCATTATCATTGCAGCACATTCATTTTCTGACTTTATTGTGTATGCTTCTGCCCTTGGTTTTAATCAGCTGCGATTCTTTTTAGCTCATTTTGACTCCAGCAATGACAATTGTGTTATGATTTTCCATGTGTTTGCTTTTTCTAAACATCTGTTCAAATAATCTATTGCAGCTTTACTAGGTTCACTTAAGTGAAATTTTATTTATATTCCACCAGTGGAACCACAGTCTTCTCAAGATGCTCATTTTAAGCATGGAATATTAAAGACCACCTCCAGCAGACCAAGCAGTGGGTCGCCGTTTTCCCACAATTTCCAGATGGCTGAGATCAGTGTTTACTTCCAGTCAGACTGAAAACCAATGCTTGAAATGTTCAATGTAAAAAGATGTGGATTAGTTGTTCCTAGGATTTGGGAATTCTTGGGTTTAACCCTATTTAGGAAGGCCTGAACAAAGGTTAATGTTGTTGGAGCCTTTAGAATTAAAGTGAACTCAGTCTGCTGACAGCTCTGGATATTTTGGCTCTATGATGAATCGCAAGGACAGGTCAGGTGCTTGTTGATAGTGTAGAGGCATAATGTCTATCTAGGGAGTTGATGCAGGATTGCGTAGGCCAGCCTCTGCCTCTTGGAATGATGTAGCCCTATTCCCAGTGGTGTGGTAACACCAAACTCAAGGTGAATTGTGGCCTGACAAACAAAAGCTAGAGTGTAATGGAGTGCTAGAAAGAAGTTACTGTAACATCAGTAAGTAAGATATCAGGAGGGTCTATGACTTTGCTCACTTAAAGCCCATTTTATGTTTTGTCTTCATATAAAAGAGAAGTTGAATCATTTAGCTCTGGTTTGTCCTTCATCAGGCTAATCCAGAGTCTATGAGGCAATCTCAGCTGTAAGGCTTTCAAATTTGTAATTTGAATTTAATTTGAAAACTTTTTTAAATGTACAGATGTGGTACCTCTTGGTGAGGTTTCATGTGACTTTATGGTGAACACAGCATTACATTTAGCCTAAGCCACCATTTGGTTGAAGTTTGGTAGTTTTGTTTGGTTGGAATCCAAAGCTACAAAATCTAAGTAGATACAGGGTAAATTTGGTAAATGATTTCAATTTTCATTTCCAGAAGCTTCCATCTTTTTTAATGTCTGTGGACTGGAACTCATCCCAGATGGCATGACTTCATAGGCAAGGTATAGCTACAGTCTGCAAATGAGGACTTTGTGAGAACAGAAAGACAGGGAGGGTTCAGTTAGCTGATTTGTGCACAGAAATATGAATTAATAGACTACTAGTCATGACTAGTTCACAAACTGCCGTAAGACTGTGTTTGGAAGGGTTGACAAGATTTCTCACAAAACATTCAGTGGCGCTATGAACTCAGGAATCAAGATCATATTTTAACAGTATAAGTGACAAGATGAGCTTCTTTTAAAAAAGAAATTCATGGTGGAGGGCAAACGTAGTGCCCTAAATCCATGTAAAAGTCTATGAATAAACTATTCACTTGTGGAAGTTATTTGGAATTCAAAGCATCCATTAAAGTTATTGAAAAATGGCATATCTACCTAATGAGTTTTGCTTTAATGTAGCCAATCATATTTTAATGATATTTCTTCCATCTGTAATTGAGTTTCAATAAAAAAGACTTGGTAGACTGAGCAAAGATGAATAAAATAAGATTAATATTAGAAGCGTAAAATAACGACCTGGTCTTTGTGTCTGTATAACTGGAAAAATTGCAATGTGATAAATTTATGGCTTCAGTAAGGTGATAAAGTGATCAAAGAAAAGGAAGTAAATCACTCAAGTTTTCATTTTATTCAAACATTCGTGTGTTAGCTTGAAAGTAGGGATCCTTTCTCTGATGTTTCTTTCTAAATTGGATACAGTTCATTTGAAATACCTTGTTTTTTATGTTGCCTCATTATCCCACATTTAACTCTTGTCTTTTTCTCCTACTGATCCTTTTATCACAGTTACAGCTTCGGCCCTTGTCTCAGATTCCCTTGCTCTCTATTCTCCGCCAATTAAAAAAAATTAAAAATAGCAACAAAGCATCTCCCTTCTAATATGAATAATTTGACCACATCTACTTCTTGCCCACCTCTGTGTTTTCTGTTTTGCATTCCTCCAATCTGGCTTATTTTCAGATAATCCACAGCAAATGCACATTTTCATAACAGTGTTTGAAATTTCTCAAGCTTGCATCATGCATCCAAATTGTATCCCCCCCAGCTTTTCTTTTAATCGATTTAACAGTGGCCTAAAAATTCATACGCTTTCTGTAAGAGAGCACATTTGTAAACCACTGTGAATTATATATTTGAGTTACATGTTTCATCTGTGGATTGAAGATGGAGAAAAAGCCCTGTGCTGACTAGATTTTAAACTCCATTTCTTTTGGTAATTTTTTTTTTGTCCATAAAAATGTGCCTACTTAATCTGTTCTCCATACAGGCCTGCCCGCTTTTTTTAAGTGTCACAGATCCTTCAAACACAATTTCACCCTCAAAGCATGTCTTTACAGTGTGGGAATTTTCCATCACAGCAAGGTCATGTCCTCAGAAAGATGCAGTTTCAGTTGTTTAAGAAGACTTTGAGTCATTCAGCAGCTCCTCATCGTTTCTCCTGTCATTCTTCCTCTTCTAATCCCAAATCATCCCCGCCTTCTCCTCTATATTTGGGCTCTTTAATCCCCCCCATTGGCTCCCTCTCACTCGTGCCGTTTCTATTTTCTCACACATCTTTAGGTCTTCTTTTCTTCTGTCTCCATGTGCAATCTTTTGTCCTCTGGGAGACAAAAGAATATTCTTTTCCTTCCTTTCTCTTCCATGTCTTCCTCTCCTCCATCCCTCTTCGGCATCTCACACATCAGTGGCGTTGAGGCATGTAGACACCACATCCTGCGTTTCAAGGACTATCTTCTTTGCCCTTCTGCCTCCCCCTCCTGCCCCTCCCCCAGCGGGATGAATGCTGTCCAGTCGGCCACCCCTTTCCCTCTCGCCGCCACTGCGACATTTAAAGACAGCGAGAAAGGCAGCGCGGTAGTTGCGGTTCATCCAGCCGTAAAGTAGTGGGTTTGCAAAGGTGGAGCACATGGCAATCACGTGGAAGACGGTGTAGAGCAGGCGGAAGTCCCGCATGTCCAGCACCGCGCTGTCAATATCGGTGGCCAGCTGGAAGGCGTGGAAGGGAAGCCAGCTCACGGCAAACACCACCACCATGGTCACCAGCATCTTGGTGGTTTTGCGGCGTCGGCGGTGGCGTTCGGAGGTGACGCTGCTGTTAACACCACTCTCTGCTGGACTGACATGACCACGTAATTTGGACCAGATGCGGGCGTAGGCAAAGGAGATGATGGACAGGGGGAGGAAATACTGCAGGATAAGCATGGAGATGCTGTAGATGGTGCCATCTGTGTTTGTCCCGGGCCATTTCTCCATACACGCCTATGACAGAGGACAGAATGGGATGTTTGGTTGAGTTTAGTCTGTGTTACATGAAGGTACACTTTAAATACCATGGTTAGGTTAGCCTCTTAATATCCCACAGGTCACTGGATTTAATTTTAGCCACATGGTTAAAAAGGCAAATCTCCAGAAACTAGAAGATGTAACATTAAAAATGAAGTCACATTTTGCCATTACAGTTTTTCTGCGCAATGCTTTTTTTTTTTCTTTTCCCTTTGGGTATTCCCAATAGATGAGAAGTCCATACAAAATGGCAAGTCAATGTTTGCTCCAATCCAAAGGTAATCAAGATTATGTGATATATGATCAAAAGCTTTAGAAAAGTTACTAAAAAATTGGATTCTTTTGGCGACTAGATCAGAATTTTGACATAGTTTACATTTGATTGCAGTGACTGGAGAGGCTGGGATTATGAACAATAGGAATAAGGTGGGAAACAAGAGTTTGGAGAGGAATGGATGTAAGGAAAGAAAAGAAGGAAAGAAGGATGAGATAAAAGAGGAGGCAACGTGAGGGATGTGAGCAGCACCAGGAAGATCAAAGGGAAAGAATGAGGAGGGAAGTGAGGGGGCCGATCTGTACAAATATTTGATTCAGAAACATGGTGTTGTAGGTGTGTGACTGCATATACCTGTATGGTATGTCCAGGCTCCAGTGTGAAAGAGCCGTACTCTCTGAAGATGGCAAGAGGGCTAGCCAGGATGGCACTCAGCACCCATGTCAATGCTATCACTGTAAAACACACGTCCTTACGCATCCTGGTCTCCAGGTGGTACACGATACACCTGAAATGCAAATTGGTGCATACCAAATATTTATATAAACTTGAAATGTTCACATGAGGCGCACTTTATAGTTTCTTTTTCAACAGGTCAGGACACAGAAAACCACTGATATTATATCAGTTTCCTGATTTTTAGATTGCATTAGTTATTACCAGGAAGTTTTGTCACACTTTATTCAGAAAATCTTACTTTTCAGGGGGAACATTTGTAGCTATTTTTACAAGTTTTCAAAATCTGACAGTAACCTTCTGCATTCAAAAGTTGATCAATTCTCACCATATCCCCAACACAGCAGCCCCAAACGACAGTCTCCACTGTGTTTTACAGATGGCTGTAGACACTGACTGCTGCTCCTGACCTCCTCTGTTTTATAAAGATGATGATTTGAACCAAAAGCTTCAAATTCAGAATCATCACTCCATGAGACCTGTTGCCAGTAATTTTCAGTCATTTTTTTAATGTAATTTGGCATACCTCAGCTTTGTTCTTTCCCTTTTTCCCTTCCTTACAATAAACGAACAGTAGATGGATCAGCTGAAAGGCCAAATGGATCTCTCAGGCCTTTTGTCAGGATTTTCCCTATTTCTGAATTAATCAGTGCATTTACACAAACCTTTCATGGATTGAATGACCATGAAAAGAGGCCACAATAAATTGATTAGAAATATAAAAGATGGATTTAATCTCACCATAATGTCACCCATTAGTCAGTAAAGTCTCATTTTGAAGCTGGCCAAAGTGCAAGACCCAAGATAGAAAATTATGCAGCGACACTGCTCAGATAGAACAACGTCATCGTATAGCAATAAACACTTTTTGTGTGGTTGACACTACCTTAGAGTAGCGGTCCCCAACCCCCGGGACATGGACCGGTACAGGTCCTTGAGTCGTTTGGTACCAGGCCACGAGAGTTGAGGCTCGGGTGTAAAATTGATAGTTTTCAGGGTTTTTATCGTTATGTTTTTGATCGTTTTTATCGTTAACTCGGTTTCCCTTGGTCTTTTCCCGTGTGTTAAAAAGATATATATATTTTTTGGTACCGGTTCTATTTTGTTGTATTTATCCGCGACACCTTAAAGACCGGTCCGTGAAAATTGTCGGACATAAACCGGTCCGTGGCACAACAGAGGTTGGGGACCGCTGATATTAGAGGAAACTTAAAATGAAACCCCACAAAAGTAAGCATATATGTGAGTTTGGAAGTCATGCTGACTGTAATGTACAATCTGCGTAAACAAAGATGACAAAGAAAAATTCTCAGCAGGCTCATCTAGCAAGTAGCTAAAACATGCAACACCAACCCTAAACTGGGTGCATTGTTTGTGCAGTTTTTTTGTAGACCAAGATCAAGTCCTTCTTTACAGCCAGAATCAATGCTGCAAATCTTTCCGTTTGTGGTCAAATCAGCAACACTCATGAACATAAAAAACACCCAACAAGCCAGTAGTGAAGGCCACTCACCAATTAATGTAAGCCGCATTGCAAAAAACTCATATTTCCAAATGTGTTTGTTTTGCTGGTTACAACTGAGGCTCTTTTCTAATCTACTGAATATGGAAGTCAATAAGAAACTCTTAACACTTAAGAAAAAACTTAAGGATAAAAGAATGAAACTCATTACTCTGACTCTCAAGTTTCTTGATCAAGCCTCCAGTGAGTACAGTGGTTTCACATACTCAGCACAAGTCTAGTGGGTCTCTGTGGTGATTTTGGCAGCCATCTGTTTATTGCTGCCCAGATTAAATTATAAAAAACTTCTGGTAAAACGTATTTTAGCTTTTACAATCCCTGCTGATAGAGAAAACAAAAACAGGGTGTAACATGAAATCATTATGGATGAAGTTTACAGCTGAGGCATCCTGACACTGAGGTTTTGTTTGGGCTTTGTGCTTTGGCACATCCAGCATGAAACATAATGAAAGTTACATTAAAGTTACAGCTTTAATGTAGCGTGGGTAGAAGAAAGAACTCTGTGGGCACATCACATTTAATTAAGTTTAATTAAATACTGCTGAAGCACAGAGCATGAACTCAGAAATTTCTCTTTGAACAATACTACATTAATTTACATGGTGAGTTAGTTTTAACTAAAGAAGGACGCCAGACACATTTGTACTTTCAGCAAATTTAACACCCTTATTCATACAGCCTTTAAATAAAGTTGGTCTAGTTGGTCATCATTCACCATGTAGAGGAAACGTTTTCTTTAACCCTTTAAGACCTACCATAGAACCAAGTCCGCCAGAGTTATCTTTATATTTTTACATGCTGCAGTGACATTTTTGGGAGCATTTCAAGTTGCTCCCAAGTATACATGAATACAACCATTATAGCCCAAACTTTAATAATATGTATGCGTTAAGTCTATAATAACTACATTAATTGCAACAAACTGCAATAAACTACAAAAAATTAAAAATCGTTTTTGTTTTTGTTTTTTTTTTACATATATTTGTAGGTAAAGAAATTAAAGAGGTTTGTCCCGCAAAACTGTAAATACAAAAAAGTTGCACAAAATAGTTTCTAACAACAGGAAATGTATTTTGAGTGTCTTCATAGTTTTGTTTTTGAGATACACCAATTTTTATATACTGCTGGAAAAACAAAAATAAATATTATAATGAAAATTTGCGGGGAAAAAAAACAGCATTTGCATCAAAATAAACTATTTCCGGCAATTTGAGTTCTAAGCATCCTAGAAACTATTCAGACAAGCATGAAGTCAAGCAACACCAGTGCAGGCTTATAAGGTCCCGAAGGTAAAAAAACAAAAAAACAACAACTACATTTTCCACAAAAATGACATCACTTCCGGTTTTGGCCAGGTCATGGTGGACACACTATAGTTCGCGCTGACGTCTATTCCAAAGTAGGAAGTGTTACGAACAGCTGATCGAATCGGCAAAGCGTGTTTCTGGAATATTATGTTTTTGTTGCTGCAAATGCTTTTTATGCTGTTTTTGCAAAGCTATATGTGGAAGGAAACTGTGACTTAGGACAAGCTGATGACATAAAATGTAAGTACAACTCCTCCAGTTTCATATACAAAAGAATTATTGTGCTATCTTAACTGGTTCCGGATCTACAGGGATTTAAAAATAGTTACACAAAACTGAGCGTACCCGCTCCGACCGGTTTTAAAGGGTTAAGGTAGCTATTTTCTGTCATATGTATATATATTGTTACTGGGGTGGAGGCTCATAGTCAAAGTTTGAAATAATGAGGTCAGAGTATGTACAAGTACTCCCTTATATGGTCATCTTAAGCGCACAAGGGGGCAGCCAATCACAGGTAACCTGGCTTTACGCAAACTAGTCTTGTTTCGTACAGAAGATGAACTGAGGAGCTGCTAAGAGCTGCCAGGCCAAGTGTTTGATAAATCATGGAGAGCTACTCTTGCAGCTTGAATCTTTGCTAACAGGACCGTAGGGCTGTAGCAGGAGAGCAAAGTTTTAAAGCAATATCATATTCAAATCAGAAGAGTGGACACTAAAGTGCATCAAACAGGTCTGTAGGCTGACTAAATGAGGTTGATTTGACTCTCTTGATGTTTTCTCAAAAAAACAAACAAAAGAAAAAAAAACAAAGAGCACAGATGCTTGGATCTTGAAAAGTGATCTTTTGTAAATTTGTTTGTCAGGAACCATCTGCCCAAAAAACAAATAAGCAAATGAAAATCTGCTTTACATGCAGAGGAGAGATTCGTTCGTCTGTTTGCAATCTTTGGACAGGTGGTGGAGAGAAAATAAGCATAATGGCCTGTTGCCTGTAGATACTGATGACAGCCACAGGAACATCCTAACATGTGTATACATATACACCACCACGTATAGCAAGATTGGTGCCACAGTTGCTCTTAATTAACAAGTGTTGGCCATTACCAAAAATAAATAAATCTATATTATAGTTTTTAGATGTCTGTAATGGTTTATCCACCAGTTCATGCAAGCAACATTTCAGTGCTTAACCCTTTACAGACAATGATTTCATGGTTCAGGCTTTAAAGAGTTAAAAGCCAGTCTGCAGGCTTATAGAGGTTAAAATGAATAATCTGTTGTTCATTCTAAAGTCACTGCATCACTGCACTTAACACCTACACTCCAACTGCCAAAACAGCAGGCAGCCAAAGTCTAATTGTGCCGTTAGCGGTGCAGTGGCGGTATGACAGAGTCAGAGAATCTTCACTGTAATCCTCTTTTCTCTGGGCCAGGTGTATTAAGGTGGAAATGGATTTTAGATTTGTCATTAATATGACGTCAGCTCACAGCGAGGAGGTGAAAATCTGCAGGGGAGCACAAACTGATTGCATTTTCACAAAAGATCTGAGAAACGTCATGTAGAAAACAGGATAGATGTGAAAATGTGAAGTTAATTGATTACGATGGCCATCAGAGCACGGTAATCTAGCTGTATCCTTTCCCTGAGAATAAGGGACAGTCAACGTGCAATAATAATCTCCAGCTACATACATCTGTATATATAGAGTATTGGTGGGGTTATCTCATTTCCACCCCATTCCCTTCTGAACGTTACCTCCAAATGAGGTGTACCTCGCTGTGGATGTTATATAACTTTTCATTCACTGGGATGATACTGCACTCTGTTTCAACCATTTGAAATGTAGTTCAGAGTGATTAAAAACAACAGCCCAAGATTTTCTAATTGGCAGTAAACCCAAAGTGCAAAGTGCAAAGAATGTTATTACTTAGTCATAAAGTACATTGATCTTCTTTGTTAAGTTTGACAGGTTTTATTTCTGTTTGCAGTATTTTATAAGGATTTAAATTCTTTTTGTGCTTGAAAACATTTGTTTGCAAAAGTTTCCAAATTTCTCCTCTGCAAGTATTGAAAAGAACCTTTTGACAAACATAACTAAGCAACAGAAGAGCTGCTTTTGCCGAGCTGTGGATGAACTCCAACTCTTTGTTCTGTGCTGCAGCCTTGGTGAGTTCTGCGTAGGATTACATGAACCAGTTCTCATTGTTCAGGGTCTCGTTGGCGTGGCCCTCCAGTTCACATAAGATGAACTCTGCAAGAGAACAAAGACCGCCTTCGCAGCTGCAGTCCAGGACGGTGGAGTTGGAGTTCATCTGAACGTGTGAAGCAGCTGAAGAAAACTGGATCTCCAAGATAAGTAAGTAATCTGGACAATGGGGAAAACAGGAACACGGTGCCATTCTAACACATGAAAAAAAAAAGAAATGGCTTAAATGAGCCATCAAACCTGCTTGTGTGGAGGTGGATCTACTGACTAACCAGTACCAGTACCATGAATACCTATGGACTTTATGGATACCTACAGTACAGTAGGTATCCATAAAGTCAAACGAAGCATATAAGTATAGATTGAAAATCTGTTTACTGTCACGTCAGACCATACAAAGTAGAAAAAAAAAACTCTCTTTGACTTCTTCTTTTTGTTTGATGGACTTGCCTGTTTCCAACATTATGCACTGTCATCAATTGTCCACAGATACCCAAACCACAGATAATAGTGATAGAAACACAATTAGAATCCAATGTGCCCGTCTCTGGTTATGAAGCAGGTGAAACAGGTAGCTCACCAGGAAGATCGTGAATACAGATTACATTTTCTTGAAGTGTCACCCACCTGTGGCGGTCCAGTGCGATGACGTTGAGCGTCACAGTGGAGACATGCACGGTGAGCCCCTGGGCGTAGGGCAGCAGGAAGCAAAGTGTGCTACCAAATTTCCACTCACCCTGCAGGGTGTAGACGAGGGTGAAGGGGAGGCACAGAGTGTTGACCAACAGGTCGGCTGGAGATAGACAAGAAGAAACATGTTTGGCTGTAAAAGTTCTCATGAATACATAACAGAAAACTTCCACTAAACTAAGTTATACAAATGCAACTTATGTTGCTGTCTGTGTGCCAGGAGGCACTGGAGGCAAAAGTTAAGCAAGTGTGTGCATTTTGCCTGCCTTGGATTTACTCTTGATAAAGTTGGATAGTTTAGCTTTTTCCCAACTTAAGGCACCAAATGCTATTTTCGGATCCAGCAGCATTCAATGTCTTAAGTTGTGGAATTTCATTAAGCATTGTCTGTTGGGCATATGGAGTCTTTTTTTTCATTATCGCTATCGCAGGGCATTGCTATACAGGTAAAAATGTTTCTGTTCACCGATTACTCACCCTAAAAATTTAATGCAGTGTTACCATTTAACTCATAAAGGCACAAATATAGTATGATTACGTCCCTTACTATCTTTCCCATTTTATTTTTGTGTTTTTATGTATATGAAGAAGAACATTGCTTTCTTCTTTTGTCTGCTTCTCATCACAAACACATTAAACTCATTCTATTTCTGAGGTTAATTTTCTCTGAAATTGCTGCAGAAATTCTACACCACCCACTAAACTCTCTCCTTTTGTATCTTCTCCACCATCATAGATAATTAACCGGGCATCCAGCCTTAACTGTCTCAGCTGTTTGTTTTTTTTGAGTTTTTTTGTGTTGTTTAAAAAAGACACACTTCCCCTGCAACAAGAGGGCAAAGGATAGATGAAAAGAAAAGGGAAAAAATACATGAGCTAGAGCATGCACCCATGATGATATATAAAAGAAAATTCCCCTCTCGCCCCTGCGGATGGTCAATCCTTCAAGCTCGGGTCCTCTACCAGAGGCCTGGGAGCTTGAGGGTCCTGCGCAGTATCTTAGCTGTTCCTAGGACTGCGCTCTTCTGGACAGAGACCTCCAATGTTGTTCCTGGGATCTGCTGGAGCAACTCACCTAGCTTGGGAGTCACCGCACCTAGTGCTCTGACTAACACTGGGACCACTGTTACCATCAACCTCTACATCTTCTCAAGCTCTTCTCTGAGCCCTTGGTATTTCTCAAACTTTTCATGTTCCTTCTTCCTGATGTTGCTGTCATTTGGAACCGCTACATCGATCACTACAGGTGTTTTCTTCTATGAGTTGTTGTCCTGACTCGCCCTTGCCATAGCATGTGTGTTGTACCTTGTCAATCTTTAGCTGTGAGAGCAGTCCCTTCTTCTGAATGTTTGAACAATGAGCTAATAATTGTTTCGCCATCAATGTGGATTTTGGCTCTTGAAGATTCCATAGGTCCCTCATCCTATTCATGTAACACCTTCCGTTATTTGCGTAGTAGTATTCCAACAATGCCCTGTTTTCGTCTCTTGCCCACTGATGCCTTCTTGTTCCAGTAATCCATTTCTCATCGGGTTGACCTGGTTCCTCAACACCTGGCCCGGACCTTGTTGATCAAGGCTTCATATTTATCTCTCTCGCTCATGTCTGCGGTAGGCTTGCTTAGCATGGGGGATCTAGCCTTTAGGACCCTTACTGGAGACAGATGCCCCAGGCAGGAATCGAATCGAATTGCGACTCCCGCTCCGAAAGTGTGCAGTCTTTGACCTACCACACTTCGAAAAAGGTTCAGGCCAAGGTTTTGCATTTCATGCCTGCTTTCTTCTCATTAGCAATTTACTAGGAAACAAAAAATGCATATTAATTATTATTGTTTTCAAAAGATTTTTTAAATTTACTGTTTTACAAAACAACAACAACAACAACAACAACAACAACAACAACAACAACAACATCATCATCATAAACCCCACATGAACACCTGGGATATGTTGGCTTTCACGTTGGTTTATGGCTTCAGCTTTTTCCAAGTGTTTCATCTGTCCTGTTATTGTCCAAGTTCTCAAAATGTAGTCATTATCCCAAATACAGAAAAAAAATGGAAGGGTTGTTGTTTAATGCAGTGGTTTTATTTGTGATCCTGACTATACACAATACTTTTGTAACACTGAGATCAGCTTTCTTTTCTTTTTCTTTTTTCACTCAAACACAATCGGCTCATTCCATTAAAGATGCCACAATTTTTCAGTGTTACGGTTGATGTGAGCCCAACTGTTGCTTAAGATGCTTTGTTTTAATTGTAAATGTATGACTCTCATAACATCCAGTTTGTTACACATAAAGCCCTCTTGATGTAACATTTAGCCAAAATATTGACTTCAGACTACAACCAACTCAGACAAATGGCTCCACAAGCTTAAAAATGACTAGCAGGTGGAACAACTACATAACTGGGTCCAAGGTGTCAAGAAAGAAAGAAAGAAAAAGAAAAAAGTAAGGAACTTTGATTGTGTAGTTTACTTTACACCTCCATCACTTTGAGTTTTGACTCAAAAAAATCATATTGTGCTGTAGCTGTAGTCTCTTTTCAGCTCAGCAACTTTCTGACACCTGGGCCCTGTTTCAGGAAGCCGGTTTAGAAAACTCAGAGTGAAAAACGATACGCAGGGTTGAGTAACCCCGAACTGTCCAACTCGGAATATTCGGTTTCAGAAAGGCTGATAACAATTAGTTCAGTCAACGCGGAGTTGCTTTAACCCCAAGTGAAGCGCGCGGACGAGGATACATAAAGCCCTGATAAGCGGAGCACAGATTAAGCGAGTCACCATGGAGACGGAGGGAAAGAAGGCGTGGTCAATGTATTTTACAGCGCTTGAGGCCGAAATTCTGATGGCAGCATATGCCGATAACACGCAAATTCCGCGGAAAAAAGTAACACAGCCACAGCTGCGAAAGACAGGGAGCATGCATGGCAAAACATAGCCAACAGAGTCAATGCGTGAGTGTTAATATAAACATTGATCTAGGGATTTCCACCCATTTAACACGTTATTTTATCATATGTTATTTTATTTGTTATTTTATACATTTTATTTTGTGATGTGATGTGAGCGCAGGTGCAACCCAACAGGCCCCAAACGTTCCTGGCAGCAAGTAAAACTGAAATATAAAAATATAGTCCAAACAGGTAAGGTGTAATTGTATTATCCAAAATAATACATGATGTGCATACATCCTTTCTTCACAGTCACCTTTGCAGTGCTACTCATTCATTTGATAAACTCTTTACCATAATGGATTATTTTGTAGTGAAGTTATTTTCCTACTGATTTTGCCTTCCCTCAGTCTTGGTTGTCTTTGAGAGCATAATGACAATGAAGTGTAAGGTGATTGGTATGTTTGTTAATTGCCATTTGGTCCCTTGTAAGTTATAAGTGACCTGTATAAACCTCATATTCTATCAGTTGATGGTGGTGGTGTACTGCATCTGGTGCAGCCTCCTGTTGAGCCAGACCAACATGCAGTTGTGAGTAATACTCCACAGATTATATGAGTTTACAGTAGAACAGCAATGTTGTTTATTTCTTTACTACAGGAAAATAATGAAGAAACATTGACAGCTGTTACAGAGGAGGAAGCAACAGAGACACTTTATGAGGTTTACATCTTTTAATACTTTGTGTACAGGAAATACAGGCGACCAATAAAGCCAGTTGAACAAAAAATCTGTTTATTCCTCTTTCAACATGTTGAGGTGATGGGTCAAAGGAAATGATTGTGACATATGGTGTCTCTGACTGCGCTTCCATCTTGTATGTCCGTGGGAGGGTCAGGATGTTCATGGTTTGGATCACTGCTGATGTTTGGTTCAGAAGGACAGTGTTCTCCTCTAATTGTGGCAATGTTGTGAAGAATCACACATGCCACAATAATGTCACATGCCCTTTCTGGGGTGACCCTGAGTCTTTGCAGGCACTGGAACCGGGCCTTAAGCATTCCGATAGTCATTTCAATTCTGGCTCTTGTCCTGCAATTAGCCAGATTATATCGCTGCTGTGGGCCCGGTTCAGGGTCAGGGTAAGGGGTAAGCAAATAGGGTAAACATGGATACCCCCTATCACCAAGCAAGTAGCCAGTGAACTCTCCTAAGACAGAAGGATACACTTCAGTTCAAATGTCCCTGAAGCAATTGGTCTTTATATATTTTAAAGTATTCTCAACTCACCATGTCCAAATTTTGTGCTCAGTGTACATTCACGGAATATTTGTGAGTCATGGACAGAGCCTGGCCACTTGGCTTCCACATTTGTGATAATGTTGGCAGCATCATATATGATCTTCACAGTGCAGAGAACACAAATTAGCATCCATTACTATGATAAAATAATTTGTTAGTTTGAAATGCTACAGGGAACTATGTACCTGTACATTAATGCTGTGGAAAGACTTCCTGTTCACATAGTCTCCTTCATTTACTAAAGGAGCAATGACTGGAATGTGAGTGCCATCTATACAGCCAATCACGCCTGGGAACCCTGAAAATAAATGTAAAATTTAAGTAGTAGTCCAAGTATCACCACATCATAAATTAAGTTTTGGTCATCCTGATACCTGCAATTTTGTGGAATCCCTCTTTGATGAATCTTGTGGGTCTATGACCGGGGAACACCACAAACGAGTACAGGAGACGTTTCAGTGCAACTGTAACATTCCTGACTGCCCGACAGACGGTAGCCTTGGAAACGTGCTCAGCGTCATCAATATTATACAGAAAGCTCCCGTTTGCAAAAAACCGAAGTGCAATACAAATAATATGTAATGAACTGAGAGCATGTCCGCGATGTGTCACATGCGTAATATATGGCCTGAGGATGTTATCCAAATAACTTATAGATTGTGCTGAGAAACGGTAACGTTCACACAGAAAATCATCAGGAAATGATAAAATGTCCAAACGCGCTCTGATCACTCTCTCCCGGCGGAGAGCTCTGCGGAGAATTTGGGCTTCACGATCTACTGGCTCTTCAAGGAAGGGACACGCCATGTCCGACACTTCCTACTGTCAGGTTTCCGACAAAGGGGCGGAGACAGTCAGGGTTAGTTGTAGTAAACCTGCTAGGGGGCAGGTTAGCTTCACGGCGTGTGTCGTCATAGTGACTCACTCAGGCTTCAGCTGAACTCGCTTTGTGAAACCGAAAACCCAGAGTTTTCGTTAACTCAGGGTATACTTACTCAGTTTTTCCACTAAACCGGCTTCCTGAAACAGGGCCCTGCTCCCTGCCTGTGACTCCATATCAGTGCTGGTGTGTGGATTCAAATGTCAAAATGAAAATCTTTGAAAAGAGTTTCTCCTGGTAAATTCACCTGCAAATATGGAAAATCGGTCCCTATATTTACTCTGCTTGTCCAAACCCCATGTGTAGAGGTCCTATGCTCCAAACATACCCTGACATCTCTCCCGATTTTGTCAACAATAAAGTCTCCAAAAACTGGTTTGATTATTTCCTTTGGTTTCTAAACAGGTTTGTGAATATTTATTCTGCAGCTAATTAAACTGTAGAAGTATGATATATGTATGATGCCTGTGTGTTTTAATTTGATGCTAAAGGTTATTTTTAAAAACATTTTCATGTGTTTTACCTGATGTATCTTTGCCTCTTATTTCTCCCTCTGGGTCTCTCTTTACGGTTCGAATCTACCACATTTTTACTGCACTGATGGCACCAAAAGCAGGTCATATCTATTAAACAACGTTCAAGTTTTTTCAGACTAATTAAAGGAAAAATGGCAACCGCAGTAAAAACTCTGCTGCTAATTCCTGTCCGATCTTGTGTTTTTCTTGCCTACTGTTGTTATATAACCATATAATCGTCTTTTTCCTCCTTTATCCTCAATGTTCCTTTATAATTGAATTTTTACATGTCATCAATGAGAGCAGAGAAGGCCGTGGGAGCACTGAGCTTCTCAGGATTCGTTGAGTCATGTGAGGATACACGCAGAGACAAAGCGACTTGTGAGCATCTGAGCCGCTGTCCCTGAAACATCAGACATGGAGAGACGCCATCTGCCCGGAGAGCTGCAGACGGACAGATTGTACACATGATCAGTACAATCAGATTCAGTTCTCTATGTGTGAGCATCAGCGGGGGCAGCAGCTGGTGCCGAGGGGCAGTCAACATCTGTAGATTCATGTCTATCAGACACTGATGTTCTGCACATGCCTCAATTTTAATGGCAATACAAATGAAACCATGCAAAGAATTTAAAAAAAGCAAAAAACTGAAAGATTACTTTACTAATCCATGTGTAAAATAACCCCTTCTCACTTAATTTCCTTTCACTGCTCAGCTCTCACACAGTGGCTCAGCTAGAGTGGAGCGTGCTTCTGTCCTCTCAGTAAGTGAGGTAGACAGTAGACAGCGGTGAGGAGGGCTGTGCAAAACCAAAACACATACATATGCCTGACACCCGTAAACGAAGCGGCATTTGGCAGCAGTTTAAAGACGTTTTTGTCTTGTCTCGACTTTGTCTTGGTCTCGATACCCTCTGGTCTTGGTATTGTCTTGGTCTTGGTTTAGGCGGTCTTGACTACACGTCTACATATTACTTACCACACTTTGACCAGATGGTGATGCTGGCAAATTACATCCAAAAACTATATGTGTGCAATGGAAAGACACATAGAGAAAACAACACAAATATGGTCCACAGGTCCAGTTTAGGTAAATTGTAAATGGATTGGTTCTTATATAGCGCTTTTCTACTCTGAGCACTCAAGGCACTTTTCACAACTTGCCTCATGCACCCATTAACACAAGCACTATTTTCTACACTCCTATGTAAGTACTCCATCTAACATCCACACACATTCATACTCCAATGGATACACTAGAGAGCAACTTGGAGATAGTATCTTGCCCAAGGATATTTGGCATGCAGACTCCAGCAGAACCACCAACCTTCCGATTTGTAGTTGACCTGCTCTACAACCTGAGCTACAGCCACCCAAAGGTGAAGCCTAATAGACAGCTAGCAGATACAGACACCTGCATCAGGATATTGCTCAATCAAATCAGATTTCCCCATTACTCCAGTATCCAGAAAAAATATAGAGAGTTTTTATGAAGGAGGAAATTAGCTACAGTAATTACTTTTACTAGCTGTAAATTTGCTTATTTCTGCAATAAAGCTGGACATTTAAAAATGGGAGCCTATGGGGATTAACTCATTTTTTCAGCCTGTCTCAAGTTAACATTTGAGAAAGTGCAGCTTTCAGCACATCCACATTGGCTTTTATGTTACAGCCATGGGTTGGTGCTTGTGTTTGATACTGCAGTACTGCTGCCAATGTGCATTACACTAGAGTAAATCAGACTCCAAAAGGTTTGTGATCCCCTCCAGAAATAAGGTTTCTTTGAATTCAATAAATCCTGCTGCAATCCAAACAATCAAATCCTGACTGAATGCTTCCATCTGACTAAAGGCTAAATTCTGCAAAAGTCTGTATGTTTTTTAATTCCTCACCTGAAGGACTAACAGATAATCGACTCTGCACTGTTATTCTTGTTCCGACTGGACCACCTGCTCTCCTGACTGATTCTCTACCGGTGTTAGAGATAGCATAAACAACAGCTGCAGCTGTTTCAATCGAACCCTGTATTCGACATCTAATTAGATGTGACTGTTTTTTCTGGTACATGAAGCCCCCACAGGGACTGTCCCCGGAAGGAGGCCAAGGCTATTCTGCAAATCTCTGAACCATGTCAGTTTTTGATGATTAAATTTGTGATAAGGGCATTGTGCCAGATTATGTTAGGACAAAAAAGCCATTTGGGGTTGAGCTGATTCTGATGTTTGCCCAATGCTTTCCTTCGGTTTTGTAAATTTTGGCCTGCTGCTTCCTGTGATGCTTCAGGGCAAAGACAGAAAGGAATGAAGGGAGACAGAAAGAAAAAAGACAGCCAGACACACAGTGAAACATGAATCAGCTACATGAAATAAGTAAGACTTCAAATAATTTTAAGAGAATTTTGAATGAAAAGGAGCAGTCATACAAGGAAGACAGAATACCATCAATATTCATAATAACCTTGGAAAATAGAATGAAATTGTTTATTTGTGTACCTACAATCGGCACGTTACAAAGATGAAAGGGTGATAAGACCTTAGTTTATGTCCTGTTTTGTGCTTTGTTTTATTTTTTATTGCAGTAACTGATTTGTTTAATTTGCATTTGCTTTTACTTTAACTTGTTCATTTGGTTTAGGCAGTAAGAACTACTCAATAAATATTTATTTTTAGGCAATAAGAGCTACTTGGTTGGGTTCAGGTACTAAAGACAGCCCAGTTTTAGGTACTAAGAATTACTTGGTTAGTTTTCAGTATGAAGGAATACTCAGGTAGGTTTTACACGTATGGCCAATTAAGTACAACCAGCATATATTTAGACTAGCATCCTTTTAGGGTGTCAAATGCTTGCCACCCAGTGACATCTTTCGATATGTGCCAAACCCTTGTGACCCTGAATTGCATAAGTGGAGTAGAAAATGGACAAACTGATCGAGTTGGGATGTCAAAACTACTTTTTCAATGCCCTGGAATGAGAGCGGCCTGGTGATTAAGCATATTAAAGTATATGAATGAGGCAGCCACACTAGATCATCTCTTTGTGCCAGCCACAAAACTTGTCTGCTCCATCACAGCTAAAGAACTAAAGTAATAGTAGATGAAAATTCAAATGTCATTCATATTAGCTGGAAGGGTCAGTAAATGTTTTCCTCATTGTGTTAATGCTGGAGGCGTAGCTGCACCAAAATCAGACACAGTTTGTACTTTTCTGTTCTGATGTGTCGGGGTAACAATCGCACTTCAGAAGCTAGTTAGTCCGCTCAAAGTCATCCAATGTCCAATAATGAGACAACAGCCACTGCTCCCATCAAGACAACCAGACAAAACTCTCAGCAGAGAGCCTGAGAGAATTAATGAACGAGAGGCAGCAGATGAGCCTGTGGGCGAGGAAGTGCAGTGCTTGCTTTGTTTATCACACACTGCCTGACTGCTCCTGTTTTCATGCAGGGGAATTGAACCGACAACTTTCTAGCTGCTATCTTTCTACCTTCCTGCACATTTCACAGTACATCGGTCACATCGCTCGCTCTCTGTTTCCTTCTGCGTTTGATTTTTCTTTCACAGCAGCCCTGTCTTTTAATTCAAAGGGGGCTTTTTCAGATGTCGACAAACTGAAAGAGGCTCAAATATGAAAGGAATGTGCCCATTAAATGTTCCAGCGCACCCTACATTTGTATAAGCAAACTTCTCTGTATAAGCAAAACCTTTAAATCTAATTAAATTGCAACAGGACGACATAACTATTAATTTCTCCATACATTCCTTGACAGACAGACAGCATCTTGTTACAGTCAAAGGACAAATTTAGGGGCTGCACCACTGCAGTGTATAAGTGAATAAGGACTATTTTGAACTGTGAATTGGGCAAAGGAAATGTAGAGTCCAAGTAGAAAAATATGAAGCTGAACATCATAGAATAGATCTCTAAGCGACTATAAATCATGACAAATCCTGATGTGAAAACATGCTTCTGAGTGCACTGTAACAGAGAAGCACTTAAAGACCACATCTTCCATCAGTGGTAATGTTCTGTTTTGCAGTTTAAAGAGTGGACTGAACCCTCATCCACATTTTAGTCGGTCTGTTCTTTGCAGAGGTTCCACCTCTCTGGCAAGCTAATAAAATTTGGTGGGCTAATTTTTGTGTAAATTTCTTGAAAGACAAATCTCCCACTTTGCGAAACCACTGGACTGTCTGTTGACTTAGTGTCTTGTGATGCAGCCAATATCTGGACCAAGATTTTAATAACCAGTGAATTTAAGGATATCTTCCCCCTTTTGCCTCTACATGGACCATCTATTTCCATGGAACCAAACTGGTCAAATGTGATTGATCATTTAACCTCAAGAAACAAACAGAAAACAGCAAGCGTTCAGTACCAACAAACTTGTCCCCTGCCTGCAGATTCATATGCATATATTTGTTTATTACATAACACCACCTGATCTTCAGCTTGGAGGAGGAATAACATTAATCCTCAACAGAACCAAATGTCAGGGGGTTCAATAAGCATTAGTGAAGATTAGAAAACAATCTAACAAAAAAAGAACTGATAAAAAGTAGATTATAAGTTATCTGACTAAAACATTGACCAATACCAAAGAAGGTTTAAAATGATGCCACAAATTCAACCATTATTATAGGAAACCAGCAAGCATCATAGGTCAGAATTTAGGAACCCTTTCTGCCATTACTCTAATACCATGGTTTTTACCCTACAATCCTCTTAAAGCCTCAGATCCTTTCAGTAAAGGTTCATGGATTCAAGAATTCAAGTCGGTGCATTAATCTAAAGTTGCTCTTAATCTAAAGCCATATTCTATAAGAGCACTGGCCATTATGGTTGTCCATGTTTTGATAAGAACTGCAGTTTCAAAATAAGTAAAATGCTAAAAAAAAAAAAAAAAAAGTTTAATGGTTTATATAGTGAGGCAGCACGGTGGCACGGTGGTTAGCACTGTTGCCGCACAGCAAGAAGGTCCTGAGTTCAATTCCACCATCAGGCCGGGGTCTTTCTGTGTGGAGTTTGCATGTTCTCCCCGTGTTTGCGTGGGTTCCCTCCGGGTACTCCGGCTTCCTCCCACTGCCCAAAGACATGCAGCTTGTGGGGATAGGTTAATTGGATAATCCAAATTGCCACAATGTGTGAATGAATGTGAGTGCGAATGGTTGTCTGTCCCTGTGTGTTGGCCCTGCGACAGACTGGCAACCTGTCCAGGGTGTACCCCGCCTATCGCCCTATGACAGCTGGCTCCAGCGCCCCCCGCGACCCTGAAAAGGATAAGCGGAAGTGAATGGATGGATGGTTTATATAGTGGTGTCTCTAACAGTTGTAGTTTTACATCCAAGATTGGTTCTTTGTTCCAGTTCTAGCCCCCGTCAACAAGAGATGACCATGAAAATGACAGGAATTTAGATTCCATTGGCTCATGGTCAAAGTAGCTCCCAGAGATAATAACCAACTATAGCCAACCAGTGAATTTGTAGATTTTACTGGGGAAGTACCATAGATTTAAGTAATGGTTGGTTATGCCACAGCAGAGATACATAATTTATCATTTAAATTACTATGATTTAATAATTTATATCATTTGCTTTTGTTTATGTTTGACAAGGTTTGTGGCCTTGCCCCATGTGTCACAAACCGTCTGTTTCTGGAGCTGAACTAAAACCACATGAGACTCCGCTTACTGTCATCAACTGAGTGAGCTGTAACGCATTTATACGGCCGTATTACGTCTATCACTATGATAGGTGGAAAAAGTAGTTCCTATCCCATAATATATTTACTCTCCATTGTTATACACTATGGAAAAACATTTTTTAATATATTTCGATGTCCTGTATAATAGTAACCTTACTTATTAAAATTCTATTTTATAATAAAGCAGTGCAACAGTTTATGTTTTATTTAAAGTCAGTACATTTTACCATCAGTCACTTTTAGTTCAGCTTCTCTTTTCTGTGCTTTGTTTCAACTTTCTTTTAAATGTTGGCCCTCTGGCAGCCTCATAATTTTTTCCTCTTCCATTTTCTCTCTCGGTAAAATACTTCTCTCATGACTAAATGAAAGTAAATGGAACGATCTGATATCGTCATGTTGGTGTTGTTCCCACATCATCATGAAAATGTTCTTCCAGGTTCAACATTGCAAGTGACCAATCAGAATGTGTGACGTCATACTTTTGCGACTTTGGGAAAAACCGCCGTAAAACAAAAACCTGTACTCTGTCCGCCGATCAACGGACCCTGACCCTAACCCTAACCCTTTAATAAACGCTAAGCAGAACTGATATTGTCCTTGCAACATTGGAATTTCATAAATGCACGAATGGCTTGGCGCGCAAAAGAATAACGTCACAAGAATGTGATTGGTCACTTGCAATGTTGAACCTGGAACAACATTTTCATGATGATGTGGGAACAACACCAACACGACGATATCAGATCATCCAAGTAAATGCTTGGTCTCAAATGCTTTTCATTTTCAGCCGCAGGTCTTTTCTAAGACACTGCAGCAGTGTTTGTAACCTTTAAACCTCTCCTCATGAGCAGGCCCAATTCTAATTAACAGCTCAGTTTTTAAAATGTTACCCAGTGAAAAGGCTAAAATGGAAAGGCTGTTTAGGACTACTGTGACTGTTTCATTACTTTTTTGCTTTCAAATCTCACCCTGACCTGCCGGAGACAGCAACATGCTATATTTTAACATGCTATACTATATTTTCAAAATTTTATCTACTGAGTCCAAGGTTGCTCAGTTTGGGTGCACAGTTTTAGAGCGTTTTTACAAAAAGCAGCCTCTGGCACCATGAAAGACTCTCAGCAGCACTTTCATTCGGATTATCATTTCTCATACTCAATTTCATTCATTATGATATAATGTGCTGAAAAAGAAAGAAACTGACATCTATCACTTCTCCTCTCCATCAGTGAAGGTGTGTTCAGCTGGAAAACACAAGCATCTAACTTCTTCAGATGTTATAAGCAAACGGTGAAGATGCCAGAAAAGATTTCAAAGGCATGAAAGCTGTGCTTGTGTCCTGCCAGACGGATGGGGTACTGAGAGATAAACTGAGCATGACTGTTTATGCAGACTGTCATATCTGCTTGTGTCATGTCTCAGTTTTATGTAACGTCTTTATGCGTTCACTGTAGTACACGCATCCCTGAAACTCTGGACTATTTGCCTGGATCAGAGCAGAATATACTGCTCTCAGTCTCAGCATGCCACAAAAGAAAACAAAAGCTCACCATATGCATTTTACACTATATGAGCAATTTATCTCTAAAGTTATTACATCAGCTCAAGGGAGACTGGTGAACCATCTGTAGCATGCAATACGGGTCTATTGTGGTGAGAGAGAGCTAAGAGTACAGGAAATGCTGTCATGTTACTAGTCTATCTGCAGTACCCCCTCACCTATGGCTAAGAGCTCAGATACATGTAGTAGAAATGAGCTGCCTCTGTAGTAACTACTAGGGATGGGTACCGGTATCCGGTGCCATTATGGCACTGGTTCTGACATAAACGGTAGTAACCAGACTGAAAAGCAGCGCACATTTCGGTGCTTTATTTCAGTGCTTTTTTTCCCTGAGATGTCATACACTTTGGATTCCAGCCAATCATTTTACCTTTGCAAGCGTAGTAGGCGGGCCCAGGTACGTACGTTCTTTTAGAGCAGAGCTACAGATTAAAAATGCCCAAAGCAAAGCGGTCAAAGTCTGGCTGTACTTCACAGCAAAAGATGCAAACTCAGCAGCCTGCAACAAGTGCTTTAAGGTGATACTGTCAAAGGAGGTAACACCTCAAATCCGATGAAACACCTGGCAACGCATGGCGTTTTTTTTAAAAGCCGAGAAATGCACCGTATTTGATAGCTTGCTGCGAGACCTCACACCGTGCACATCTACTGCAGGTGTGGTGCCTGTTATCGGACCCGGAGTTAGCAACATCCCCCAAAAACCCGAAGAGGAGAGTCCTGGCCCCTAGCCCTGCCAGTGTAGCAGAAATGATGATGGATGATGATGGCAGCAGCCACCGTTCTTCTCTGCGTGAGTAGCTTAATGTTGTTCGTGTGTAATTTCCGTTGAGTAGGCTAACCACGTTATTACATTAACAAATGTAAGGTGAACTAGCAAACACCATCGTAGTTACATGCAGCTGTCTTCTTGTTTGATGGCAGATACTCCCTTCACCCTGGCCAAAAAGGCTAAAATGACCAAAGAAAAAGTGGAAAACAACTAAACATGAGAGGTTTTTGGACAAAGTTGGTGGGGTTTTTTTTTCCATTGTTTAAGCACTGCTTCCAGCCAAGAGTGATACCATATATGCCCCATAGCTTCAGAAAAGGCTAACATTGTTATCTTTTTACAAAAAAACCCCAGCTAAACATGAGAGGTTTTTGGACAAAGTTTGTGTTCTTGATTCTTTAAGCACCGGTTCGAGCACCGGTTCGAGCACCGTTTAAGCACCGGCACCGTTTCAAAAGTACCGGTTTGGTACTGGTATCGGATAAAACCTAAATGATACCCATCCCTAGTGACTACAGTGACTAGCTCAGAGTAGAGCTGCTACTCCTCTACACTGAAAGGAGCAAGCGGAGGTAGTTTGGGCATTAGATCAGGATACAACCTCGGGACCCTTCCTTGGAGAGGTGTTTTATGCATCTCTTACCAGAAGGAGAGCCTGGCCAGACCCCAGGGTCTGGGAAAATGTCTCTTAGCTGGCTTGGGACAGCCTCAGCAAACTAGAGCATGCAAATATATAATATTGATAGAATATCCGCTACAACCCGCGTTTATCAAATCACTGCCAATATCCTACACATATATCCATGTTATGTCGAACCAGGTAAGCTTTGAGGTAGCCTTTCAGCTTTTACCCAGTGCTAATCATAAGGGATTATCTGACTACTGTGATGTTCAGTCTAGTACTGTATGGCATTTATCCTACAATATAAAACACCTTATTGTGAACTGGATCTAAATTAATAAAACTGAGCCAACATATATATGCCACTGATATTATATGTAAGCCTTGCTAGATGTGCAGTGACCACAGTGCATTGTGAAGGAGTAAAGGAGAAGGAGTGCAAGGAAGTAGTAATGAAAAACATTACACTGAGATTTAACTGAGGATTTAATTTGCAAAACTTGCAAAAGGCAAAAATAAGTTAATAGTGTTTTTCCAGGACATGAACAGTAAGTATGTGTGAGCATTTATTAATGATGGCCAATGGTGGATTTTATTTTTGCATCCAATTTTCTCTACTCCTCTCAGAACAAGCGAGTCTCGGGGCTATATAAAGATGCTTCTGCACACGAACACACGTAGAGTTAGGCACACACACACGAGTAAGCAAATGGCGTTTGATCTAATTATTTTTTTCTTTTTCTTCATTAGCTCATTTTGTACTTTGTGACAGATGGAGAGGGGATGCCAGGGACCTCACAAAGCTGATTGCAGCGCCTCAAAAAGCTTAAACCAGAAGGCATGTAGGTCATCGAGTCACGGTTAAAGAGATTTTAACAATACAACACGCGGTTGTTTCTGTCTTCATCTTGCTGCTTTATAAAATAGTCATATGCTTCATTTAAAAACAGTGAAGTGGTTGTGAATTTAAAGGATTTTAGCTTAAATGTACAGCAGTTCTACAATGAGCTGTGACTGCATGTAAAGTTATTTATCATTTATTATAAATAATAAAACTGCAATTAACTATTTACCACCTTATTTTGTCAGCATTAGACGGGTGTAAGGAAGTTCCACACTCATAACTGCACGATAGCGAGATGTTACTGAACTAGGCCAAGGGGTTCTCAGGTTTTTGGGACCAAGGAAAATCCGGTATAGTCCTAAAATAGATTAAACTGCTTTTGACTTAGCATCACTTGTCACAATCGCATCCCTTTCTATTACATGCCTCGACACAACTGAACAGATTTGCAAATGATTGCTCCAAAGACAACATGTGAGAGAGTTATGGGCATAAAATTGTTGTGAATCATCCTGATATGAATGGATATTTTAAAGATGCATCGCAATATTAACCGTAAAATTAATCACATCACATTATCTTTTAGAAGTAAGCTACTTTTCTTTCTGCTATATAATTTGTGTGTACTTCAAACATTAAAATCAAGTCAGGATGGAGTTCAGCCTTTCTATGTGTGATTGTTGGTATTGCGATGTTTGTCATTTCTAGTACTTTTTTTGACTTATTTTGTTGGCTTGTGGGGCTTTTTTATTGGCTGTTATAGTGATGGTTGGGTTTCTATTCTTGATTGGTAATTTTTTTAAATACGTCCAGTAGCGGTGGTAAGGTTTTTCTGTTTTGTTTGGTTTTGTTTTTGGTTTATGTTGGATGATAATTGCTATTTTTGTGGATTGTCAGTCCTTGGGACCTTTTGCTGTTGTTGATTGTGAATAGCTGCTGTTGTGGTTGGGTTTTTCGTTTTTGAATTCTGCTGGTTGTTTATTATGTGTTGTGATCATTTTTGTTTTGGTAGATTCTGGTGTTAGTTTTGGTTGTTAATTTAAATATTATTCAATTATTGGTTTTTGTTAGGAGATAATGTGTTTTTTTCTACGTTGTTGGTTGCTGGGCTCTCTGTTGTGTTTTTGGTTGGTAAAAGTTTCTGTTGTGGATTTTGCTCTTTTTTAGTTTTTGGATTGCAGTCTTTGTGTTTACTGTTGATTATTGTGGTGAGTTTCGAGGGGTTACTCTTTGTGTGATGATTATTGATTTTGGTTGTTTTTGCAGAGAACTTCTCCATGGGTATTAATGAAGTACACATTATTATACCCTCGAAGTTAAATCTTAACCTTTCCCAAACACAATGTACTACTAAAGGAGGATCGACTCACACAGCGTGGAATTTTTTAGACAATAGTAGAAGTCTGTAAAACAGAGATCTATGATAGTTCAGCTTTTTAAGCAACAGCAAAAATAGGAGGAGGCATTTGTGTGTCTTTATTAGATTTATTGACAATAACAAACAGTCTCTTTGCAGAGATTCTTTGTCTGTGCACTCTCATCTTAACACGCCTTGTAGTACTGATACTTCTCTCTCTATGCAGAAACATTTTACCTGTCCATCAATGTTTGTTGTCTTGTTTACTGCTACATCAATGCTCCCTGAAGTGTATGCTCTGAATAAAATATATTATTGTGCTTCTTCAGGCCTGACGAGCTCTGACAGCTAAGGCAATTTCCCTCCCACGTCACACTCCATTACCTCTCACAGTTTGTTAAAATTCATTAGCATGTGTGCTGATGTGGTGCTTATAAATTCACCTGTTTAGTTAGTCGTTTCATGTTAAGTCATGCATTTAGAAGACTAAATTCTCTAAGATTTATCAGGATGTTTTGTATGTTTTAATTAATTGCTATCATTTATGTCTTGTTCACACTAATTTATGGCAAAACTCTCTCAGTTGTGTTGGCATTTCTGAGAATAACCTAAAAACACAGATTTTCAACCCATCTTTCAGTTTGAACATGAATAGTTGCGCTAAAACAAAGTACGGTGAATCATGCAGCCGAGTGAAGTTTCACAACTAAGCATCACAGCCGGGGGACATGTGAAACTGTTTACACTTGTCTCATTAGACAGAAATAAAACTGAGGTGAAACTGCCTACCACGTATCAAAGCAGGTGATTAAGAATTGGTCTTGGCTTCTCTTGCTGTTCAGTCCTGTTTCATGCTTCATGTTGACACCAACATAGTCTCCAACTCATTAAAAAGGTAAAACTGGCACAAAGGCAGTTTAGTCCTTTACAGCCAGAAAACAAAACTTCAGTCACGTGATACCAGTCTTCTGTTGCTACACTCATTACTGCTCAGTCTTTCTTTTGACTCTCACTCTATGAATACTGAAAGACTGCATTTGATTCATCGTGTGCAATCAGCACCATCAAATGTTCTAAGAAAATGCATCTTCATATTTCTAAAATTTAAATAAATATTCTAGATTTACATCTCATTAACAAATGCAGATGACTGACAACATTTCCTTTAGACGTTCATAGATGAAATATTCTTCCCTAATGTCTAAATTATTGTATACATTTTTCTGGGGAAGTAATTTAAAATATTTATTTTGTGCACATCAAATTATTTTACTGACAACAATGGGAAAAATCTTGAATTCTCACTTAAGAAGAACTGCGCGAGAAATCACTACCTGGAGGGTGGTCAATTAAAATATTTTAATTTCATTAATTTAATAGATCAAAAGCCAGAATTCCTCATGCTTTATCTGCAGAATCATTCCTGAATTAGTATTATTAGTGCTGAAACTGTGCAATAATTTTACTTCTGCTTTGGCTCTTTTTCAAATATTCAGGTACAGAGATGGCGTTAAAGACTTACTTAGGAATATTTATACATGTAATGTAGCATCGTAATTATGGACAGACCCTCGAAGTGCGCTTTCTCAGCTGAATTCTACTGACATAGTTTTACAGTTAAGTCATACAATTTGGGAAAGAAAAACATACATAAGTTACTGTCGTAATAACTAAGCCCATGTTAGTGATTTTGTTAACAGTAGTTTGGTGCTGAAGGACTATGGAGCATTTGGGTCTGTGCAAGTTAGATATTGGGGAATACATTCTTGAGCTTTTGCAGGTAATTTTAATATGGAAACATCTGCACATTTGAAATGGAACTAATAACCGGTGACACTGAATGCCCCACTGTGTGATGGATTCATTATTATTTCCATTAAAAAATGCATCTCCTGTTTTGTGCACAGTGTAATCTAAGATGCTTATTTTTGAAATAAATATCAATGTACTCCTTTCCTGTCTTTTTCAAAAATTAGGTGGGCCGAGAAATTTCCCCAAAGTTGGTCACCTGTCCATTTTTTATAGTTTTAAAAAAACGCAGGTGCCTTTGATGGTACCAAACTTTTTTCCGGTATTGTAGGGGAGAAAACTTACAGTACAGCACTTCTGATTCACACTGCTAGTGAAGATTTATATAAATTTGACAAGCTGAACGCATTCTGTACTGTACAGGAGATGCGGCACGAGATTGATTGATAATGGTCTACAGCTGATCAGGAAGCAGAACACGATGCGCTGTACAAAAAAAAAAGAAGAAAGAAGAAGAGGCAAATTGCACAAAAAAAATACGAAAGGTGAACCGTGTTATAGCGAGGGACCACTGTAATGCAAATATTTGAATATCTTTTTAATAAGAAATATCTCAGTGGTAAATGTTTATTCCCACTGTGCTTAGTGGGGTCAACTAATTATTCTTTATAATCTTTATAATCAGATTTGAGTGATCCTAGCAAAACTGCCTACATTCACCTCTGAATCACATAATACATCTAAATACAATTAACAATTAAGAAAACCAAAATGATAATGCATGATAATACAGTCATTATGACCAATAAAAAAAGGGATCTTGTAATGAAACATTAAAGTTTCGACTTTATTTTTTAGAAACATCTGATTATTGTCATTCTAAAGCACATCACGTTTAACTTCCTTTTGAGCTTTGCCTTTTGTATACCCAAAGTCTCCTTCTCTAACATTAAAAATATATTGTGCTCATAAAAAATAGATCATAGATCATTTTAATTTAGATTTTTCAAAACAATCAGTTTAGTCTTATCTTTACACAAGAGAGCAGTGTGTGAGGGTTGACCAAAAAAAGTCATCCATGTTGGAAAATAGAATGGGTATCCCCCAAGGAACTGTCCTTGGCCCATTGCTGTTTAGGCTACGTTCACACTGCAGGTCTTAATGCTCAATTCCGATTTTTTGATCAAATCCGATTTTTTTGTCTGCTCGTTCACACTACAAATAAAATGCGACAACAAACGCACTCTAGTGTGAACGCTCAAAGTGTCCCGCATGCGCAAAAGAAGATGTCACACAACGCGCTCTGTTTAGACCCAGAGCAAACAATATTGTTTGACTGATGGCCCTTAATATAAAGACTTTGGGTGTAGTGATGGATGCAGACCTAAACTTAGAAAAACACATTAAGACAATAACAAAATCAGCTTACTGTCACCTCAAGAATATTTCAAGGATCAAAGATCTGATGTCTCAACAGGACCTGGAAACACTAGTCCATGCATTCATCTTTAGTAGGCTTGATTACTGTAACAGCATCTTTACAGGTCTACCTAAAAAATCAGTCAGACAACTACAGCTCATTCAGAACTCTGCTGCTCGAGTCCTCACTAAGACCAAAAAAGTGGACCACATCAGTCCAGCTCTGAGGTCTTTACACTGGCTGCCTGTCCGTCAGAGGATAGACTTTAAAGTTCTGATGCTGGTCTATAAAGCTCTGAATGGTTTAGGACCAAAATACATCAATGACCTCCTGACCCAGTATGAACCATCCAGATCCCTCAGGTCATCTGGATCCGGTCTTTTATCAGTTCCCAGAGTCAGAACCAGACACAGAGAAGCTGCATTCAGCTTTTATGCTCCTTATATCTGGAACAAACTCCCAGAAAGCCTCAGATCAGCTGAAACACTCAGTTTATTTAAATCCAGGATGAAGACTCACCTATTCTCAGCTGCATTTGAATAAAGTACCAAATCCACACTTTTAAGCTTAAATTTCAAAACTTACATTTAACTACTGATTTTATCTACTGTTCTGATTTTATCTGTTTTGATTCTATATACTGTTTTGTTTGTTGTTAGTTAGTTTGTTTGCTTGTTTTAATCAATTTTAAATCATGCTTTTTATTTGTCTTTGTTTCTAATGTCTCTGTAAAGCACTTTGAATCACCTTGTTGTTGAATTGTGCTATACAAATAAATTTGCCTTGCCTTGCCTTTACCCTTTTGAATGTCAGTAAACCTGTTGACAACGCTCATCGGTCTTCAGAGTGGTGATATAAGAAAGGTGTTAACGCCCCTGCATCAGACATGCACCCATAACGGCACACTGTCCTTGTTTTAACAATAGCACAAACCTAACTTTACCATAAACTCAACCAAATCCAAACTTTTAACCTTACTCTTATCTTTAAATCTTAAATTTGAATGATTTCTGTCATGGGCTCATGTTCCCAAACAGATTAAGTTCCCAGCAATCTTAAGAAGACATGCACTTGGAGACAAAAACACACAAACACCACCACCTACACATGTCAGAAAGTGTTTTATTGCTCTGAGCACAGTGACAGTATTATATTAGTAGCAACAAAAAGCTGCTGGCGTGCGTCTGTATGTATAAACTTACCAACAGCCAAATTAGCAATGAAGAAGTTGGTGACAGTGCGGAGCGTCTTGAAGCGATAGATGACATAGATCACAAGAGAATTACCCAGAACTCCCAGCACAATAATGGTGCTGTAGGCCAGGATCAACACCACCTGTAAAACAAAACAAACAAACAGCTGTAAACATCTCTCAGAGGTAAATTGTTGCAGCAGAATAAACTAATTTAGAAAAAACAGAGGTGATGTGAAGTGGAACTTCTGTATCCCTCAACTGAAGAATGAATCGAGATTATATGATACTCTTCTTTTAGATAGTTTTATGTTTTATTTCCTACTTTTACCAAATTTATTTAATTATAATATGTTTTGTTTACACAGAGAGCAAAACAGTGTGTTATAATATAAAAAACAAACTGAAACATAAGACACATTTGGGGCGTCTGAACCTACAGTCACTTGTCAACTGGCTGTATTGCAGACTGATGTAAGGGTAAATGGGAATAATGGGAAAAATTGCAATCACTTTAGGCTACGTCCACACGTACACGGGTATTTTTGAAAACTGAGATTTTCTGTTTTCATTTTTTTTAAAAATCCCGTCCACACGTAAAAGCCAAAAACGAAGGAAAACGCTGCTAAGAACATTCAGTTCAACCAGGAAGGAGCATAGCAGCAAATAGGACCATCGTTTGTACCGCGACAACCTGCCTCCACTCAAAAACTGTGCTGTCAATGATTCCTGGAAAGACACGCGATACTTGAGGACCACTAGAAGCTCTAAAATGTCTCCTAAAAGGACAAGGAGGAAATGCAGTTGCTGCTAGGTCTTCTTTACCAGCACGTTGGTGTTGTGGGCCCAGGTGAGATTGACAGAGATCCTCCAGCAGCCACTAGGCCCAGGATCCTCCAGCAACCACTAGGCCCAGGCTCTTCCAGCAGCCACCAGGCCCAGGACCCTCCTGCTGCCACCAGGCCCAAGATCCTCCAACAGCCACTAGGCCCAGGATCCTCCAACAACCACTAGGCCCAGGCTCTTCCAGCAGCCAGTAGTCCCAGGATCCTCCAGCAGCCACTAGGCCCAGGCTCTTCCAGCAGCCACCAGGCCCAGGATCCTCCAGAAGCCACTGGGCCCAGGCTCCTCTAGCAAGGCACCAACAAGTAAATCGACAGTGACTTCAACGGGCCATCACAAGGTAATACCAATCTCACCATTTTCAGAATGCCGCCTAAAAAAGCAAACCCAGGAGTTGAAGAGGAGTTGGAGGAGATTAAGAAATCACTTAATTTCATGTCTGATGAACTGAGCAAAGTGGCTAAACAACAAGGTATGCTACATGACCTAATGGATGAAATAAAACAACTAAAAAACATGATAAAGGAGAAGGACAAGAAAATAGACGACTTGGAACGGTGAATCGAGGACCTTGAACAATACACAAGAATGGATGATTTAGTCATAAGTGGACTGGAGACGCAACACCGAACAGCAGAGTAACAGCTGGCGGAGGTAAAGACGGTGAAGATGCCCCGGTAGAGGAGCTGCAAATACTTGAAAAGCAAGTGATAAAATTCCTTCAAACGAAGAATGTAAGTATTCAGAGCCATCATATCGCAGCATGCCACACACTCCCCAGAAAAGACAGTAAAACAAAGCCAGCAATTATTCTTCGGTTTGCGAGTCGCAAAACAAAGATTGAGTTACTGAAACAGGGAAAGAAGCTGAAACGGACCGGTGTGTATTTAAATGCACATTTAACGAAAAAGACTGCTGAAATTGCAAGACAGGCATGCAGCCTGAAAAAACAAAATAAGATATAAGCGACATGGACGAGGAACTGCAAAGTAATGATAAGACTAAATGGCAATCCCAAAGAAGCGAAAGTTGTGATGATAAGAGAACTCAAAGACTTAGAGCAATATACATAATCAGGAATGGAAAGTGTTTCTGGCCTTACGGCTCAAAAAACAATAGAAAAAACAACAACAAAAACAAAAAACACATAAATTTCAAGTTTGGACACAGATTATAGGTTTCCATTCAAAGATATTGAAGAGGAAGACTTTGATTATAAAAAGGACTGTCAAGGAGGTTATTTTGTTACACACACTGAGAAAAAAAACTTCAAAACGTTTCAACTATGCAGAGCACAACATGCATGACCCTGAAAGTAACATTGACCCAGATAACCACTTCTACAATAACACCAATAATACTTGTGAGTACTATACAGACGACCAATTCAATAGGAATATTAAAATGGCAAATGCATTGTTGGTCATACATTTCAATAGTAGAAGCCTGTATAAAATATTTTCTAAAATTACAGAATGTTTAAGTAAGTTAAAAAATTTTAATATAATTGCAATATCAGAAACATGGCTCGATAATGAGAAAGTTAGTGAAATGGGACTGGGAGGATATGAATTATTTACAATGAACAGAGTGAATAAAAAAGGAGGCGGTGTTGCTTTATATGTAGATAAAGTTTTGAAATGTAGTCTGATTGAATGTATGTCAAGCACCATAGATGACGTATTGGAATGTGTTACTATTGAAATCCATGTTGAAAAAGCTAACAATATAATTATAAGTTGCATCTATAGGACACCAGGATCATGCCTCGAGACATTCAATGAAAAACTTGCTGCCATGTTTAGCAACCTAAATGATAAAGTGCAAATAATTTGTGGTGATTTTAATATAGATTTGCTAAACCCAAATGGACATCAGAAAACAACAGATTTCATTAATACAATGTAGAGTAATTCCCTTTTCCCTGTAATTATAAAACCAAGTAGAATAGCAATTGATACAGCTACATTGATAGATAATATATTCACAAATAAAATTGACTATGAAATAGTAGGTGGACTTCTTATAACTGATATAAGCGATCATCTTCCTGTTTTTGCAATTTTTCAAAATTATTTTGGGATTAAAACTACAAACTAAACAATCAAACATTTGATATGATACGACATAGAACAACAAGAGCCATTGCTGCCCTCCAGGTGGACTTAAAAGAACGCAATTGGAATGAGGTTTTTGCAAATGAAGATTAAATAGTGCATATGATGCATTCCTATCAACTGTAGTTTCACTATATGAAAAACATTGTCCTTTAATGAAAATCACTAGAAAGCATCACAGATCAAATAAGCCATGGATCACAAAGGGGATAGAAGATGCATGTAAAAAAAAATAATAATAATCTATATAGGAGATTCATAAAACAGAGGACAAAAGATGCTGAAATGAAGTGCAAGTTATATAAAAATAGATTAGTAAATATTATAAGAACAAGTAAGAAAGAATATTACCAAAAATTATTGGAGCAAAGTAAAATGGTAAATGGCCTGCATTTGTATAGCGCTTTTCTAGTCCATAGGACCCCAAAGCGCTTTACACTACATTCAGTCATTCACCCATTCACACACAGGCGATAGCAAGCTACATTGTAGCCACAGCTGCCCTGGGGCGCACTGACAGAGGCGAGGCTGCCGAACACAGGCGCCACCGGGCCCTCTGACCACCACCAGTAGGCAAACACGGGGTTAGTATCTTGCCCAAGGACATTTGGCATGCAGCCAGGATGCAGCCTGGGATCGAACCACCGACCTTCTGATTAGTGGCTGACCTGCTCTGCCACCTGAGCTACAGCCAGGGGTGGCTGTAGCTCAGGTAGTAGAAGTAACACACAAAGTAGAAGTAACACACAAGAAACATGGAGGATATTAAATAGTATAATCAAAAAGGGCTCAAAAAATAAGAATTATCCAGACTATTTCAAAAAAGATAAAGATATTGTGCTTGATAAAACTAAAGACATTGCAAATGAATTTAATGATTTCTTTGTAAATGTTGGCTTTAATTTAGCAAAAGAAATTTCAGAGTCAAGAAATAATAACGACCTAAATAAACATATTACTCAGAATGTGTCCTCCATGTTTATTGGTGCTGTAACTCATAGAGAAATAATTAACATTGTGAAGACATTTAAAAATAAAAAGTCCACTGACTGTTTTGGTATTGACATGATGTTAGTTAAAAGTATTATAGAATATATAGTGCAACCTTTCGCATACATTTGTAATCTGTCCTTTCGAACTGGTGTGTTTCCCTCACAAGTGAAAATAGCAAAAGTTATTCCAATCCATAAAAACGGAGAGAGATGTCAGTTTACCAATTACAGGCCAATATCACTACTCCCACAGTTCTCAAAAATTTTAGGAAGGTTATTTGTTAATAGACTTGATAAATATATTGAGAAGCATAATCTAAGTGATAACCAATATGGCTTTAGAGCGAAAAGGTCCACTTCGATGGCAGTGATGGAACTTGTAGAAGGGATATCTAATGCAATAGATAATAAGGAATATACTGTTGGTGTTTTTATAGACTTAAAGAAGGCGTTTGATACAATTGATCATTTTATATTAATGAATAAACTAAGAAAAAAGAATGGTTAGGTTGTATGGCGGTGGTCAGCAAAGAGGTACAACAGTGAGTGTCTGCAGCCATCGGTAAAACATGTTGGAGGCCTGAGGTAGATGGAATTATGAACACAGAAAAGTACTGTCAGAAAAAAAGAAAAATCTTTAATTTTGCACTATAGTGTGAACACAAATCCCCCAACTCGAGGATCACCACAACTTGACCTAATAGACCTACACTTTAGTTCACAGATTCACTTTGGCTAAGGTTTATTTCTGGGATTTCACACAACCCAGGGTTCAAATCATGAATACATAATGGTGTTGGATTTACATCATTATGAATGAAATCTGCTCTATTTGGAAGCAGCATGTCCCCCTCCCCTTTCAGCGGGTTACTTGCACTGCTGTAACTGGAGGCTTGTCGTCTCGTCTCTCTATGTACTGGACTGTATGTATCAGAGATAACAATAAAGTTTACTTTGACTTCAGCAGCGAGCAGGCGCACCGAGGGCTCTCACGCTCACTTTTCGCGTATAGAATTTCAAAAAAACATCGGTGCAAATTATAATCATGGTGTTTTCGTGTTTGTTGTTTTGTTTTTAGTTGGTTTTATTTTGCGAGTTGGGTATTAGATGCCGCTCCAGCCAGCCAGTGAATCCCCCGCCGCCCCGCCCTCTCCTCCCTGTACCACAAGCAGCAGGCGCACCTCGCAAACGGAAGGCACCCTTACTCCCAACAAATGGGCGACAGAAAACCGATCGGTGCCTATGCCATTCCCAATATGCGCTGGCTGATGTCAGGGCAGCATGAGTACGAGCAATTTTTTTTTTTAATTTTTTTTTTTTTGCCGATGCCCGTGATGCCCCCACCAAGATGCCGCCTTGGGCAACCGCCCGTGTCACCCGTATCAAAAACCGCTACTGGTTGATGAAGTACTATAGTCATCTGGACGACCAACTGCTCCAAGCTGGTCAAGAAGGCTCACCAGCGCCTCTTCTTCTTGAGGACTCTGAGGAAGAACCACCTGTCCTCAGACATCCTGGTGAACTTCTATCGCTGCACCATTAAGAGCATACTGACAAACATACTGTAGCGGGTCAGGGCTGTTCGGGGTTCTGTTTGTACAGTTATGTTTTGTGTATGTTGCCATGGTGACGGGTGACGCCCTCTCGCTGCAACGGTGTGTCCTTCCGGGGTCAGAGGGCGCCCTGTGTGTTGTTGTTGTTGTTGCCGCGCTGAGCAGCTAGCTAGCGGCAGTGTGTGTTTCTCCAAATGTTAATAAATGGCTGTGCTCCCTGGCTAGCTCATGGGAAGCAAGACCGAACGATACCTCCGTCTCCTCCATCTCTGAGCTCGCCACAATACTGTATAACAGTCTGGTACAGGAACTGCTCTGCCTCGGACCGGAAGGCGTTGTAGAGGGTCGTGAAAACTGCCCAATGCATCGCCAGAGCACCACTTCCTGCCATAAATGACATCTACAGGAAGCGGTGTCTGAAAAGGGCTGGGAAAATCATCAAAGACCCCAGTCACCCATCACATGGACTCTTCACCCTCCTGCCCTCTGGGAGGCGCTACAGGAGCCTCCGGACTAAGACCACCAGGTACCGGAACAGCTTCTTCCCTACAGCTGTCCAACATTAAACTCATGGACTGAACATACACACATCCACAACCACCTACACACACATAATGGACAAGACCCTCATACACACAATAATAACATGGCTGAACCACCACTCACAACCACTAGCACTTTATATAGCCTCTATAGAAATTATCCACATATTTCACTTAACTGCGCTACTGTATAATTCTGTAAAAACTAACATTCTGTACAATACGATAATTTTAATTCTACAACTGTTTATGACTTGCATAGTTCATATTTCTGTATAGTTTTCATATATATATATATATATATATATATATTTTTTTTTTTTTTTTTTTTTTTTTTTTTGAGGCGACTGAGGTCCTTCAACATCTGCCAGAAAATGCTGAGGATTTTCTATGAGTCTGTTGTGGCCAGTGCGATCCTCTATGCTGTTGCATGCTGGGGGAGCAGGCTGAGGGTCGCAGATGCCAACAGACTTAATAAACTGATCCGTAAGGCCAGCAATGTTGTGGGGATGGAGCTGGACTCCCTCAAGTTGGTGTCGGAGAGGCGGATGCTGTCCAAGATAAAGACAATGTTGGATAACACCTCCCACCCACTCCATGACATGTTGGTCAGTCACAGGAGCACGTTCAGTGAGAGACTGAGATTACCGAAAAGCACCACTGAACGACACAGGAAATCATTCCTGCCTGTGGCCATCTCCCTGTACAACGCATCCACTTAACACACTGTTTGCTGCTACAGCTACACATGTTTCTTTTCCAACTATTTATTTATAAGTGACTTATGTATGTATGTATGTATATATATGTATATATTGTACTATTCTTAGTTAGCGTATTGTCTGTCTTGTCTTAATGTTGGTTTAAAATGGAGCACTGTAACAAAAAATAATTTCCCCCAGGGATCAATAAAGTATTCTGATTCTGATTCTGATTGATATATATATATATATATATATATATATATATATATATATATATATATATATATATATATATATATATCAAAGGTGTACTCTCAGTGGCAAGGGAACAATAATAATAAGAGAACAGCACCACCAAGGCTGGAGACGGAGCAATACTGAAAGAGCATATGGGAGAAGGACGCAACCCATAACGGCAATGCTCAGTGGCTAGTGGATCTGAGGGCAGACCATAGCGACCTCCCTGAACAGGGTCCAGTAACCATCACAGTGGCAGATATCCAAGAAAGGGTCTCCAGTATGAAGAGTTGGACAGCACCAGAGCCCGACATGGTTCACGCCTACTGGCTAAAGAAGCTGACTGCACTCCACGAGCGTCTAGCAGCACAAATGAACCAGCTGCTAGTTAACGAGAGACACCCGGAATGGCTAACCGAAGGTCGGACGGTCCTGATCCCCAAGGACCCCAAGAAGGGACCGGTCCCCTCCAACTACCGACCAATAACCTGCCTCAGTACCACATGGAAGCTCCTGTCAGACATCATATCAGCTAAGATGAACAGGCACATGGGTCAATACATGAGCGGGACACAGAAAGGAATTGGCAAGAATACCAGAGGCGCAAAACACCAGCTACTGGTAGACAGAACAGTCAGCCGAGACTGCAAGACCAGACTGACCAACCTGTGCACTGCCTGGATTGATTACAGGAAGGCCTATGACTCAATGCCCCACAGCTGGATACTGAAATGCCTAGAATTGTACAAGATCAATGGGACCCTAAGAGCCTTCATCAGGAACTCAATGGGGATGTGGCGTACAACACTAGAGGCCAACTCCAAGCCCATAGCACAAGTCACCATCAAGTGCGGGATCTACCAAGGAGATGCTCTGTCCCCACTGCTGTTCTGCATAGGCCTGAACCCCCTCAGTGAGATCATTAACAAGACTGGCTACGGATACCGACTACGGAACGGAGCAGTTGTCAGCCACCTCCTGTACATGGATGATATCAAACTGTATGCCAAGAGTGAACGAGACATCGATTCACTGATCCACACTACCAGGCGATACAGCAATGACATTGGAATGTCGTTCGGACTGGAGAAGTGTAGTTGAATGGTAACAAAGAGAGGGAAGGTAGTCAGAACTGAGGGGATTGAACTACCAGAAGGCAACATTGCAGACATAGAGGACAGTTACAAGTACCTGGGGATCCTGCAGGCGAATGGGAACCATGAAGAGGCTGCTAGAAAAGCTGCAACCACCAAGTACCTGCAGAGGGTCAGGCAAGTCCTGAGGAGTCAGCTGAATGGTAAGAACAAGATCCGGGCCATCAACACTTACGCCCTGCCCGTGATCAGGTACCCTGCTGGGGTAATAGGCTGGCCAAAGGAGGAGATAGAAGCCACTGACATAAAGACAAGAAAGCTCCTTACCATGCATGGAGGGTTTCACCCCAAGTCCAGCACCCTGAGGCTGTACGCTAAGTGCAAGGAAGGGGGCCGGGGACTGGTGAGTGTCAGCACCACAGTCCAGGATGAGACAACGAACATCCAAGAATACATTGGGAAGATGGCCCCAACTGACCGAGTGCTCAGTGAATACCTCAGGCAGCAGAAACCCAAGAAAGAGGAGGGAGACGAGGAACCATCATGGAAGGACAGGCCCCTGCACGGTATGTACCACCGGCAGATAGAGGAGGTGGCTGATATCCAGAAATCCTACCAGTGGCTGGACAAAGTTGGACTGAAAGACAGCACAGAGGCACTAATCATGGCAGCACAAGAACAAGCTCTGAGTACAAGATCCATAGAGGCTGGGGTCTATCACACCAGGCAAGACCCTAGGTGCAGGCTGTGTAAAGATGCCCCAGAGACAATCCAGCACATAACAGCAGGGTGCAAGATGCTAGCAGGCAAGGCATACATGGAACGCCATAACCAAGTGGCCGGCATAGTGTACAGGAACATCTGTGCCGAGTATAACCTGGAAGTCCCGAGGTCAAAATGGGAGATGCCCCCAAGGGTGGTGGAGAATGACCGAGCTAAGATCCTGTGGGACTTCCAGATACAGATGGACAAAATGGTGGTGGCTAACCAACCGGACATAGTGGTGGTAGACAAACAGAAGAAGACGGCCGTAGTGATCGATGTAGCGGTTCCGAATGACAGCAATATCAGGAAGAAGGAACACGAGAAGCTGGAGAAATACCAAGGGCTCAGAGAAGAGCTCGAGAGGATGTGGAGGGTGAAGGTAACAGTGGTCCCCGTGGTAATCGGAGCACTAGGTGCGGTGACTCCCAAGCTAGGCGAGTGGCTCCAGCAGATCCCGGGAATAACATCGGAGATCTCTGTCCAGAAGAGCGCAGTCCTGGGAACAGCTAAGATACTGCGCAGGACCCTCAAGCTCCCAGGCCTCTGGTAGAGGACCCGAGCTTGAAGGATATACCGCCCTCAGGGGCGTGCTGGGTGTTTTTATATATATATATATATATATATATATATATATATATATATATATATATATATATATACATACATACATATATATATATATATATATATATATATATATATATATATATATATATATATATATATATATATATATATATATATACATACATATATATATATATATATATATATATATATATATATATTAGGGGTGCAACAATATTCGTATCGATATTGAACCGTTCGATACAGTGCTTTCGGTTCGGTACGCATATGTATCGAACAATACAACATTTGTAATTTATTTTATCAATTTTCCTTCTGACGATGCTGTCTGTGTGGAGCGCTCAGTGAATCTGTGTTCGACTACTCCGCCTAGGCTGCACTGTCGAGCGCAGATCCACTGAGCGCTCCACACAGACAGCATAGTCAGAAGGAAGAGCACAGGGCAAGCTAGCGAGACAGAAGTTAAGCTCTCCTTGCAACAGGCAAATTGACCCTCATTCAGATCTGGCGTTTGGAATTATTTTGGTTTTCATGTGACGTATGACCCTGAAGGTACGCGAGTCATGGAATAAAGTAAAACAGTATG